>NC_046663.1:69284606-69307122 GCF_010883055.1 Belonocnema kinseyi
GTAGCCTCAACCACTTTAATAGCAGCGGCATATATTACAAACTAAAATAGTTGGGCCTACTACTTTGTTAGTTGTCCCAACCAACTAGTTTTTTCAGTGAATGACCTCTTTCCACTCCCGCGTTCCTTTTTCCCAAAATTGTTTGTTTACAATAGTTAACGATTCGAGGCAAACAAATTCTGACCGGAACAACTTGCGTGGTTGCTACCACTCATAATTTTTTGTTTTATTTTCGTTTTACAAGAAATGAAAAAAACCATGTAGCACCCTGGGGGGGGGGGGTGTCGACCATAATGCCACGGTGGACCACATAGGGGGAGGGCAAACAGAAATTGTTGTTAAATACCGTTTGTTACTTATATTTTACATTCTCATCAGAGAAGGTATTCGATTTGTGTCAAATTTGGCAAATGGTCTTTGTCAAATGTCTACGTTTTGAGACCCTCTGAATCCGAAAAACAGGTTTTTACGAAATTCTATGTCACATGTGTGTCTGCCTGTCTGCACGTCTGTCTGTAGATTTTCAGTTGGTCAGCACGATAACTTTTGAAGGAATTGACTGATTGGATTGGCATGTGGTATACTCTTTTAGTGTCCTAAGCAAATGTTCAAGTTCGTTAGCCAGCCATTTTGGATACAAATTCGAAATTGAGCGCAATTAAAAAATATTTCCAGACTACTTTTTTTTTAATTTAAGATTTCTATGTGCGGATATTAGTAATAATCAAAAAGTCGAGAAATTTATCTTTACGACTTTTTTTATCCAAAAATTCCGGAGTTATAACGTTTTCAAAATAAATTCAAAAAATGAATGAAAATGAATATGTCAAACCAAACAACGAACTATATGAAAAAGAACAAAAGAAAGAAAAAAATTGCATTTTGAACACTCTATAAAATTATACTAACAATTTTTTAAATTTTTCTAGAAAATCGAAAATTCAAATTTTGATTGCGCAAAAAATAATAAAAAATACAAAAATTCCATTTTGCGTCAAACTATGCATAATACGAAAAAAAATAAGTTTAAATAAATAAAAAATAAGTTTTTCATGCAAAAGAAGCTAAAAATTTGTTATAAATAATTTTTTTATAGGAAGCGTATGTTTTATTTTATTCGTAAAGAAAATTCATTAAAAATTAAATTTTTGGACAAACGGTGCAACCTATAAAAAACATGAATAGACAAAAGTTGTTAACCCGAAAACGATCAAAAAATTTGTTATCAATAAATTGTAGGTGGAACAAGTAGATTTTCTTTTCACCCTAAAAAAGAAGATTAAAAATAAAAATATTAAATTTTTGGAAAAAGATAGAAGTGATGAAAAAATTAATTAAATTTATGAAAAAATGACGCCAATTGCGACAAAATATTGGATAACAATTTTTTCTAATAGGATGGGCACTTTCTTTAATCATAAAAATAATACAATGAAAGTACTTTTGTTTCAATACTAAGGCATATTATGAATTTTAATAATATAAATTTATTGAAATGATATTCATTTTTCAGGGTACCTGAGAATAAGATTATTATATATTGATGTATTACATTACATGTATTACATATTAATCTGACTGACGTAGATATTTAATAATAAGAGATAAAATTAACCAAATTAAAAAAGTAGTTTTCTGTCTCTGTTAAAGAGAAAGTTATAAGTAAATAATAATTCATTGCTTAAACAATGGGTAAATTATTGAAACAAATATTGGTTTCCTATAAATGATTAATGGTCCAATTATATTTAAAAAGGGTTTCTTTTAATAAATTAATAGTTAAGAAAAACATTGTTTAAGTAAATAAAAATAAGTTTAAAAATGCTTAAAAGCATTTCACTTTTCTAATAAAAGTAATTATTGGAAAAAGTGAGAGCATGAGCTCTGTTTTTCGGTTTTGCGTAAATTATTTTGCGCAAAATTCGTTATTTCAGTTTTTTGGTGCTTTTTGGGAATCTAAAAGAGGGCGGGGGCATCAAAATTCAAAGTAAATTAGCGATAAGTATTCATTGGGGACTTCCCAACCCATTCTAATAATCTCTTACAAGTTAAATTTCAACCCAGAAACGTAAATCTTATTTTTCTGATAAAAAAAATTCTCCCATGTTTATCTTAATTATCCGGGCACATTTTTATATTAACCGATTTTACTTTAGCTCTGAGGAATTTTTTCCAGCAACCTCACGAAATGGGGAGAGGGGGAGTGGCATGCTCTCTATTTGAAAGTTAATTTTTGGGCCCATCCTGTTCTTCACAGATGATAACAGTATCCAATATCATAAGATCAATAGGAAATGTTATAGAAAATGTTGAATTTCCGGTTGAGTGAAAATGTGAATTTCACCGAGTGTGAATCTGGTATTGTACACTACGATTAGAATGTCTTAAAATTGAATGACATTGACTTGCGGTTTTTTTTGTAAGTAGACCTGGATGACCTGCCCCCTTAAAATGAAGCAGTAAAATCTCACTGATTTCTAGTGACATATCGCTGTTTGAAATAGCCAGAAGTTTCACTGAAATCAGTGAGATTTCACTGGTTCACTCATTGGAATTTCGTCACTGGATTCGTTAGTGAAGTTGACTGGTTCACTCAGTGTCAGCTGGTTACGCATGACACTTATCATGATAACGAGAAATGAGGACGAGACGACTCGGGGTTTATGTTTTGGCTCCGTGGAATGCTGTTTAATTGAGTTACTTACTGGTACAACCAGTGGACATCGGAAAATCACCGGTTAACCAGTGATAACTCAAAATACTAATTTACCCAGTGACAATTTCAATATTTTAGTTTAAGTGAGTGAAGAAGACATGTATAAAGCATTTTGAACTAGCATCCTCTACCAACGCTCGTTGTTATCAGTGTAGAAGTTAACTATTCATAGTATACCATTTGTAGTACATAGTTATCAATTGTTAGCTACGCTTTGATCGGACTTTAAAAGAAAAATGATGGCACCTTGGGATTTAGTGTGTACTTGTATCGGGGAAGTGCGAGCGACAAGGTTTGTCAGGATATTGAACGGCAGAGTTATAGGATAGCTGGGGTTGATCGTAACGAAGCGAAGGCATGCGATCTCGTCGCTTCGATACACAGTGGAAACCTATAGAAATACCTACCAACACGCTGGCTTGTATTTCCTCGGTACGGCGCGGTAAGGCGTGTATAACACGAGCTAACAAAGGAGATAGTAGTACAAAGATGTGTATCGAGTTCGATCGAAGATATTGCACAGACACTTGAAACGAGCTCGTAGCCCGCTTTAGGTTCGATGTTCAGGAATCGGTTTGGGGATAGCCGCATCTTAGCGCGCAAAGGGTGATAGCCTGGCACGAGCTGCTAATGACCTCCCGATTATACGTATAATGTATTAGGGTTGCTTTGGTTAACCGAATTGGAGGAAGCACTTTTCCTTGTTTTGCTTGTTTCGCTTGTTTAATCCTCGTTAAGGCATACAATATACGCACATTTTCACTGATACGGCGTGCCATGGTTTTCCAAAAGTTCTTCATCAGTTATGCTTAAATTGACAGAATACGATACAGTATAATCAAAACAAGTAATGCAATTATTACATTCTCATCAGAGAAGATGTTAGATTTGCGTAAAATTTGACCCCCCCCCCCCCCCCCCAGCTTTTGTCAAATGTCCACGTTTTTCGACCCCCTCAATCCAAAAAACAGGTTTTTAAGAATGTGTCTGCCTGTATGTCTGTATGTATGTTTGAATGTCTGTCTTTGAACACGATAACTTTTGAACAAATTAATCTATCAGATTGTCCTTTTCAGTACACTTATTAAGTGTCCTAAAATAAAGGTCAAGTTCGTTAGCCAGCCATTTTGGATAAAAATGCAAAAAGTGGGCACATTTTGAATATTTCCGAGACCACTTTTTTCACAATTCCAAAATTCTCGGTACGGTTGTTCATAGAATTCAAAAGTTGAACAATTTATCCTGATGACTTTTTTTAAAAAATCAAAAGTTACCAGAGTTATAGCATTTACAAAATTCAAAAAAACACAAAAATGAAAATTTTATGCCAAATAACGCGCGATATGAAAAAAATCCAAGAGAAGAAACATGTTAATTTTTGAATGCCCTACCATATTATCATAACAACTTTTTGAATTTTCTTGGAAAATAAAAAATTTAAATTTTGACAGCATACAAAATAATAGAAAATGCAAAAATTACATTTTACGGCCAAATTGTGCAAACTGCGGTAAAAGATAAATTCACAAAAATTGTAAATTTATAATCTTTTAATTTATTTTTCGTATTTTGTGTGGGGTTTAAAAAATTTAAATTTTCATGTTTTTGATGCTATTTTTTAAGATTTAAACTAAAAACAGAACTATAAACCAATTATTCATAACAAAGAAATCATTTTTACATTCTCATCAGAGAAGGTATTAGATTTGTATAAAATTTGACCTCCCTTGTTTTTGTCAAAAGGTTCACGTTTTGAGACCCCCTGAATCCGAAAAACAGATTTTTACGAATGTATCTATCTGTATTTCTATCTGTCTGTCAGAATTTTTTTCACCGAAGGTAGAGCAAACAAATTTTTATAAATGGTTTTTTCTCATTCTTATGCCATTATGTATACAAATTTAAAAAGTGATCGCCTTTTAAATATTTTTGAGACCATTTTTTCAAAGTTCAAGAATTCGCTGTACGGTTATTCATAGTGTTTAAAAATTCAAACAATTTATCTACTGACTTTTTTCATAAAATTAAAAAGTATGAGAGTTATAGCATTTACAAAATTCCAAAAAACACACGAAAATGAACCTTTTAATCCAATTAACGGACGATATGAAAAAATGGCAAGAGAAGAAAAAGTTTTATTTCTAAATGCCCTAGAAGATTATCATAACAACTTTCTGAATTTTCTTGATAAATCAAAAAATTAATTTTTAAAGCATAAAAAGTAATGTAAAATCCAAAAGTTACATTTTTTCATGCAACATTTTCATAGTGTTTCAAATATCCTTAAATATAATTATGCGTTTTCAAATATATATATACATAATTTGGAAGTTAAAAAACGGTAATGCTGATAAGTAGATGGTATGTGTAAAGTTTAAATCACAAAAAAAAACATTGGAAATGAACAAATTCAGTTTATAGAAAAACGACAAAAGTTGCAATAAAACGTTGAAAATTAAAATAAAAATTTCTTTAAAAGAATGCGCATTTTTTTAAACGGGACAATGAAATTTCGTTTGTTTTAATACCAATTCTGGTTACGAATTATAATAATATACATTTATGGGAATGATATAAAATTGCAGGGATAAACTCGAATGCGAAGCACGAGATACGTGATGAGAATGTGTTCGTTAAAGCCGAAGGAGCTTTTACAAAAGAGAATTCACAACCACCAAATTACTGTTGTTGATACTTTTACCTATAGTTTTAAAAAGTCTGTGCAGAAAAATTTTTTTAAAGAGATTGATCGTTCAGTTCTTGAGTAGAAATAATAACAGGTCAGATGTTCGAATAATTCAGAAAAGACTCAATTGAAAGGTGGAGAAAAGTCACCTAAACGCCATCTTTTACGAAACCTTTTTAATGACTTTAAAATTCGTTCAATTTAAAATACGTATAACTCAGCAAAATGGTTTATCCTACAAATTTCATGGTTCAATCTAGTTTACCCTGCCCCCCTCCCTTAGTAAAAATGCTTCGACTTGAGTTCGACTTGGTTATATCTTGAGTTTTTCTATAAGACATCGATGTCTGGCTGCGTCTCAAAACTGAGTCGAGACATAAGCCTTCATCCTTCGTCTTATCGTTAGGCAAGTATAATACAAATGAAAATCCGTAAATAAGTTGATGGAATATATATAATGTATATAAACATACAAGATTGTTTAATGATTAACAAAGATAAGCTGTTATGATATTCAGAATTACCCTTTTTGTTAGGAAAGGTATACACTCGCAGTTATAAGCCGCTCGTGTTGGAGTCATAAAAATTATATTCAAGAGATAATTGTATGTCTTCAAGACATAGAAACTTGTCTCCGAGGCATAAATATATAGTTTTAGACTTAGAACTCTTCCCTATTTTCCCCTTCTTTCAAAAATCCTACTGTTTTCCCTTGTTTAAAAAAAAAAAACTTCCCCGTGTTTGTCTTTTTCCCCTTAAACTATTTGGTTTGAAATGTCACTATTTTGTTAAAAATTCATCTTTTTGATCAAAAATTCGTCTCTGATTGAAAATGTAACTATTTCATGGAGCTCTTATCCTACTTTCGTAGAAAATTTAACTATCAGGTTGAAAATTAAACTATGAGAATAAAACTTAGTTTTTGATGTTGAAAATTTGACTGTTGCAGAAAATTTATCTCTCTGGGTTGCAAATTGATCTCCCCCGAGTAAAAATGCTTCGACTTGAGTTCGACTTGAATAGCCCCTAATGAAGACATTCTGAAGTTGAAAAGTTCGACTTGAGCATGTGTCAGTTTTGAGACGGAGCGAGACTTCAATTTATGACTTGGAGACAAATTTTCTGTGTCTTGAAGACATATATTTATCTTTTAAATCGAATTTTTATGATTCAAATACGAGCGGCTTATAACTGCGAGTGTATACCTGTGCTAACAAAAGGGTCATTCTGAGTGACATAAAAGCTTATCTTTGTTAATGATTAAACAATCTTGTATGTTTTTATACACTATATATATTCAATCAACTTATTTACGGATTTTCATTTGTATTTTACTTGCCTAACGATGATACCGAAAATTCCGTTTGTTTTTACGTATTTCTAACGGCATAGTAGATCTTTCTAGAAAGTTATCATTTTTATTTTTTTGAAGAAATTAAAAATACGTAATTTAATAATTACAAATTTTTCATTCATCAATTTGTATCTCATTTGTGAGCCGAAAAAGGTTCGACTATCTCAGCCAAGACAAGGTTCGTCTTACCCGTCGTGGCCATAAAAGTAAGGCGAAGGCCTATATCTGGAGCCAATTTTGAGACGCAGCCAGATATCGATGTCTTAGAGACGAACTCAAGGCTTAACCAAGTCGAACTCAAGTCGAAGCATTTTTACTCGGGCCATTGGTAGAAAATTCTTGTGTCTTGCTGGAAAATATATGTTTTGGAGTTAACTTTTTTGCTGAAAATTCATATTTTTGGGTTGAAAAGTTTGTTGTTTTGTGGAAAATTAATCTTTTTGGTAAAAAAGTCAACCGTTGGGTTGAATTTTTTATCTTGACTAAAAATTCCTTCTTAGTTGAAAATTGAACTCTTTTGTTGAACATTAAAGTATTTGCTCGAAAATAAAACTTTTGTTTAAAATTCCTTTTGCTTAAAACTTCTTTTATTTGGTTTTAAATCCAAATTTTTGTTTAAAAATTTTGTTGTTGTCAAAAGTTCAACTAATTGGTTGAAATCGCATTGTGTAGGGTTTAAAAGTCAAATTTTTTGCTTGAAAATGAATACTCATCAGTATTATAATTAAATAAATAACTTTATTTAAAGAATTTATTCTCCTATTGTTCCCCTATTTTCGTAAAAAAGCATTCTATTTCCCCTGTTTTGATACCATTTTCGGATGTGAAATCTATAATTTTGATTGATTTTCAATTTAATTCAATTCCTCTTTATTGACTCCCATCAACTACGTGTAGCCAATGACAGGGTTCATTTTAGTCTATTCTATTATTAAAGTTCAATTAAGTGAATTATGACACCAAGTGTGATTATATTACGATTCCCAATATTATTAATATCTTTTTTTATAACGTATTTAGATGAAACATTTTCAAAGTTACCTTTTCTCTTATTGACAAAAATTTAATTAATACTAATTTTTGTTCTAAGACATTTGTCGCGAAACTCAAAAGAACTTCAAAAATCCTTAAATGTGAACGGGATTTTCGAAATTATTCAAATCCTGTTTTCCTGAAACTCCCACATTTATTCTTTAAATAGACAAATTCAGCATAAGACTTGCAGGATGTTTTTTATTTCTTTTGCTCAAATCGATTTTTCACATAACCAAAAAAAAGTGGCTAGCATTTAGTTAATTTTAAACATCAAATGTCTCGCCTTTCTTCCTGTGATTTGAAATGGTTACATTTATTAATATAAAAGTAATAAAATCAATGATCACATTTAATGAAGGCTTTAATATTAAATTTGCTGTTCAATAATATGAGCTGTTTAGATTGGAATAAATTACAAAAATCATAATTAAAATAGTCCTGAAAGCATGTTTTTTTTTCTTGAAAAATTGAGGACTGAACTAAACATTCTTATTATTGATAAAAATCTAAAAATACAAATCGCAGCTCATTTCAATCAATCACTGTTATCGTAATAATGCCAACTTCCATCAATCTCGACCGAAATAAACATGTTAATAAAATTTATTAATGTGTTTCTTATCTAGTAACAGAAGTAAATTGATATAGAAAAGCAGATATTTTCGTTTACAAACATTACCTTATTAATATAGATATTTTTCCCCTCAAAGTCTTGTTATATTTATTTGAGAATGTTTCATTTAAATGCAATAAATGGCATCATATGCACCTATTTCCACTGAACAAAAAGTACGCCTATATTTATTTTAAATTTAGAAAGTTTTAGTGAAAAATGGTATGTATACAATAAATAACATAATCTTTTAGTTACTAAACATTCAGTATGTATAAAAATGGTAGTGCGTAAAATTCCCTGAAAACTTTCTGCTGATGGGGGTCGGTCTTATGAAACCCAGATTCATTTGTTTCACATTGAAAATAATAGCATGTACATTTAACTTTGTATGCTTATTCATCAGTCTTTTAGAAGAAAATCCAAAGATTTAAGTAATAATGAAATGATATCTACGTATATGAAATGAAGCTTTCTGGTGTAGAGATTACATTTTTTCAGCATATTCGTTTTTTTTATTGTGTCTTGATGCAGACAGTGACAAATGCATCAAGCAAAATTTGAGCGAGGTTCGCAGTGAAAGAACGTCACGGTTTTTTTTACCTGATGCAACATCACAAAATTGTTTACACGACGGAATTAAAAACAAGCGTTACTCTTGCGACCGTCTAGTTCTTTGTAGATGCACTAAACCATACGCCGTCAACGTAAGCGTGTAAAAGCCGCTCTGGCATAGAAGCAAAAAATTAAAAATCAACGTAAAATTACAAATGAAAAGCTGGAATGAAACACGAGCCGAGACAGGGAGAAAGGATTTATGCATGTAGTGCATGGTGTCTGTGAAAAATGCTCGGAAAAAATTCATGTGAAAATGTAATCGAATACATGTATACAAAGTTTTGTACAGCCACACAATTTGCGTTGGAACTCGCAGGCCAGAAATATAAGTTGTCTATAGGGAAAAATGGGCACAGGAAATTCTGTTACCAACGCTTTATGGAAAGTTTATTTTTTTATTGAGTCAATTTTATTAAATGTTTGCTACGGCTTTAAAAAAATGTAAAAATGTGTCTAGAATATTTTAGAATCATTGCCTCAACTTTTTTCAGAGACTTTTAAACAACATTCATTAGATTTCGAAGAAGATTTACAATTCTGAACAATCTGCTGTTTTGAACAAGATGCAAGAGTTTCAATAATAGAATTAACTTGAATAGTTTTGGATTACGTCATAGTGTTTTTCTTAAAATAGTCAGATTCAAAGAATGTTTTTAGTTTTTTTATTCATTTTAGGTTTTTGGGGTTTTCCATCGAAAACTAGTCTTTTGAAACAAAAACCATTAGAATTTGAACAAGATTTAGATTCGTTCAACAATTTAGGATTATGTTAATTCTTTAGGTCGAAGATTGGTATTTTTAATATAAAAACGTAGTAAGATTTCCAATATTATCATTATTCTTTAGAATATGATGATTTCAAAAAAGGAATAAGAAAGAAACCGCGTGGTTTATGAAGCATCCTATATTGTAATGCATTTGACAGATGCAGCAATACATTTCACCAAAAAAATTAGTTTCGATAAAAATTAATTTTTTAATAATAGTTATTTGTTTTTGTGCTTTTCTTCAATCTTCTGAATCATCGGGATATTTGTTCAATCTTAATAAACAAAAGCTCATTTTGTTCATGCAAACCAGGTATTCGAACGAAATTAAGGGACATTTTTGGATATTTGCCAATTATTTCGATAAATTTAAAAGAATTTGGCTAAAAATTAAGCTCAGTCTAAACAGTATAAAAGCATAATGAGCCTACTACGAAGGCACAATGTCAAAATTATGTGTTAATCGTATTTTATATAAAAAAGAACGAAAAGGAATGTAACGAAACTTTCGTTACGTTCCTTTTTGTTTTTTCGACATAAAACATTGACGAAACACAAATTTGACAATATGCCTCACTAGGGATCGTCCATTTATTACGTAACACTTTTTTCTTTTGTTTATATCGTTGTGTCTTTCTCAACTTCACATCAATTTCATGCTCGTTTTTATTCAAACAAAAGAAAAACGCGTTACGTAATTTATGGACGATCCCCTAGCCGCATTATGTTTTAGTGACTTTTTATACTTAGCATTATTTTCAGACAAATTATATGGAATTTTAAGAAATAATTGGAAAATATCTGAATATGTCCCTTAATTTCGTTCGAATCCTTGATGCAAAAATTTTCTACAATTGTGTTTATGTGAATTTGATTTACAATTATTGCTGCAGAAACGAAACACTTTTAAAAAACGTTAATTATTAAATTCTAAATAAATGATATTTAATCAACTTCAACGAAAATGATAACTGCTGGTTCTGTCAAAATGCTTTCAAATTATTTCTGGTTATTTTTTCCTGCCGCTATAAACCGTTCTCTAATTTAAAATCATGTCAGTGGGTCTAATAACTAGCTTAAACTGAAGATTAAGTGAGTGTTTTTCGTCAGAAATTGGTATTTTGTAACAAAAATGCAACAGTTCGATTGTCTACACAAATATTGCATAATAATTCTGATGTTAAAATATCAATTTTCATCAATTATAACCAATATTGTCCTTACTTTTCTTTTCCATTACTCAAGACAATAGATAGACAAAAATTTGTATTAATATTAATTTTATATTTCAATTTATAATTAAAGTGAAACAAAAAATAGTATTCAAGAAGGTAGTGCGCTTCCATGTTTTCTACTATACTTAAAAGTAAGCATTCACGTTTTCACGAGTGGAAGCGTTTTTTAATCAAATTAAAACTGATTTTTCATATTTAAATTTCAATTATAAGTTGCAGGTGAACTAACTACCTAAGTTCTTTAAACATTAAATTAGATATTGTAATCTGCTTTTCTTTTGAAAGGCTTTTAAAGATGTTATTATTCTTAGAAAGAAATGAAATGGAACGAGGAAGCGTTTTTACGAAAACCAAGCGAAGAAAGAAATAATTTTTCTTGGTTCTCTGATAATCCAAGGTAGTAAATTGTCTCTGAAATTCGACCATTTGACTGTCAACCATTAACTCAACTCTGTCACCATTTCGCGATTTGCTCAATTCCATTTATCTTTGTCTCTCTATCTCTCTTTCTATCTCGTGCTCGTTGATCGGCCGAAAATATTTTCGGTTGGCGCCGTTGCAGCTTATTGGTTTTTATTTTATTTATTTTTGTTCTTTTGGCGAATGTGTCCTCTTATTTCGTCTTCTTCCACCTTTCTATCTCGCACACGTCGCCCATTCGACACGTGCGTCCGGTTATTTTATCTGTCGCGTTACAACGCGACGCGACGCGACGAGCCACCCAGTCTGTCGAGGGAGCTCGTTACACATGGTCTATTAGTACTAATAATAGGTTGTGTGTACCTTAAGAGCCCGCGATAGAGGGCGCCAGGAAACCGGCCCGAGAGAATAAAAAAAAGATCAACAAAAATAAAAGGAGGTAACCTGAAGTAGAAGAGTATGTAAAGCAAGAAATGAGAAACAAAGAGGGGACTGGAGCGTGAGACAGGTTTATGCGGCTTGTGTCGCGACTCCCTACTGCTTGCTTCCTCAGTTAATGCGCCTTCATGGTTTAGACTCGTGACAGCGTTAATTAAATTTAGCGCCATCACTTCAAATAGTGCACGAAGCTACTCTGCTGAAAATCATAAATACATTATTGTATTTCATTTTCGAGTTTAAATTATTTTAAAGACTTAAAAAAATAGGATAAGATTTAGGAGTCAGTGGGCCATTATGACAGTGTTGGACATTGTGATTTTTTACTCATAATTTCTTTTTACTATGAAATTTGTTCACTTTTGTTAATTTTTCGGACATTGTATTAAATATCAAATAACAGCGGCAATATAAAGTACTAAAAAACAGTGAGCTAAAGTGCTACTTTTTTGTAGTAGATTGCGGAAGACTCCATATTACCCAAGTATTATTTGCCAACACTATTCATCTGTCTCGTCTACCCTCAGCCTATTATATACGACCTCAGCAATCTATCTCTTTCAAAATAATCGGACAGGTCTTTTCAGGCCGTATCCGGTTTCGCAAAAACTCATTTTCCTGATTCGTAGATAGAACTGGTTGATCGTCCCATGGAGGCGATATCGTTGTGAAATATATCCTCTATCTCCTCCCGTTCATCTGACACTCAGGGAAAAGTAAAACATCCCGAAAGAAGCTATACGAAATGCTTCAATTAGCACACGCAGTCGGTCTAGAATCGCAACGCAGTCCCAATAATTTGGTATCGATTGTGCTTTTCGCATATAATTGTTGGGTAAAATTAATTGCTATTTAGACAAAAATTATTGAAAAAATAGTTTTGCATCATGGGTAATCTTTTTGGAATTTTCAGAATCTCAGCATTATCTTTTAATTTTAATAATATTATTAAGAGTTCTTTATTATTAACTCGGTCTTTATATTTTCGCACATTCTTGCGCAAACCTTTTAAAATTAAGAATCAAAACATCCACCACTGTAATTTTGTAATTGCGAATTCTCTTTTGTGAAAAGAGCTTCGATCGAGAGTTTGAGCGCACCTACGGCACGCCACTGATGGCAATCGCACTCCGCGCTCGATCTTTGCATTTCTGCCGCTTTCGTGCACAGACCTTTTAAAGTCAAAGATGAATGGACCGACAACTGTAATTTTGTGATTTTGAACTCTTTTGTTAAGGCACTTTTGGCTTTAACGAACACATTCTCATCACGTATCTCGTGCTTCGCACTCGATTTTGTCCACCATGTCAACTTTTCCACATTATACACAAAACTTGTATATCAATTATAATAAATTTGTTATGTAACTCTGCCTGGAATTACTTTTTAAAAAATTGCAAAATAAAAAGCAAATTGTATTCATCATGATTATTTTTGTATTTGTTTCTTATTTTGATTTAAATTATATTCTAAGCTGCTCTGAAACATGTATCATTTCAATAAATGTACATCATTCCAATTTCATAATATGCATACAAATTGAATCATATTAACTCTTATTTCCTTGTTTTTATAATTTAAAAAATTTTTAATGTTGTTTTTTACGATTAAATAAAAACTACTGCGCATCTGCATAGGATCTAATACAGAAACCTATATAGGGTCCTATATAGGGTCCTATATAGGAGCCTATGTCCTCTCCTCTTTTCTGTGCTTTTTCCAAAAAGTTACTTATTGCCTTTTTTATCTATGTTTTACGATTAAAAGAAAATCTACTCATCCTGTCGAAAAATAATTAATAATAAATTTATAGGTCTTTTTAGGCGAACAACTTTTGTCTGGTAATTTAAGTTCGTAACTTGTGCCGTTTTTTCAAATAAATTTAATGTTTTTATTTTGAATGTTATTTTTTACGACTAAAGCAAAACCTACGTGTCCTATACAAAATTATAGCTCTTTTTGGATGAACAATTTTCGTCTCATTTTTTCTCATATAGCTTATATCGAAAAGTGATTCATTATAAATTTGTGGTTCTTTCCAGGGCGCGCAATTTTAGCTTTTTCATTTTTTTCATATCTTGCATAGTTTGACCAAAAAATGGAATTTTTCAATAATTTTGGTGCGATGAAATTTGGAATTTTCAACTTTTCGACCAAATTAAAAAAGTTGTTATCATAGTCCTGTAGAGCTTTTAAAAAGCAAAGTTTTTCTTCTCTTGACTTTTTTTCGTATCATGCCTTGTTTGGCCCAAAATGGTTCATTTTATTTATTTTTTTTTCGATTTTGAAAATGCTATAACTCTAGTGATTTTTGATTTTTCGAAAAAAGTCATTAGGATAAATTGTTAAATTTTCTGAACACTATGAATAACCGTAAAGAGAATTTTTAAAAAATTGGTCTCAAAAATATTTAAAATGTGCCCACTTTTTGAATTTTCATCCAAAATTGCTGACTAACGAACTTAACCTTTAGTTTAGGACACTTAACGAGTGTATCAAAGGGCAATCTAATAGATTACATATTCCAAAGTTATCGTGTTCACAGACAGACACATTTGTAAAAACCTGTTTTTCGGTTTCAGGGGGTCTCAAAATGTGGACATTTGACAAAAACTGGGGGGGGGGTCAATTATTACACAAATCTAATACCTTCTCTGATGAGAATGTAAAAATGAATGGTTACATTTTTTAATACTATGTGGAGCTCTCTGCTTTGGGATTTGACGTTTCATTTAATAACCGAGAAATCACGTATTTTCAGGTTTGCAGAAATTTCCATTTAGCGAATAAATATTTTTTATGATTACGCAGCGATCACGCAATATTTGTACATGATCTTTCTTGAGATTTAAAAAAGAAAAGTGGCATTTTAATTTAGTAATTATATAATTTTTTTGGAGCAATTTTCTAGATTTGGCCATGAGCTAAATGCGTGAAATTTTAGAAATTGCGATTGATACCGTAATTTTTAAATCTTTAAAATGGTTCTTTGAAAGAAGGGGGTCATTCACAAAATATTTGATACATTTAGGGGCGGGTGGGGGTCTGCTGAAGTATTATTCTCCATGTTAAGGCCATGTGATGAGTATAACAGCTAATCAAGTCAACCCTAAGATCAATATTTTTTCACCCATATTGAAAAATAAAAGTTTAAATAACGCGGAAATTTATTTCGGGAAATGTTAATAAATATTAAATGATCGTTTGTGGCTTTTCAAAGAGTTGGAAGAAGAAAAAAGTTTATTTATACAAATAATGATTATCGACGGACACATTTAGGTTTTACAGCAGAAGGTTGACTTTTAACTTTCTCTGACGGTAATCATGCAATCTGTTTTACCCATAGACCCCTAGAAGTTCGAAGTTGCCATGGACATAGGAAACAAGGGACTAGACATGCCATTGCGGGGGTGATGCAATGAGGGGGGAGGCCCGCCACCTTTTGATGTCCCACGACAAACATGGCAGGGCCCACATGTTTATATTTTCATGCACAGTTTGTCGGAAAAAATGCTCGTGCGCATAAGCAAATGGCTCATCGCAAGATGGCGGCTCTCCCCACTCATAGAATTCTCCCCCCACCCGTGGATTCAACCCCGCTCGCCCAAGTTAGGATGGCATGCCTAGTTCCGTGTTTCCTATGTCCATGCTTGCAGGGTTTGACGATAGCACGGTGGATATTTTTCCAAAATAGTAATTAAAAAAAAACTTTTTTCACTATTCTAATTATTTAGCACCAGGCACACATTCTTGCATGCCTTCTATTTATCGTTCCAAATTTTTAACACGATATCTCATTCCGCGTGGACGTAAGTTGGGAAAGAAAACTTCCACTGGTATTTTCTTCAAGAAAAAATTTTTCTCAAAATTTTCACCGGGAGAAAGTAGAGACATGGACTTTATTACCTCCTCTCTCATTTCTCAAACTTTCATAGCGATAACTCATTTCGTTTAAACGTAAGTTGGGAAAGAAAAATTAAAGACCAGGTTTTGTTCACGTGACCCTCTCGTCACGTGGCCTTAAGACCAATGGAAAAAATATCACGCAGGAAGGGGGGGGGGGGTAGAAGTTCCTGAACAATGTATCACGTATTTTGTGAACGACACCAAGTATATTTAGTATCTGAATAGATATTTATATTTATCGCGGAGCATGCATTTTCCAACGGTTAACACAATTGTTGCAAAACAACTTCATCAAGGACGATCATGTCGTTAAGTTTTCAATCATGATTAATTGTTAACTTCACGTAATTTAAAGACCAAAACATCATAAATAATGCATTCAAGCACCGAAAATGCAGGAGATGTTAGATTTTTCGTTAAAAAATGTGATGAATTTAGGTTTCTTTTTTAACCGAGCCAATACAAATTATTGGTGCACACTCTGAAGGGATAAAATGCTTCAGTGCAAGGTTATTTCAATAATTTCTTTAAATCATTTGTTTCTAATAAAAATATATAATACAAATGTTAGTAAAATGAAATTACTATTGAATTGAAAGGAGAAAATATGTCTTATCATTGATATATTGCATGCCGAAAAAAATTTGCAGCTCAACTAGTAATATTTGTCTTTGATCCAGCTAAAAATATTGTTAGAAATTATCCAACAATATTGGTAAAATTTTTAAAACAGGAATTTGCAGCATAATTTATTGTAAGTATTATTGCTAATGAATCACCCAAATAAATAGTTGAAAGAAAAATATTACGTAGCTGAATTAAGAATATTAGAGTTGAATACGGTGCGACTTATTAAAATAACTCGAGTTAATAGCAGAACTATAGTTTTTAAACTATTATACTTTTTTTATACTTGTATTGAAACTTATTTCATTTTTGTGTATTTCTTACTAATCGAAGATTTGTATTTGAAGTTTCGCTTTGTGTGAGATCTGAAGCTCGCGACGTCACATAGTTCATTCATCTTTATGAAAATCCTTCAATCGAGACAGTTGTCTGTTTCAAAAGTAAAAATGACTTTAATCACATATATTTTAGTATCATTGGTTTTACAGACTTGTTCTGTTTGAACTACAAAATTTTTTCTTTCATTAATCCTTTAAGGTGTTCTCAATATTCCAATGACCTATTTTTTCTGTTAATTACACAGGTCGACATGACTCTCTCGGATTGAACATGAATAGTCATTTCGCGTAGATTTTGAGTCGCTAAAATCGAATCTGGTAATGGAAATGCTCAATCACCTCAGGTTTTTGAGATATCCTAACCTAAAAGTGCAAAAGACACGATTTTTACTTCTATTTGAGGTTATATAGAATTGTTGATGGATTTTTTTTTCAAAACTGTTCAATGTATCTTAAAGAATAAGCCTTCCTCTTTAAAATGAACTTGAGTTTATCCCGACTTCTTTATGTTTCAGTGAGATATGATAATTTAAAGTTCACGTCTTAGTTCGTCCAGTGCACTCCAGTGCATAAGTAGCTCAGACGTGAACTTTAAATTGTCATATCTCACTGAAAAATGACGAAATCGGGATAAACTCAATTTCATCTTAAAGAGGAAGGCTTATTCTTCAAGGGGCATTGAACAGTTTTGAACAAAAAATCAACTAACAATCCTATATGACCTCAAATTGATGTAAAAATCACATTTTTTGCACATTTAGATTAGGATACATAAAAAAACCTGAGCTGATTGAGCATTTCCATTGCCAGATTCGGTTGCAGCGACCCAAAATCTACGCGAAATGACTATTCATTTTCAAGCCAAGACAATCAGGTGGAGCTGTGTTATCATTCCTGGCGACTCAAAGGATGCTTTCCGTACCGCGCGTGGCCATATGCCATCTGTGCAGAAATACATGGAGGAACACGATCAAAATCGATCTTACCAACAAAATCCGTATTTACCAAGAATTCGAGGTATTTAAGTTATAAGAATTTAATTTCTTGCTTGTGATATCGTTTTGCAAATGTCCAACAAATTATTTTTCTTTGAGAAAAAAGTTCCGCGTTCCAATTGTTTTCAGATCATATTGTCTGCATTTTTCTAATAAATATATTTTTTATGACAGATACGGCTTTTTGTTCACATAAACGTATTTCATTGCACAATCTGAATATGTAGTATTTTATACTTCAAAATACATTATTTACTGTATAACATTGGTGAAACAGTAGTGATGGACGCTGCTCATTGTTGACATGAAATTGCTCTCCCAATATGTTAGGAAAAGTTCTAAAAGTATTATTATGTAACATAGGAACGTTTTTTACTTTTTAAAAAGTACTAAAGCACGCCACGTAGTGTAATAATGTATCCTATCTTATTATTTAAAATATGATGAATTTGAGAAAGTGACAGAAAAATGGTAGTCCTGGCGATAGGAAAGGGAACATTGAGTACTGCAGAAAAAATTTTTAGCTTCTGGCACGCTGCGTAAACACGAGCGTAAACCAGAGAAAGCTAATATGAAACACACTGCTAGATTATCTGTGTCGAGCGAATTCAAATTGCACTTTCAAAACATTTGAACACAAAATAGAAACATTTTTACTCAAAAGTGGTTTCGAGAGTGAAAAGTGAATAATGCAAAAAACACGGCAAAAAAGCCTAGCTGTAAACCCTAATTTATTCCTAACAACAGGTAAACATTTTTGTGAAAACGAATGAGGGAATTTAGAAAGATCTCTTGATCAGCGCAAGTGAATGTTCTTAGCCGTTTTCCGTGTACTAGGGATGTGATACAGTCAATATACATTATAAGTATAGCTATCTTAGAGATACACTGGAGTCCCGCTTTACGAGGCGTTGCAGGGTACCCTCAAAGGCCATCACGGTAAATCGAAACTCTCCAAACCGTTTTTCTTCTCCTTCTTGCTTGTAGCTTCTTATAGTGCCGCCCTGAAACTGCTCTAATCCGCTGAACTTGCAACCGCCTCTCTCACGTCCCTGTGGACCACTTATCCGATACATTGGGATCCGTTAAAGCGAAACTCCAGTGTATTTAAAATAGGGGTCTAAAGTAATTACCGGAGCAGCACCAGAGAATTATGAGAGCATTGGAATAAAATGGCTACAGTCTAGTCGGTAGCAGTGACAGTCCAGATTTACTTTAGACATTTAAATGAGTTTTTAACACTTAAAATGTACGTCAATGTTAATATTAAATTGGTTTTTTTTTCGAGGTAATAATAATTTACATGTATTTTTATTTTAGGTGGTAATTAAATTGAAATATTAAGAAACGCGAGGAAAAAGACAAACTTGACCTCCAAATGCATTATGCTGAATTCAGGGATATTCATTATCTCGATACCACACCAAAAAAATTCCTTGAACCTGTAGACAAGGTATCAACTAGTTTGCCTAGTTAGGACAGGCGGCAACTTGGCAAACCTAGTTGTATTGACAAGGTTCATCTTACTAATAACAGCAAGGAAAATACGTTTCAAATTTTGATAGTCCTAAAGTACATCACATACGAGTATATTTCATATTATCCTGTATGAATCTAATTTGTTCTGAATCTCGAATTTTTTTTTACATTTTCGGAAAATATATTTTTTTCTTTAACCTGAGTTGCACTAGCAGCATACAGTATTACATCCAACAGATTCCTTCTATGCAACAAAGGATTTGAACAACGAAAGGGGTTAGGTGTTCGAAAATTTGAACAGTCGTTTTTACATCAAACTTGGAACACTAAATTCACTTGAAATTGTTTATGAAAGATCCTTTTGTGCTTATGTTTATGAATTTACTCCGCTACTATTAAAAATATTTACAATTGATGTAAGCAATCTAGATTTGGACCCTATATACTTCACGCAGCGTCTATCTTCTGGATAAAACGTAAAAAATCGTCATAATTATCAACTACAGTTGCCACGCTAATGAAACTAGGTTTCGTTTACTAAATATTGTTAGGTTGGTATAGTTTAATAAACTGTATGTCAATAATTTTATTAGTAAGGAATCCTTGTTATTTTAACTAGATTTAGTTTAACCAGAACTTTTTGTTGATTTTAAAGAAAAACATTTTTTCAGTGTAGATAAACAATTCGCTAATGCAAGTTTGCATATATATAAACCAACTAAAAGATCTACTTATTTAAAGATAATACAATTACAACAATCTGTCGAAAAAAATAAATTCTCGAACTTAGCAACTTTTTCAACACTTACTTTGAATTGAATATATTCTAGATTCGGTCGCTGGTTTAAGAAAAAATTTTTTCGTGTAGATGAATGTATTTAATCCTTTGCCCATAGAATCTGAGCTCACAAAACCGGAATCAAATGAATGTCCTTATTTTGAAAGTTGCGGGATCAGGGAATCATATTGGCCGTTTTGAAAAGAGTGGAACTTCTTGTTCTGTGTAACGAAAAAATGGTGAGAGGGGTTTTCACAAAAAATCAGAAGTTAGTTTTTTGGACCACCCTAATATTTAAACTAGTCTATAAAAATATGTTTTTGTTAATAAATAGTTTAACAAATCTTAATTAAGAGTCCCTCCTATTTTCTAATCAGTTCCAGAAAATATTTTCATATAGACCACCAATATTTTATCTTTTTTTTTCCCGTGTACGTGTAGCAAATTACTTGCGATCGCAGGAGACTAAATTACTTGTTTTCACATAACTGGCGCATAGGTACTCGTTAGAAACTCGATTACGGTCACCTCGTAAATCTTGGGGCAATAATTGCTCCGCGGACCCTTAATTTTCTTGGATTCCGTTCTCCGAGACTTGCAGCGCAGCGTCGCGCATCCATATACTTCACCCCCTTTACCATTCCTCATACCGCCCCCACTTCGTTGTCCCTTTCATGTATTTAAGCGCTCGCTCGTAAACGACGCACCGCTGGCTTGACATCCGGCATTATCGTCCCATGATTTACGCATTCCGCCACTGTATTTCACCGTTCGCATCTCCTTTCGCAAAATTTATTACAGGTTGAGGGAACGTCTCCCTTTTTCCACCACTCTTCCTGGCCTATCCTCTCTGGCGACATCGTTAGCCCCACCCTCAGTAACTAAAAATATAAAAGCGTTTAATTTTCTTGAAAATATTCTCGATTGTAAGCGTACAGAGTGTACAGTGTTCTCGAGTGGTACAGTAGTAGCCTGCGGATAGTGCCGAAACCTTCTCATCGTTCCCCATGCTTTGTATTGGTATGGCGAAACTATATGTATCTTTTAGGGCCCCGATAAGAGAATTCCTAAAATCGTATATCGCCTAAAATATTAATTTGGAGGTTTTTGAAGGATTCAGTATGCAGAAATAATGCTTTTATGAGTATCTAAACTCGTTATTCTCGAAGACGTGATGTATTAGATTTAGGGCCGGTTCCACCAACCTCAGTTAAATCATTGGCTAACTGACAGCGGGTTAAATGTAATATCATAGTTAAGCGTCGATTATCCTGCCGCGCGTTCCACCACGTTTTTGGAGGTCCCGGTTATCTAACCAGATAGTCGTTTCGAAATAACTCCTATTTTACTTTCAACCATTCGCGTGATTGGCTAATGCTTCTTCAATTTGATTCAACAGATGATTTACATAAGCTTTTCTTCAGCGAAATCTCCTTTGAAAATCAACGTCGTCGAAATTATCAAAAAAAATTCACTCTTTCTTTGAAAACTCGCGGACTTCTGCGGATAAATTAAAAAATGTCTTCATCCACTTCGTCATCAGACAATCTCAGAACTTCTTCCAGAAACTCCATATTTCACAACGACACTGGACTTTTTCGGTTAAAGGACGATTAAATCGCCTAATCGACCAATCTTGACCGGTTAGATTTAACGGTGGTTAATGCGAGTTAACCGGCTGTTAAAAAGTGGCGGAACGCGTAACTAGCTATAACCAAGGATTAAATTTTTAACCGAGGTTGGTGGAACCGGCCCGTGACAAATTTAAGGCTCCTAATTATTAGACCATATTTGTAGTATCGGGAGCATGGCTACAGTGGTTGGAGGTTAGCAATACATGTCAGGATTGTGCGAAAACAGAAAAAAGTGGGGCTTCACTAAAATTACGGCCTAAATAAAAGTTGGTATCCTTTAGAACTAAAGCTCCAATAGACACCCCTGGAGACCCAAAAGGGTTCCTTTAGAAACCATGAACAGAACAAATTAAAGGTGCATTCACAAACGAAATACTTGCAAAGTGAGTTTGGTGACTGGTAACTTATAACGGAAACTTTTTTGCATCTGAATACACCTTTATGTTTACAAGATTGCTACATGACCCGCAAATGATATTTATTAAGTCATTAGATCTATTCTAATTGTGATAATATTTTGTACATTAATTCTCTTTATTAAATGATAAGGTAGATAGAAGTAAACTTTGGGAAGTCCTGAAAGAGTATGGAGTCAATGGATGGATTCTACAAGCTATAAAAACAATATATACAGGTAGCAAAGCGAGTGTAAGAGTGAATGGGAAACTGAGTGACTGCTTCGATATTATTCAAGGAGTTAGGCAAGGATGCGTTATGTTTTCATGGTTATTTATATTATTTATGGACAAGTGTTTAAGAATGGCTTTCTTCGACGAAGAATTTTGAATAAACTAGATGCAAGCATGAAGAGCATGGGCCTCAAAATTAACGCAAATAAAACAAAAACTATGGTGTTCGAAGGAAAGAGTGAGAAAAC
>NC_046663.1:69307222-69341610 GCF_010883055.1 Belonocnema kinseyi
ATGCCAAATGAACGACTAACGAAACAAGTGTATCAAGGTAAAGTAAATGGCAGCGTGCCCAGTGGTAGACCGCGGAAAGAATGGTTAGAATGTGTGAATGAGGCCCTAGTTAGAAGAGACATAAGAAGTCATAGAAACACGAGAGCCTGCATGAAAAAATGCATGGACATAAAAGAAGCTAGAGAAGAATGCCAGGACAGGAAAGTATGGCGGCAAATAGTTAATAAAAAGAGTGTCAGTAGAGTGAATGACGCCTGAAACAAAAGACCTTAGCCGCTAATGGACCCAATTGGGGAACCTTACATAACGACTTCGTGAGGTTCTTTGCTTGGGGTGATTGCTAGAGAGATTGATCAGCAACCTGGATCGGAGCAGTGTTGCGGAACGAACGTGTTATTTACTTAAATAGCACGAGAATTCTGGATCAATCTGAAAAATCTCTATCCCTTCCACACACTACTCCTTTCCCCTACCGAGTGAGTAACGCCTACCCCGAAAGGGAAATGGCTTAATGTTTCAATAATAATAATATCCGTCAGAGATCCATTACATGGTGTGCTTTAAGGTAAAAGTTTGTGTTATTAGTATTGTGGTTCCTTTTTGTTGCAGCTCATTTGGAACCAAAAACTGGTTCTAATGGAAACCTCAGTTTATTTCTGTTGATTTTAATGCATTCAAGTAAATGACGGAATTCAAGAATTTTGACAATTTTGTTTATGTTAAATTTTTCACCCTTTAAGGCTTACCAGAAAAACAGATACTTTCTTAAGCTAATAAAGGAATTTTTAAACAAAAATATGGATTTTCAAGCAAGAAGATTAATGTTCTACTATTAAAGAAGAATTCTCCACAAAATTGGTAGATATTGAAGCAACTGTTGAATTTTTAGTCAAGAAGATTATTTTGTTAATAATAAAGGCAAATTTTAGACAATTTTCTTCCAAACTGTTGTTCAGAACAAAATTCATTTCAATTTAAAAAAGTTAACTTTCTACAGAAAAAAAATCTAGAAATCAGTTGAACTTACTACTAAATATCAAGTTCTAACAGAAAATTTAGTTCGTAATTAATTAGTTAAATATTCAGTTAAAAAATTACTTTTTTAACCAAAAAAGATCAATTTTCAATAAATTATTTGAATCCTTAACTAAAAATGATTAATTTTGAACCAGAGTTTCGCATTTTGAAGAAACAATTGATATTATACCAGAAAAAAACGAATTTTCAACCAAATAGTTGAATTATCAGTACAAAAACCATCACTTATTACCCAAAAAGGGAATAGTTAAATTTCCATTTAAAAATATTGAATTTTCAAGCCAGAAAGAGGAATTTTCTACCAAACAGTTGAATTTTTAACAAGGATATTAAATTTTTAAGTAGTTTTGAGACTTTAAGTTCGAAATTTTTAAATTATAACATTTTTAAATTTGTTTATTATTCCGTATTCAATGCTTGATCGTAAAATCATTCATATTTTAATTGATAATTTTTTATTTCTAAGTTAAAGATTGCGTTGTAGAAGGACATGTAGGCCCTTTTTGGCGAAAATGATATTATTTTTGCAAAAAATCAAATAAATTCCAATACACATTTCATTTTAATTTTTCTTGGTCCACTTCATTTTCTGCGAATTCGATGATTTCTTTATAAATTGTTTCTTTGGTTCAAGCTGATTTAGCAGATTTTCGAACAATTTCAAATGAAACAAAAATTTATTTGTTAATTTACGATTTTGTATTATTGTTCACTAGTGAAACTGAACATGTACCGAATTGCCTATAATTTTTTTTTAAATTGGAAGTATTGTGCAATTTTCCAAACCGACAATCGAACGGATGATATCAATATCTTTCAACTTTTTTTTACTTTTTTTGTGTACCAATCTGCTAGGTTTTTGTTAACACTGGGCTGAAACGATTAAATTAATTTGAGCATTTTTACTATAACCTATTGTTCAGTTATAAATGTTCGTAAACAAAAAAGTACCTTTTCACTTTTCAACGCTTCAACTTAACATTATTGTAAAATTTTCAAGTAAATCTTTTTAAATGATTATTAGTATTAAAATTGTTTAATTTGAAATATGTAGATTAAGCACGAACGTTCTCTTTTTAGAGCTCTTCCCTACCTTGCCGTATACGAATACCGACACAGATTACGATGCATAAAAAGAAAGGAAAAGGAGAAGAAAAGTGGGGGTAAAGAAAGAACGAGTGGGGATAACAGAGCAAACTCGACGGCAATAAATAATCAGATTAATGGAAAATATTTCTCCGCGAAGCGCGAAGCTAGGGGCGTCGGTAGGTGTGCAGGTCCTAACTGCGGATCGAATCGTCTCGAACGCCACAGTTATTTATTATTCGCTCTCGTTCGCTTGGTTTTTTTTCTGCACCTCTCCACCACGAAAATTGATACAGGGGTGAATTGTATCGAATGGGGTGAATGTGTGTAATATGTATGTTCTATTGGGAAAATGCGCGCCATATAAAAATCCTTAAACATACGAATACTTTCGAATGAAAGATTATTTTGACTTATGGGTAAATGGAAACATATTTTGTAGAGTAAGATTCATTAATATGACCCCAAACGAGTCTTATATCTAGAATTAAGTGAAGTCTTTAAAAAAATTATGACGCGGGAAGCTAATTAACAAAAATATTTGAATGCACAATAGTCATACGTATGAAATACGTATGTTTACTGCTGAATGTAAAAGCCATAAAGCAGAGGTAAAGAGCTTTGTCGCAATATAAAGAAATCAAATAAGTTCCAATAAATTTTCAGTATGCCATTCCTTGAAAAATATTTTACGTCAGTTGGACTAAATTTTATATCTGAAGAATTCTGGTTTAATATTTTAAACATCTTTATAATCACTCTAAAACGTAATAAAATGTTATGGAATTCTCTGTAATATTTAGTTTTGTTCAGGGCTTGTTAATATTTTATTATATGCTGCAGAACATGATGCTTGATTATTGTTTTGCAAAATTGAAGCTGTCAAAGAATAGACATGATTCCATATAATAAATAACTAAAACCTGATTCTGTATACGGGCTAATCCAACTTAATACTATATTGTAAGGAGCAGTCGATCTTTTTCGTTTTTTATTAAAAAAATTTCATTCGCATGATGCTAAAAAAGTATTTTTATTTATGTTTCAGGTGAGTCAAAGTTACAATTTCCTTTGTAAATTGATGCAAGTATTCCATTAAAATTTTGTCTAGGAAAGTCTCAAAGTAAGAAATAGGTTATTGTATGGAATTGAAATCGAATAATGAACTAATTTTGATTTTAAACCTAAAAGTGTCTTAAAAGTTCAGGTAATTTATATTTAATTTTTTTTCTAAAAATTCATTTTTTTTTTGTTATTACAAAGATTTAGGACCATACAAACATTTTTTAGTGTCGTTTGTTTAATTTTCCAAAATTTCAACTTGATATCGATGCTTCCAAATAACAAGGTTCCATCTCGGCGACACCAAATTAAAAGGTGCTATCTCGTGGAGAGAAAAAAAAGGTGGTAACTCACGTGGCGAATTCTTGCAGCTTGAATATCCTATATAAATTGTACTAGGAATGTCAGCGCCCTAAACTCTATAGCATCTTTTCATTTCGTTTCTCTTAGATGGAACCCATTCACTTGGATACGTCGATCTCTCTTTTTGTTCTGACGTGACTTAAAAAAAGGTCAGTAAGGTAAAGTCTGGTAAGTGGCACAATTATATTTCTTCGCTAATAATGAATAAGACCCTCGGTGGTTCAGGCAATAGCACGTCAAGCTTCCGAGTAGGAAGCCTGAATTTGTGGATGTAACTGATGACCTCAGACGCGTCTCAGGCTTGAGATTTAGCCCATGTATTACACAAATAAGCTTTTCTCCTACAATTATGAATTGTTTTATTTCATATTTTAACCACAGAATATAAATGTCTAAATACAGATTCAAACATACAGCTTTTTTCAGAAAAATGGTCTGGTTTTTGTTTTATTCCGATTAATTGAAAATTGATGTATTTTATGCGCCTGCACGGAGAAAAATGGAAGGTCTGTTTAGCAATATAAACGTGCAAACAGACCATATTGCAGGGTCGACTATAGGACAGCTCTTGAATATGGCTAAAGCGACTATCTCTATAAAGTAAAAACAAGAGGTCCAAATGGACAATCTCAGAAAGTCGACTCGATTTCCTCAGACCGTCGTCTCGGTCATCTCAAGCTGGCTGACCCGATCATTGTGAAGGGTCGGTTTGGAAATCTCGGATGGTCGATTTGAATTTATCAGACATTCGACTGGGTCGTATTTAATGGGCGATTCGATTAGCTTAGATATTTCACGTAGTCATTTCGGATGGGCGATTCGATCATTTTTAAGGGTCGACTTAATTATTTCAAAGTATCAATATAGATATGTAAGCAAAGAAAATTCAGTTATCGCAAAGGATGGATTCGAAAATCTGAGATGGTGAAAAGGGCTATTGATGATAGTCAAATATATATTTTTGAATTATTTTTAAACAAACTTTTGATTCTCTATATCTGAACTGGCATGAGGTTCTACTATGTAAATAGTGGGAAGTCCTTTATCAATTGATTTAGAGTAGGCATTCCGATAATAATCATTAATCAAAAAATTACTAATGCGTATAAAAATCGTTAAAAACGTAATTAATAAAAAATCATTATTTATGAATTTAATGCTAACGCTTTTTCTGCGAATTAGTAGTTTTTCACTGATGATTGGTATAGATTGAAACCTATTCATAAATTGATAAAAGTCATCGCACTATTTAATTATTACAACTTCATCCGAATTCAGATACAGAGTATAAAATATTCACCATAGTATTTAAAACCCTTACATAGATTATAAATTAATAAAGTATAAAATATAATTGCAATAAGACACTTTATAAATTAATTATGAAAGAGTTAAAATTCGATAAATACTTGAGATATAAATGCATAGTTCTTTTTATAAAATAGAACTTATTATATAGAATTTATATGATATTACAGATACGATATAATCAACTTTAATCTAAAAAGTAATACTAATGCAGGATTAAGTTAAATACTGCGCAACTACAATAGTTAAAATTAAAAAAGTATCTTGCCAGCTGCTTTCCTGCTTTTTGAGCCGCCCCATAAATATTCCCTAGAACAATGTAAATAATAAATTAGCATAAAACCATTAAATAATTTATTTGTTTAAATAAAATAAAAGTTTTTAAGGTAGAAAGTCAAATGTTTTGGAAAAAACTGGATTTTTAAGAAAAAAAAGATCAATCTTCAACAAAAAAGTTGTTGTAAGAAATAATTGTAAGAAAATTTTGTAAAAAAATGGAAGTGTAAGCAAGTCAATTTTTAAAGGCCAGCAGGCCGAAAAATAAACATTTATCTATCTAACAAAAAAGATGATTTTGCAAAAAAATTATCAATTTAATACAAAATTCTCAACCAAAAAGTGAAACTATCAACAAAGAAGAAGTAAATTTTATATGATACAACTCTATTCAATCTTGTTTTGTTTAAATGCCATAAAATTCAACTGTATCTACATGAAAAAAAAACCCGCAACAAAAAGTACTTCTGTCCTTTCATTTTTAGGTTTTCTTTTTACCCAAAAAGAATAATTTTTAACAAAATACATGAACTTTCTACCCAAAAGTACAATTTTTAACTTATACAGTATACATGATACAGTTTCAACTGAAAATGGTACATATAGTTGAATTTTCAGACAAAAAATCTATCAAAAAAATTATATTAAAAAAAAACATTTTCAAACAAAAAGATGAATTTTCAACTATGAGTATCAAAAATTCTATTAAAAAATACAAATCGGTAACTTATTGAATACACAGGGTACAGTTCGAACCAAACATGGAATAGTTAAATTTTTTGATAAAAAAAAGAATAATTTTAACAATAAAAATAGATTTGCAAGAAAGATTTTAAATATTTAACAAACAAACAAAAATTATACGGCCAGGAGATTGATATTCTACAAAAAAAGACGAATTTTGAACAAAATAAATAAATTTTTAGAAATTTATTTAATTTTACAGCCAAAAAGACAAATTATCTTCAAAAAATTTTAATTTCTAACACAGAAAATATGATTGCTCAACTAAAAACTTTACTTTCCAAACCAAGAAGATTAATTATTTACAAAACAGTATAATTTTCACATTAAAGATTAATTAAAAATGAAACGCATAAATTCTCAATAAAAAATGTCAACTTTCAAGTAAAAAATATCAATTTTTTATAAAAAAATGGAATGGTATAATTGTCAGTTTAAAAGATTAATTTTCAACCAAACATGAAACGAATTTTAATGAAAATACTTACATTTTCAACCAAAGAGATGAAGCTTTAAGAAAAAAAGATGAATTTTTAACAAGTTTTTATGTTTTAAGTTTATAAGATCAATTTTGTACCAAAAAAGAAAAGTTTTTTCAACAAATTACATGCACCTTTACCCGCATAGTTTAATTTATAAATTAAAAAATAAATTTTTAGGTCAAAATCTAACTCTTAAAGTTATATTTTTTTAAACTAATTTTTCATATAAAAGCATTATTTTTATTTAAAAAACGTATCTTTTAAAAAAAGTTGAATTTTCTACTATATAGTTGTTTTGCGAAATAAATTTTTGAATTTTTAAACAAATATGGAATAGGTACATTTTTATTTGGAAAATATAATTTTTTATTTAAAATAATATATTTTTAATAAAAAAACTACTCTTTTACAAAAAAGTCGAATTTTCCGGAACATAGTTGACTTTCCAATCAAATTGTCCAAATAGTTATATTTAGATTATTTTTCTACCCCAAAAAAGGGAAGTTTTAAGAAAGGTGTTCAATTTTCTACAAAACAGTTGAATTTCCAAGACAGATTTTCTGTACAAAATAGTGGCATTTTTAACCCGATAATATGAAGTTTCAAGAAAAAGTGAGTTGGCAATAAAATAGTTCAATTTTAACTTAAAACGTTTAGTTTTTGACTTAAAAAATAAAATTTTAAGAAAATACATACATTTTCAACCAAATAGTTGAATTTCTAATGGAGAAGATTACTTTTCTACCAAGAAAGACAAATTTTCGACAAACTACATAAATTTTGAATTAAAAAGTTGAGGAATGGAGCAAGTAATAAAATAGGTATAAAACATAATTATTGAATAATGACTAATTACCTATAAATATATTAATTGTGTTTTCACTGCAGTACCAGCTCTCCATTCTGTGCATATAAGAACACGAGTTTGACCCTGCCACTGGCACGTGTCCTTTAATGAATTTCAGGAGTGAAGGTCTGAACTGAAAAATAAAGATTTAGTTTTAAATTAATAAAAACAATTCAAGTTGATCCTAAATCGATTAATCCTAGAATTAACAGTGATTAGTGAAATAATTATAATCTACTTTAAACTAACATTAACCTCAAAAAGATTAGAATTAAATGTCTTAAATCTCACATAACATATGGAAAATATTAACATCACAATTACGTGTTCAAAACAGGTACTTACAAAATAAGATATTTTCCATCAATCCTCAATAAATGCACTCACTTTACACGGAAATCTTGGGTAAAATATTTTTTTAACAGAAAGCACCAAGCGTTCTACAAATTCTATATGCTAGCAAACTAGCGATATCCTTTAAATTTTCACGCGCATGATTGACACGTAAAAATCAAGCAATTTACCATACGCAATGGCTTATCTGCTCCTTCGTGGATGGTCGAAATGAGTGAAAACAATATGTGCGTATTCACCATGCCGAAATGGATACCTTAGTTATCCCTGATGGTGAGCTTGATGTTCATATAAAAGTCAGACTGGCGATAAAATAACAGTCTTTTTAATCATGTCGAAAAAAATTTGGAAGGGCCGTTCGACCATGTAGAAAGTCTTTCTGGCTCTCTAAATTTTGACCATACAACTTTGACCATCCATTTTTCTCCGTGTGGGAAGGAGCAAACCACCACCAAGTGTATATCCATGGCGAACGGAATATCAGCGTGGCTCATTTCTGAAACAGCGGGTGGCCCAAAATGTTATTTTTTCGATACATACTTTAAACATCTTTAACCCAGGTTCGAGCCCAAGATTCAGATTAAGTGCCTGTCATGCTTTACTCAACTTTCCTATTATTAGAGATTACAGCCGGTAAAGAGAAATTAAAAGTGAGAAAAATATTAAGGAATTTAGTTTTAATATTCTGCACTTGGTTCATCACATAACGACAAGACGATTGGAAAAGATAAAAGAAAATCGGTTAATACGTTTAATTTCTGGATGTAGCTTTTTTCTCTCTTCTCCGATTCTATGATAAAAAATGCGGAGAAAAGATTCTGCGCTCAGAATTGGAAATTGTTGAATCGGAAAAGTATGAAATTTCCATTTATTTTATTTTCAAGATTGAAACTTGAAGAGCATGCAATTCGCACCCTTTTTTTATCAATTCCTTTTCCAGAATTTTCAGTTGAAAACTCTGCAATCATCGACATTTATAATTTTTAAAATCTTTTTTCTTGAATTCATATTTTGTTGTAAGATTTTTGTTGTAAGATTCATATTTTGTTCTTAAATTTTACTGTTTTTCATTCGAAAAATTAAAATAACATTCACAAAAAGTGGAGAAGACTACTTTTTCGAGGTGGGGACCAAGCTATTTATAATATTAAATGACACACTGTGTACAGTTTATACTATGTTAAAATTTTACAAAAATTATAAATATATTCCAAATCCATTTTCTGAGTTAAACAAAATATTGAATGATTTCGAGGAGTAGTAAATTCTGCTAGTAGCTTAATGTTATTGTTTATACAATTAATTTTTTTTTTATTTCTTTAAAACATGAAATGCCTTTTGGTCGATTTTGATTAAACTTCGTAAAATTGTAGTTCTCAATGTCTCGATCAAAAGTGTTATGGGGCACAAAGTCCGAAAATGGACAGTTTTCCAGTTATAGAGGGTTAAACATCTAAGCCTTTTAAGAAACATGACCAAATATCTCGAAAACTGCAGCTCTGCGAAAAAAATGTTCCCTATGAAAGTTATTGGGCTCTAACGGGGAAATGGAAAGAAAGTTATGACCTTAAGACACAAGTCATTTTTCATGGTCTTTCAATGTGAACTTGTCATTTATTGCTAATAATCAGCCAATAAAGACAAGATATAAGGAGGAAATCAATATAGAACCCGTAAAGGCTAGAAATGAGAATGACTTAGTCAATAGCCAGCCAATGAAGGAAAATCATGAGAAGGATGTTTTCATGACTCGTCCTTGTTGAGTCTCAGTTAACAGTGTAAGCAGTGTGTTATGGTTCTTGGTGTATGCTCAGCATCAAGAAAGAATTCGCTTTTTACCACAAAGACTGTTTTAGACTATAATTGACGCAGGAAATCGATTACCAGGAAGAGATATTCACTTACCAGAAGTTGCCTTCATTGGCTAGAATCGACGACATCCTGGTCATCTCTTGCCTTCATTGCCTAGATAATGACTAAATCTCGCTTATCTTTTGCCTTCCTTGGCTAGATAATGACTAAATCTCGCTCATCTCTTGCCTTCATTGGCTACATAATGACTAAATCTCGTTCATGTCTTGCTTTTATTGGCCGGATATTATCTAAATCAAGCTCATTTCATGCCTTCATTGGCTAGATAATAACTAAATGAAGGCATGCGATGAGCTTGATTTAGACAATATCCGGCCAATGAAGGCAATACATGAGCCAGATTTAGTCATTATCTAGCCAATGAAGGCAAGACATGAGCGAGATTTAGTCATTATCTAGCCAATGAAATTTTTTTCGCAGAGCTGCAGTTTTCGAGATATTTGGTCATGTTTCTTAAAAGGCTTGGATGTTTATTAACCCTCTATCACTCGAAAACTGTCCATTTTCGGACTTTGTGCCCCATAACACTTTTGATCGAGACATTCAGAACTACAATTTTACGAAGTTTAATCAAAATCGACCGAAAGCTATTTCATGTACATTTGCTGCGGGGTCCAATCCCTCAAATTGAGCATGGATGGTTTACATAAAGAAAACAATAAATAATTAATTAAATAATTGCATAATGTTTTTAGAAATATTTCCTACTCCAAACAATGACAAACAATTACATTTCAATCATAAAATACGATTATTTTTACATTTTTTGGGATTAAATAATTGTTTAAATCATTTTCATTTGTTTAAACAATTGAAAATTGTTTAAAAGATCATGTAGAATATTCAAATTTTCCATTAGTAATTATTTCTATGAAAAAAACGACGGAAACTGATAAAAAGTAACAATAATGAACGTAAATATGTAGTTTTTTTATTTTTGGGTCATATTTGGGGTGCTGCTGGGAGGGTGAGGGTGGGCTGGAAATAGAATTTATTTGTATGGATTTATTCCGTAGACACTCCTTCTTGTAAATGGATTAGAAATATATTTATAATTTTTGTAAAGTTTTAACATAGTATAAACTGTACGCAGTGTGTCATTTAATACTATAATTCTTTGGCTCGGTCCCCATCTTAAAAAAGTAGACTCCACCGCTCTCTGTAATTATTATTTGAATTTTTCGAATAAAAAACACTGAAATTGAACCACAAAATATAAATATTGAAGCAACATATTTCATAAATTCTGACCAACAGCATATTCATTGTGACACAAGCAATTGTATCTGAAACAAATAAAGATTAATTAAAATAGATAGACAAATTATGAATATCTATAATTGCAGAGTTTTCAATTGGAAATTCTGGAAAGGGAATTGCTCAAGAAAAGGCTGCGAAGTTTCTCGTTTCAACCTTGAAAATAAAATAATAGAAATGTCATACTTTTCCGATTCAACAATTTCTAATTCTGGGCGCAGCATCTTTTTTTGAGCATTTTTTGTCGTAGATTCGGAGGAGAGAAACAGGTATATATAATCCTTCATATTTTTCTCATTTTAATTTTTATAGGCGGGCTGTAATCTCTAACAATAGGAAAGTTAAGTGAGGCATGGCAGGCATTCAATCTAAATCCTGGGCTCGATTCTGGGCTTACGATGTTTAAAGAATCGTCGAAGAAAAACACTTTGGACCTCCCGCTGTTTCATTAAAAAATGAGCCATGCTGATATTCCGTTCGTCATGGGTACACTCATGGTGGCGGTTTGCTCTTTCCCAGGCGCATAGAATGCATCCATTTTCAATTAATTGAAATTAAACAAGAACCAGGCCATTTTTCGAAGAAAGCTCTGTGTTTGAATCTGTATTTAGAAATTTATATTCTGTGGTTAAAATATGAAATCGAACAATTCATAATTGCGGGAGAAAATTTTGTTTCTGTAATATATGGGCTAAATTTCAAGCCTGAGGAAGCGCCTTAAGGCGTTTGCACAAGAAAATACGCTTGTAGCATGCTGGAAGCGTCTCACGCATGAGTCGTCCGTGCACACCTAAGAGCGCCAACCAAATGCGTGCATTCTGTCGTTTATTATGTATATATATCGCAGCAGCGCGACAGATCGCATGCGATTGGTTGGCACTCTGTGTGTGTGCACGGACGGCTCGTGCGTGAGACGTTTCCAGGATGCTGCGCACGTTTTTTTTTGTGCAAACACCTTTAACCTGGCTTTCTAAGATCACGGCCTGGTTAAGGGAGGTTGCCGGATAGCAGAGTAGGTGAGGCGTACTTTGTTGTGCGAAGAGGTCCGCGTTATTTACTGTGAAATGGGGTACTCCTGGCACCTGAGAGGTATATTTCCAGAACGTTGGAAATAACGAAATGTACTGCGATCTTAATTCTGTGAAGTTGCCCAGATTCGGTCTGCAACCTTGAGAATAAACACAGCTGGGGCACAATCGGCTTGAGCGCCTAGGTGGGGCACTTATGGGCTCCCATCCCTTATTTTAAGCAAAATACAACCAGTAAAGACTCATATTAATCATCAGAGTATCTTACGAATAATGAGTACTTTATCTATAGAAAAATTGTTTTGCAATATCCCCTTACTCCCAAAATCGGTTCCTACATTTCGGAACGCAACCATGGGTATCGCCTAATACTCAGGGTCGGGGCTCTATAAAAGCTCATAAAAGCCTTTTAACGTACCCAGTTTCACTTCCTTCGAAACTTAGTTAACACTGCCCCTATTTTCCTCCCTTCGCCAAACAATTTTCTTTCATTCTCAATCAATGGCTTATTAAATATTTCACATCATTTTGTAAGGTTATACTTACTCCCTATATAGCATAAAAAATACTAGCAATAGATCTTTCCTGAATGTGAAGGCTATTTGAAGTATAAATATTTCAACTTAAATTGTATTAAAATGTCAAATATTGAAGTATTGTCATTTTTAAATCCAGAAAAATTTCGAACTTTTATTATTTAATTAGAGATTGAATATTAGAAAGTATCAAATTTTATACTGAATAATCATTATGAATTTTATACATATTTTATTATGCGTGCCAGATTTCTGAATGGTAGATTAATTAATAGCATAAGTCCAATATTTTTTAGCCAAGCTGATCTATAGAATTTGCTTTAGTCTTTTTTCATGTATACTGTAATCAAAGCAAGATACAGCACTGAATTTTTGTATTTAACTGAATGAATTAAAAAACGAATGTGAAGGAACTATGTTTCAATTCCGTGATCTCTACTGCATTCTAAATACATCGATACGAATGAAATATTTCTACCAGTAAAAAAAGGAAAAATAATATGTAAAAAATATTATACTCGTATTAGATAACAACGGAAGTACCAATTTTATTCGCTAGACCTCCTATAATCCTGAATTTTCAAGTGGAAGAATATCAAGAGATCACTCAATTTTCTTTGGAAGGTTCTATAGGTGTCTATAAAGCTTAAGATTCCATTAAGTAACATTAAACTCTCGCTTTACTGATAAGCCTCACACTGAGTTTTTACCTCGATATAAATTTTGTGAAGTTTAAATGGAGTATTGGGTGATATTTGAAATCTTAAAGAAAATCTTAATAATAATTTTCACATTAAATTTTCGAAACATGAAATTTTAAGTTCATTCGCAAAAAGTTGAAATTTGAGTTTTTTAAATAAACATTTTCTGCTTCATAAGCAATTACATTTAAACATTGTATTGACAACAAACTTGCTTTAATATATTACACTGTAAGTTTAATTGATTTGCGTATTTCGTATTTTTCCTAAAAATTAATCATAATTTAAACATTTCTGAAAACCCAATTAACTGTTACAGGTGTGCTTCTTTTCGAATGAAAGATTCAGTAATATATTATTTTAATATATTGACGGAAACTTCAGTTTATAATTTATAAAAAATTAATAATTAAAAATAATACAAAACTATAGCTTGTTATAATTTACAATTTTTTAGTAGAATAGGTCAAACATTTAGAGAAATTTTGTACAACGGTTATTACAAGTTTTAATACAATCCTCGAAACAATGAAAATAGTGTGTGAATGATTCTACGACTCTCGAAATAATGAAGATATTTGCAACTGTTTACTTTGAAACTCGATTTCAAACAGTTCGATTTTGCATGTTTTTATTCTAGAATTAGTTCACTATTATTAAGGCTGTTAATTTGAATTTATTGTGTAGTGATAAATTGTTTTTTGTAAAAATTGCTTTTTTGTCAAATTAATATAAAGAAATTATTATGAAAAATTTCAATTTATACACATCGACTGTCATTCTACACGATATAAAAAAATGCAGACATGTAGAATTCAAATCGAGTTAATGCGTATATCGAATATATAAGTACTTTTATTTAATTATGCTTTAATTTGCTTTACAATGCATGATTCCATACCTACGTTATTGATTTACATAAAAGCAGTCTAAAGTTAATAACGTGATTGAGAAGCGTATTCGATGGAATAATTATCCACATCGCCAGTCAGCCACTTGAGATTTTAATAAACCCTATTGCGTTGCATGCTCTAATAATGTTGCAGGTTATTGATCGATGTATGATATATATTGCATACTTTACATGAGTTTAATATTGTGGATCAGTCTTGTTAAAAATTCCGCCACGATCATGTGTGTGTATTTGTGCAACACAAGAACCGCACGCACAGATGACGGTTTACGATAAAGCGAAAAAATGCACGTGACTGAGCCTATAATCTTATATTAAAGCAAGCAAAGAAAAATAAGAACCCTAATTAATGGTTAATAATAAACCTTATGCATGGTGAGAATAAATCTCTAGCAACATCTAATAAACAACATTTTATAACAGTGAATAAAAACCCATATCACTGGTTAGTGATAACCCCACCAAAAGAAAATGAAAACTCCTATCAATTGTCAATAACAATTCCTATGGACAGTGAACACAGACTTTTAGCAATGGCTAATAAACAAAGATTTCCAAGTTTAGATCCAAACACCTGTCAATGGTAAACAACAAACCGTAGCAAAAGAAACTGCCAAGTCCTATCAACGATTAAAAACACCTATATTCATCGTGAACATAAATCCCTAGCAACTATAAATAAACCAAGCTTCTTTAAGGTGAATCGAAACCCCTATCAACAGTCAAGAATAACAAACCTTATTACCGATTACTAACAACTTCTATTCACAGTACACATAAACACCTGTAGCAACGGCAATTGAATAACTCTTGTCAACGTTGAATCAGCACCCCTATCAATGATCAATAAACTATGAACATTAACCCCTAAAAACTACTAATAAATACACTTTTCAAAGGTAAATAAAAACACCTCATAATTCTCAATGATAACGCTTAGCAAAAGGAAATAGTAACTTCTGTCAACATCTAATAATAACCCGTATAACAATCTACGCAAACGGTGGATAACAAACCTACAAAGGCATAATAGGAACGTTAGCAACGAAGTTTAGAAATAAAATAATGGAGAAACTAACCTCTGTTAGTGGTCACTATCAACGATAAGCATTGGTGGGGTTCTGTCATTGAACAATTTCCAGCAACAGCACTATAAGCTAACTACTATAATAACTATCTTGAGATAATCCATATAAAATACGTGCTCGCGATGAAAAGTGTCACCACTGTCACCGCAGAGGCACTCAAGAAAATCGCGTAGTGCGAAAGAAAGTGGGAGAAGTGTGACGCAGAAGATGAGAGAGCTCATTATGGTGTCACCCTGAAAGATGCCAATCTGGAAGGTGACCCTGTTAGTTGTCACAAAATTTTTTCAAGATAAAATATTAAATCTAATTTTTCAAAGGGGTATCAAGCTCTCTTTGCATTTCACTATATATGTATGAACCTTCGTGCTTTTCACCAGACAGATGATAAGTCTATTAAGGTTCAATTAAAAGCTTTTCAGTAATGACTGCAGTCCTTGGGCGGAATACGATTATAGAATGCAGGTTCTTTGCAGACGCTCGTGCCGATTAGCAGTTTCTCCCGACAGACTGCTACACCTTTTTTGAGTCACGTTGTTCGTAACTATTTTCGAAATCGCTTTTCAAACGACGAAAAACTAAAGAAACTGCAGATAATGTCTTGTGTCTGCGCATAAGTAATTTTTCCACTCTCGGTGCTGCCCCCCAGGCTGAGCTTGACAAATCGCCGTCTTGCTGAAACTGCACACGAGGAAAAGTTCCTCGGTTGCCTTCTTTCATACACATACATTACTTTTTTATCATAACGCAATCATAAGTGCGATTTTAGGGTCTCATAACCTTCTCTGAACAACTATTGTAAATTACTAAACTGTCATATGGTGTATAGACAGCGCGATAATGCCTAGTACCTTAAGAGAAAAACCCTTGTTAATGGTGCGAGGTATCCACGAAATCAATTGTGTGTTTTTTTATATGTAAAAAAGAAAAAAAAACGAGAAAATAATTTTGAGCACCCAACATACTTTTGACCACCTAACATAAAATTGATTGTGTTTTTGTTTAAAATTTGAAAATGGCAAAACACGAACGTTTTTCCTGCCTCCTTTGAACAAATAAAAATGTGGGTTACCCCTTTTTGGACGCCAGCCATTCAATCAACTAAAATAAAGTACAATAGTTCCTTGTAATCTTTTATCGCGTATTTCGAAATTCCATTACAATTATAAATGTTTTACTGCATAATGAATGTTAACACGAGATTAGCGCGCCTCTATTATCTTTTAACGTTTTTTACAGAAACTTAATAAGTCATTTTAATTTAATTTACATTCGTTAAACTTCAAATTATTTCTAGATATTGTAATGGATTTTTACGATTTCCAACGGTTTCAAAGTATTTTAAGGGGTTTTAATGAATTTTTATAGAACTTTAGGATATACATTAAACTTTCTTTCAAGAGATTTCTACGCATTTCAACAATTTGAAGGGATATGAAGAATATACAAAAATTGCAAAGGATTTTGAAGATTTAAAGTTATTTTGAAAGATTCTAGATAATTTCAGGAGATTTAGTATAAACGAATTTTAGAATTCATAATATTTGATAATTTTCTTGCTACGGATTTTTTTAATACGCTCGATTCGTGCGCGCTAATTTTGTTTAAACGGATTTCTTAGAGGATTTTATTGAATAATTTTAATTCAATATCTATCCACTGAGTTTTAAATTACTTCTTTTAATAGTTTTTCACGAGTTTGAGTAATGTCGTCGGATTTTCAGAGAAGTTTAGGCATTAAATAAAATTTTATTTCACGGGATGTTTACGGAGATGAGCAGTTTCAAAGACATATGAAGAAATTACAAAAAATGCATAGAATTTCAAAAAATTTCCTTTAAAAAATGTGTAGAAACTTTAATACCAAAAAATTTGTTATTATGGATTTTTTATTAGTTTGTTCTTAACATTGTAGAATATTTCAGTCGGAAATCTTTAATTATTATCATGATTATCGAGTTTTAATTACTAATAAAGTCATTTTTAGAACGTAAAAGTAAATTTCTATCTTCTCTTTGTGTTTCCCCTTTTTTGTGAAAAAATTACCTTCAGTGCCCTTTTTGACCTCTTTTTACACTGTGTGTCCTGTAATCACTGAAAAAATATACCAAACATAGATTTTGTGACAACAAAAATAATAAATCTGTCCAACTTGAAAAGTCCAGCGAAATAAGCATGCAGAGTGTAAACAAATATTTCTGGTCGAGGCAACAGCAATCACCAAAATACCGTTGCGATTTTCATCTTACTTTAAAAATGAGGAATTTGAAGGCAATCGCAAACTTACGTGTAATTGACGTCTGTATTTTATTTATGTGGGTGTTTTAAGAAAAAAAATGAGATTATTTGCTGTATACTATATTACGTAGTGTGACTTTATGATAATGTCGTGTAAATAACTGATAACTTATCAAGCTATTATGCATTCCAAGACGTCATTTATACGCATGTGTAATAATACATATATATATGTGCTCTAATGGAATATTAGAATATTATTTCGTTTTTCTGTTCCCCAAATTCTTTACAGATCAGTTTCTTCTCAGTATTCAGAGAAAATGAGAATCTTTGTTGGTACTGTATTCCTCTCGTTGGCAGTTCTTATCTCTGTTGGTAAATATAATAATATAGTTTTTCCACTATTTAAATTATATGTAGTTGGTTATCAAGATGTTTATATTGATAAGTTAGCTGAAGATTTACAACTGCTGTATTCTCTGTATTCATAAATAATTTTTTTTCTGTGACTCCTTCCGACAATTTCAAGATTACTTTTGAAATCATTCGACGTGAATGGCGTGTCTCTAACCAGTCGAATGAAAATTTTATCAAGTTTTTTAACTGAACTGAAAGTACAAACATGAAAAACAACAAAAAGCCACTAGAAGATTACGATATTTTTTCCAGTTATAAATCATCAGCAATACCATTTTTTAAAATTATTCACTAAGCCCTTGTTAACCAAAGTCAGTATTTTAAAATTATGAGATGTAGAATTTTCATGTAAGTTGATTGTAAAGGTTGCGTCAAAGTTCTTTTTCAATTATTTTTTATAGTTTTATTACATTTTAAATCCTAAAGTATAACAGGGGCGCATAATGAATTTTTAAAAATCAAGTTTATCAATATCCCTACTTATTTTATTGTTTATTCTAGTGGTTCGCTTAAATTTCATTTTACTCAGAATAAGCTTAGCACTAAATTATTGCAGCGAGCAGCCAGTTATTTTAATAGCTGTCATGTTTAAGCGCGTTTGAATCTGTTTTTAATTTTAATAAAAAACAGTTTTATTTATTTATATTTGATTTATTTAGATATTATATATATATATTTTTTATTTTATTTTTTATTTTTATAGTTGTGTTTTAGCTTCTCTTAGTTTCCGAAACTAAATTTCCGGATTTTAGTTATTTTTAAAAATTGGACTGGAGCATAATAATATATGAGCAAGTGTATTCACGACATTGAACCGGGTAGTGCTGCATTCGAGCGAGACCATGAGAGAATTTATCGATAATTTGCTTAAAGGGAGAAAGAAATGGTAAAATCAATCAATTTTAATGCATTTTTTTAGTTTGATAAAATAACTAGATCATTTATTAATTTTAACATCTTTTTCTTACATTGTTAAAGTGTAAAAAAACATGTGATTTTCTTTTTTTTTACAAAATGGCGACCCTGCAGAATATTTCTTCAAGCGTCTGCTCCGAGGCATCGAAAACTGCTGCAGCTGTCAAAATTTTTCCATTTATCTGATATAAAAAAAGTTTTTTTGTTTGATTACTTATGTGTTAAAGGGAAGGATAAACCTATAAAATAATAAAAAAAGTGAAAATTAACATTTATATCGGCTGTCTAATCGAAGGTCCAAATTTTCGATCATTTTTTCAATAATTTTGACCCCTAAGAAAATTATTTAATAACCCGATATCTTTAAACTTTTAGGTATATCCTTCCGATAGTACCATAAAGAGAAACCGCTGCAAATTTTAGCCTAATCGGCCAATAACTTTTTAAGTTATAGCACGAGCAGTTTTTGAAAAGGCAATTTTGAGATAATCACGTTTAAAGATTCGTTACGGTATAACTATTAGGTTCAGTGACTCGCCGATCAATCGGTGATTCCGGGTCCAAGTAATGAACGTAGTAAACGTAGTAACGTAGTAATCAGCCTCCCAGAATTTTTGTGACGAAAAAAAAAATATATATACAAACCTATTGTGAAAGAAACATTGCTCCGACCCAAGCGCTCCGAATACCTGATTAGTGACGATATAGGGACTCTGACATTTTTGACAATATTTCCATAAATATTTAATATTTTCCTTTTTCCTGCTTACAGTATATTTTAAACATATTATACATTCAAAATATAAAAGAAAAAATCGGTTTTTCGGAAATTCTGTAGGTATCTTCCCCCTTAATCTCGGTCTAATATCGTTTCCTCTTATTCGATTGAGATTCTTAAGAAAATGGTCGATCGTGACGATATATTGATATTTCATATCAATATTTTTATTAGTAATAAGCCTATCAAAAACACTTATATCACTTAAATTTATTTACTTATAGGGAACTGTGTTTTCATATATTTTTCATATTTATAATTGAAATTTTTGAAATACAAACCAAATTATTATAACTATATTATATGACATTTATCTTTAAAAAAATCTGAATATAAAGGGAATGCTGAGATTTATGAATATTAAAAAATATATATTAAAAAATAATAATTAATTTTTTAATAATTGAACGACTTTTACACTTCAGAAAACTGAGAAAATTTATATTTATGGGCAAATTATTTCAAAAGTCATTTTTATTCTAACAATTCTTATTCTTCTGATATTATAGTTCGAATTAGATCGGAAGTTAGACATAAGACGATATGATTAGTAACAAATAAGTGCACGACAAATTGGTTTTAGAGGTTTTAAAATATGTTTCGAAAACGAACGAGACCGATTAAAATATTCGAATTCTTTTATTCAAGTGCAGCACTAAAACCTGGATGTTCGTGTTCCTCCTCTTCCAGCTAGATCATCACTGCTACTTTTTTTCTTGCAGAATTAAGTTCACAGCGACGATTGCATGACAACAAAATATATCCGATTTCTGTTCCTGCTGAGCCTGCTCCTGCTCCTGCTGGTGCTTCTCCTCCTCCTGCTCATGCATCTGCCACTCATGCCAGTGCTGCGTTCGCTCGTGATCGGGCTCGTCTCCGCGTTCAGACTATTTTGAATAATTTTCCTGGTCTTAAATACAAAACAGCAAATGGTCGCTTTCGCGCAATAAGGGGATTTTATCCAGCAGTAATAACACGTGATAATTACATCATTGGAATATGTCATGATGGCCATAATTATTACTCAATTTATAATAGTTTTGAACATAGAATTGCTTTACGCATAAATAGACGCACTGAACGTAACTTGACCCTGTTAGAAATACTATTGATAAATCCCTAATACGTATAAACAGCTAGGACATTTTCTCAATATAGCATTAATAAGTTTTTCTAATTATCTCTATATATTATTGAAACATAGAAATATTTCACTAAATTCTGTAAATATATACCTCTGCTTGAAATGCATGTGATTTTAATTCTGTCCTATAGGTTTAGATCCTCCTTAACTCAACTTTTTATCAAAATTGTGTTTTATAGCGTGGACTCCTCTCACATATCTCCATTTGCTGGTGTTCATAAAATTCGCATTCGTTTATAATAATTAAATGCAAAGAGGATGTAATTCATTCAAAATTGAAGTGATTGTAAGTTTATACCATATGCGTCCATTTTGAGAAGAACGTTTCTTTTCTTTATTCTTTGTGAGTCTCGTTACAACCCTTTCTAGGCCCTCTGTATGTTACGTCGTAACCTTGAATTGCTCTAAACTTAGTATCGACTGGACAGACATCGTTCGTTTATTTAGGCTTCTTAAATTAATTTTGTACACCGCTTAAACTTATCTTTGTCATCGCACGTATTGGCAATTTAGAATCTTCAGTCCTTAGCCTGCAACCTTAAATTCTCCCCAAAACAGTTCCTAGATTGTACTTACAGAGGTTTAAAGTAGTTAAAATGCAGCTGTTATAACTATCTCAAGTTGTCTATATTTATGATTCTGAAATTCTCTACCTTTGTTCGCCGCACGTTCTAGCACTTTAGAGACTAAGTTGTGAAAACTCTAATTTGAACGGATACTGTACATCTTTCGTCCAAATTGCATTTACCACTTAAGCTGCTTAGATTCATAGCTCCACTCAAATTGCTGACCCTGCCATAAAAAACGTTTACAATTGTACTTAAACTCAGTCTGAAGATGATTTGACTTTCTCAAAATATGCTATGTCACGATTAGGGTGTGTCTAAATGCTCCTACTTCCACGCTGCTCAGCCAATAAGCAATAAGCATCCTTTCATCCCTTCTTCAATTTTGTATCTCGACAACTCTCAGCTTACTCTATCGGTACTGTTCCAGACACTTACAAATTTCACTCCGCGGAGAAACATAGTTATCGCTCTTACTCTTGATCTGTCTACAAGAGTAAGACCCGTACCCGTCTTTATTAGAAATAAACTTACAATTAATTTTTAGTAAAGTGTGGTGTGTCAATTTATTCACAATACCCTTCTGTTCATTAAACGCATGTTTTACCTCGTCCACAAAACACTGTATTTTATAGTACATTCAGCATTCACCTGTGATATAAATATATGTGACATATTATGTGTAAACAATAGAATAATCATAATATTTGAATACATACGGTATAAAACAATTTTTGTACATAATTTTGTTCATTGAAAATTCTTTTTTGCTTATCTGCCATGATTTGAGAAAACACCGTTCGAATCTTTGCTCGCGTGTATCGCGGATTATAATTCATTTTCTGCAGTTTTTGTTGTTGTTCTTGACTAATTTGCATATAAACTTTACATTTTTGCAACAAAAATTGTTAAAAAATGTTAATTAATTATCTAAAATGCAGTTAACGGTATTTTTTGGGATGCTGAAATTAAGGAAACGCCGTAACTGGCAGGTACGGCTCTCTTCGAATCACGGACCTCAGGAATAGGCCTGTCGTGATTTGAGAAAACGCCCTTCACGGCAAAAGAATTTCGAAGGTAAAAATAAATGCAGTTATGACGTTTCTCAAATCACAGATGTTTTTTTTGAGGTTTGATGATTTCAAAGAACTTTGTAAGCGCGTACGGACCTCTTGGAAATCCCGAAGGCTCGAGATCACCGCCTGATAATTTAGTAAAGTTTAGTAAGCTGTCCATGATTTGAGCCTGCAGTTAACGGTCAGTTACGGCTCTCTTCCAAATCACGACTCGCCAAATTTGGCAGTTAACGGCGTTTTTTCAAAATTTAGCAATAATTATACTAAAAGTTATTAAAAATTTGACAAAAAATATTTTAATAGTCATGTGCATCTTTTCTTCACGATTCCAACGATATAAAAAAACTCATTTTTCGATTTTTTGCAATTAACGGTGTTTTCTCAAATCACGGCAGATATGTGACGTGAAATCAAGGTTTTTACACATTTCGATAGTTTTTGAGCTGCTCTTTTTAATTAAACCATCGGAAAAAATATCCGAGTATTATTATTGCTAATAATTGAGTTATTGGGTACCCGAGTAATAGGGCTTTGGCTCGAGATTCCGTGAAACATCTCCCACCACTCACTATTCCATCTACGCGTCTCACCTATACCCCGTCCGTGAGCCGCGTCTACGACCTATCTCCTTCCGTGAGAATGCAGTGGTAAGTGGAGAGGGAAGATTTCGTGAGTCTTCCCTCTCTTCTAAAAGTCCGGTCTATCGAGTCGACTTCAACCGCTCGTCCTGCAAAATCTCACTATTCAGAGTAAGCCCCCTTTCTTCGGCGCACGTCACATATTTCTGTATCATACACGGAGGAAACGATATTGCAAGAATCGCAATATATACGCAATATATATACGAGATCTTACATTATATTATTATTTTATTATATTATATATACGGGGGTTCTGGTAGTGGCCAAGCGATGTGAGTGCATCTTAATATTCTAAAAAGCTCCGGAACCTACTTGTACGTTATCATATTGCGCTTTATTTCAATACAGAGGTTTGCGATATTATTGTGCAATATCTTTTTCTCCTTGTACAACATCTGAACGTTGAACATGTGCACTCTGGTGTGTCAATTGATTATTTTCATTTCAAAATAACGTTATTGTGAGAGGGTAAAAATAAAATACTTGCGAATTTTGGTTTTATGTTACATGTTTACTTAAATATAATTTAATGCATTCAAACTTCTGAAAATGTCACTGTATTATAAGTAATGCAACGCCAACTTCAGAAAATTCATCTGGTGTATGCTGACTGAGGCCTGATCAGTTCCTATCTAGATCTATAAAGGCCACTCAAGACGTGCACAATTTTCTAGTCACGTAAACTAAAAAATCTTAACCGTGCCTTAAAGCAGCGATTCCCAAACTGCTACCCTGGGTAGGGTGACTACCCGGCGGTAGGGGGATGCCACCCCGGGCCGGATACCTCGGTAGGCTCCAAGGCAGGGTCCCAGCTGTGTAGGGTTGTATAATTTCGTGAAACTTTGGTTCAATGAAAAGTTTCATGAAAATTTCAAGGTCTTGTGAAACTTGCAATGTTTCAAAGACGGTGGCGGGAAAATTCAAACCGCATATGATAAGAAGTGAAAATCAACTTACATTTTCTGAAGTAATCGTTGATTAAATAATTAATTAACTAATGCAATACGTTTTGATAATTTCCCCTTAAATTAAATACTAAAAATTTATGAACAAAATTGAGTTTTATAGCAAATACAGTTACATGTTTAAAAATTTTAAAAACCCAATTTTCCTATATTAAGTTAATATATGTATTTATTAGTTATATTTAATAGACTAAGGCATTTTGAAGCATTCAGAGCAACAATTTTTAATATTTTCACCAATATCCAAATTTTACTGTGGAAACACTGAGAAACATTGAGAAACACTAAATAAAATTTTTTTTAAAGTTTAAACTTGCGGCGAACTGGCATACGATATGAGTAACAAGTACCTAACATGATCTGATTTCTGCGCATGCACATATGGAAGTTATCTCCTTTCCCCCCCAATGTTTTATGAAACGATGAAACTTTGACTGTGAAACATTTGAAAGTTTCAATGTTACAATGAAACGTTCCATTGCTCACAACCCTACCGCTGTGAGCATGGGACTTTCTTTCTGTCTTTTTCTAATGTTCTCGTCATAGTCCAGAAAATCTAACCTACCGCTCCCCAGAAAGAGCGAAAAAAGTTTGGAAACCGTTGCCTTAAAGGGCCCAACCTCGAGCGTACTAGTCCAGTTTTTCTAGTGAGATTCTGTTCTGCAATTAGAATCTGCAATTATCTCTCATTGCAATCAATTAATCAAGCGGAGTTAACATGGTGAGCACCATGGTTAAGATCATAGTTAATGCGGCGACTTTTTGAAAAGTGTCATATGTGCTTGATTCTTAGTTTCAACAAATATATTTTAATTCGTCAAATATTTTGTTTAAATAATTCTGCTTAGTAATGAACTACGTTTTTATAATATAAATAAAACAACTGTATGATTGCAATTATTCAAATTATATTCCATACGCTTTATTACAATATGTGCTCGATATCACGTTAGTCGTTTCATGAAATGGCTTGAATAGTTAGACAGATCGTGAAACTCCGATTTATTACGCTAAATATTTAAAGGTGCTTGCGCACTTCATGAAATTACTAATAATTTCATGCTGATAGTCTAGCATTCGATTATTACATAATTCAATGGCAGTTCGTGAACTGTCTAGAGACTTCATGAAATTTTTAATGTTCATACACCAAACTCTCGCTTTCAGTCACCCCGTTCTCGGTATTCGTAGAACTGCTGGCTCCGACAGTTTCTCAGTGGAGCAGGGCGAGAGCTGTGGCGACATTATATATATATATATATATATATATATATATTACAATTGGAAACGAGTCAGGTGGCCCTCATTGTTTACGCCCCCCTACCCCGAAATCAGTCCAAGGCTATTTGAAGGGAACCTCCGACACTGAACTCAAAGCGAAATTTTGGTATATATGTAATGCACTGGATTCACCACGTAGACTTGTGACTACTTGTAAAATGTATTCTCCCCTCATATTTCTCAATGGGATTGATAGAGAAGAATAATGAGCGCCATGTTTTAGTTAGCATTGTTAACAATGGATTTAGCGGATGCCCTATATATCACTGTTTTCATGATAAAAAAATACGTGTTGATTTTTTCTATTTCAACAAATTTGTGTGCTGAGAGGTTGAACAATAAATATAAAAATTTGGACAACCCTACAAAAAACGTAAAAAAGCATGTTTTATAAAGATGTGCATTCCCTCGATCATGATCTTTACATTCACATTTCTGAAAAAAGAGATTTTTAATATCAAAAATTTGTTTTACGTGCATGTTTCAATTAGGTATTATCACTTCAATCAAACGCTAACTTCATTTCGTAGATTGCTGAGGGGAAAACAAGGGACCAAATGCATGGGACTCAGGTCCTTTCCCCCCTATTTTGATTATATCTTCGTAAAAGCTAATTTTTTTATATAAGTGTATTTGACAAACAGTTTAAATTTTTTCGATTACTATTTAATGAAATAATAAAGTGTTAATAATTGTTATTAATTACAAAGATATTACAGACATAAAGTTTTGTTTTATGCATTTGATCTATTGTTTTCCCCTCAGCTTTTAACAAAGTGAAGTTAGCTGAGGGTTGAAATGAAAATACCTAATAGCCACTGAGCCAATTTGCTTCTAAGGTTATAAGGCCTACTTTTATTGCAGACTGATTAATTTAAAAAACATCTTTCGCTATCTTCACAGAAAAAATGTCGTTTCAGTAATGTTGCAGTTCGAGTAAAAGTTGGCATTCTCTAGAACTTAGGCTCTAAAGAAACTCTTTTTGAGGGATCATTTTTAGTTCCTTAATGTCCGATAGACGACCATTGGCGGGTGCCGACTTGTTCAACTGCGCATGTGCCGAAAAGCACGGGCCTATTCGTAATCAATAAATACTATGAATAATCATACAGATAAAAATGTTTTAAATTCAATTTTATCTGAAAAAAAATCTTCTCTTTCGCTCCGCTTGAAATACAACCACAGAACCTCCGATTGCCGGTCGGGTGCTTATACTTTAAGCTACTAGAGAGATCGAAAGATGAATACTTTTTTAGAAATATACGCATTATTCTGCCAGTTGTTACATATTCAAATTTTTCAGGGAGTCTGTAATATCATCAGAGAATAACAGAAATTCTTAACGTCTTTTCAGACTAGATGGAGCTATGAATTAAATTTCTTTTTTTTATTGAAATTTTTTCTGAAAAAAAGACCTTCTCCTTCGCTCCGTTTGGAATCGAACCATAGAAGCTCCGATTGCCGGTCAGGTACTTTTCCCTTCAGCTACTAGAGAGATCAAAAGAAAAATCCTTCTTTAGAAATATAAGCATTACTTTGCCAAGTGTTACATAAGGGAAAAGCACCGTACTGGAAATCGGAAGTTCTGTGGTTCGATTCTCAGCGGAGCGAATATCTTTTTTCAGAAAAAATTTAATTCAAATAATTTTTAATTCATAGATTCATGTAGTCTGAAAAGACGTTAAGTATTTCTGTTCTTCTTGGATGGTAATACAGATTACTTGAATAGTACAGATAAATATATAACCAAATGTTTTTTATTAACCTGATATTGGATTTAATAATAGATTTAATTTTTTAGTTGTAAGTACCGCATGTACTATAGTATAATATGATATCCATATTATAAACTGACATCGATTTTGACCTATCACTTAGGGTTTACGTGATATTTAACCTTAGTAACTGATAAAATCTTTGAAGTAAGTTAAAGCTGAAATAACAAAAAGGCTTTATTAGAAAGGTTTGAATCAATACCAAAAATTGGTTGTAATAGAAATTGCAGTTTTCCCTGTTATAAAAAAAATATCCCCAAGACTTTCGAATGCCTATAAAAAATATCAGTCAAAAATGCGATGCCTCATTTAAGCTGACTTTAGAAGCCGAAAAATAAAAGTTGTAAATCATAATTGGAGTTAATTAGTCGTTTCATTCGTGACACATTTCTGGGTTGAATCGCGTGTTATTTTCCGTGGCACAAAGTTCTCGTACGAGCTGGAAAAGTTGAACTTTTTTTTTCGTTTTCCAGTGGATGCTTCGAGCAAGCTTCAGACAAAGAGACGTCAGATACATCACTTAACGCCCGCGTAAGGTAACCCAACCCAACTTTCTTCGCTTCCCGATGCCTTTCCCGTGGGACTTTTAGTCGAGTTTTTTCCGCTATACTGGTACAAACTGATGTATGGCTCGTGATTGGAGTAACTGTACAGTGTACAATGTACACACATGGAGGGAATTCCAAACGTAATCTCGTGGGACCGTCGAATGTGGGGATCACCCGGCAAAGGAGTTCGTCTTCCAATATATCAATTCCACATTGAGCATCCCTCTAACCAGGGTCGAGATCCGTCCTTCCTCCTCCTATCTCTCTTGACGATTCGCGATAAGTGAAATGGAGCCATAAAAAGTACGTGAGAGCGGTAGCCATAGCCGTCATGTACGAAAGGAAGATCGATCGAGATTGTAATTGGTAAGCAATCATAATGGCGGTCGGGGAATCCGGAATTTTTACGACTACTTTAACAAAAGGGGAGCCAATCGTAAATTCTCTAGGGATGTAATTGGAAATATTTTCAGAACTATCTCACAAAAAGGTAATGGAGAAGATTTTCTTGAAACTTTTTATATGGATTCAAAGCTGTTTAAAAAAGTAATTGACAAGTTGGGTAAATATGAAAGTTCACTTTTTACACATATTTTTTAACTAATCAAAAGATTTCAAAAAAGATCTTTGGATACACATGTTTGATAACTGATTAAGGGGCTACTCATTAGGAAGTTGGTGCTATTGATTCATAGATAGCATGACGCTTTAAGAACTTCGTTTGCTTTGAGGTTGTTACAATATGAGCCAGCAGCTTTCGGAGTTGAAGCGTTCTAAGTTGGCTTTTCAACTATGAACCAGATTCGCGCGGTTCGAGCTCGAAGCAGTCAGTTGTGAAGTCTTCCGTTTAAAGACTTATATCTATATTTGCTCTAAATTCAGAATTTTGATTCTATCATGCAAACTATAATCTTTTCTTTTAATTCATCATTTAACCTTTATCTTCTGCCAATTTACTCTCTCATATCTCCTAGTTTATTCACCTTTCCTTTTGCGAAAGAACTCTTCTACACTATTAGAAAACAAATTCTTTTCAATACTTCAAATTTTAATTTTTCTCTGATGACACTTCTAACTCTCTTGGCTTTACCATACGGCGCTGTTGGGCAACAACAATTAAGATGATAATGAAATAAAAAAGGGTTGCGGGATTTGGAGTGGCTTGGTGCTGAAATTAGCGCGGTAGGCAAGATAACTACGCGTTATAATTATTTAATTAATCCTGACGACATTTCGGTGTTTTATCTGGAAGCTCGTTAGCTGGCATTGCGTGTAGAATATCAGCCAGGATTGGGCCACACCTGTGCTAAAAGACACCACGTTGGTCTCGTAACGATCCCCCCCCCCCCCTCTCTGATTACCCCCTTTACCAACGCACTTTACAGCGAGATTTTGCTAGCGACTTTTCTGAAGTTGTCTGCTCTTTCCTGTTGGCAGAGGAGTAACGAGTCATTAGCATAATCACGATAATAATCGCGCGGCTGTATTCGCCGGTCTGTGCATGCTATGTAATATTATTGTGCACGTTCAGGTACACGAGTGTGACCGTAATTAGCATCATTTTTGCGACGAACTTCGGTTTTGATAGGGTAGGCGTAGTCTCGCGAGCTTTAATTGGATACTTGAATTCAGGCTCTGCTTTTTTAGATACTGCTTCGGTTTATGCATTTTTCCATGTCTCGGCGATTTTTTGAGTTAGTTTTAGATTTTATTCAACTTACGATTTCGTGTTATCTTTTTCATTGCGTATTTGAAATTTGAACACATTTGTATCTTATCCAAACAAGATGAACCTGGAAATGTGGAAATCATAGTAAATTTATTTTTTGACTGAACATTTTTTAATCAAAAAGTACAGTGTTAAAAGTCTAATTGTAAAATTGATTGGACGATAATTTTGAGAGCAAAAAGAAAAGAGAAACCGCTAGGGGGATTGGATATTACTATGTATATTTTCATGGAAGTAACTCCAAAATAGTGTTTCTTTAACTGGAAGTCTGTAGATTGGTGACCAAAGAAAGTCTATAAATTCTGAATACCTTTGAACACTCCGAACCTATTAAATGATTTTTAATGGAAAATTAAAAAAAAATTATTACTTTTGCAAATTAGCTTATTCTTTGTGCGTTTTAAATAAAAATTGTATTTATCTAACTTGAACTACAATTAATTTGCCGCAAATGTAAGGACAAGTTTGATCTCTCATACATCGTAAATTGTAGCGTCGTGAAAAATGCCCATTTTCAATAATGAGATTTTTCCAAATAACTTATTTCTGGTGCACTTGATGTAACAGGTTGTTACGCATTTTCAAAACGCACTGCGTAAGTTACTCGAGACTTTTTAGCGGCCGTCGAATTTTAATAGGTCTGAGGTATACGAAAGTTTCCAACATTTAGAACCATTTTTTGGACACCAAATCACAGACTTAGAGCTAAAGAAGGTCCAGTTTGGAGAGAGTTATCTAAAAAATACATAATAACCTCTCTCTAAATATAAATCAGTGAAGAATTCACTGATTGAAATAGTAGGTAGACATTTCACTAATTAATCAGTGATTTAAGACTTATTCACTAATCAGTTCAGTAATACCAGGGTAAATCATGTGAAGCATATCCTTTAAATTTGTAAGTTAAGCGTTGTTGTTACTCTTTTACTTAAGTAGCAAGAAGAATTCCTTATTGAAATAAATTTTTTAATTTTCGGGATGTAAATCTGCTGAATGAACTGCGGGATCAATATACTCTAACTCCTATAGGAAGTACTTACTTAACGGGTTTGTACATGACAGTCCAATCTTGAAATTAGAGTAATATGTGAGGTTTTTTGTCATTTAAAAGCATCGGAACTTTTCACCTTTTTTAATATTTGATCATATTTATGGGTGTTAAGTTTTTACTATGATTCTTTGATTGAATGTACTAAAATATTATTTTATTTTGATTGCTAAATAGACATGGTGCAGTGCTGCCAAACAGAAAAAATAAAAAATCAAGTTTATTTAAGAACGGGTAGGGATGTTTTTCTTTTTCGTCAAAATGATCGTGGCGTATCACAAAAATTAGATAATGAAGAAAACGAGAGGTGAAAGCCCTTTTGGGTTGAAATCACTCTAAAAACTGTGTTGAAAACCTTAAGGTGTTTCAAAAGAAACGGAGTTTAGAACCTTCTGAATTACGCCTACAAGGATGAATTGTTTGGTAATATATTTTTACTACATAATCTAAAGGCATTCATATCTACCTGTGCAGAGAGCTTCATTCAGAAATTATTGCTGTTCTTTTTTTTAAATTTAGAATGAAGCGTTTTATTTAACGCCTGACATCAACAATACCGAGCAGAGACTCTGAACCTTTTTCTAGTCAGCAAGCCTCCCTATAATACCGATATCCATGCTTGCGTGTGACTTTCTGCTTTAAGAAAGACAGGTCAGGAAGTTTAAATTTTTTAAAACTTATTAAAAAAACTGTAGTGTTTGATGGCGAATGCAGATTCTAAAATTCGAATCACGATTTACGATTCAAAAGTAATATCTACTATCGGCGAGAAAACTATAGGTATCTGCCTTTGAAGTTTAACAACTCAGTCAAAAAAAATGCTAGCGTAACAAGTTGTAGTTAAGAAGTTAAAAAAATAATAAAAATTGTTGCCCGTTTTTTGTACTGCCGACCGCTGGTCCCTTTCTTCGGCCCGTGGCCAGGTGCCATCCAAGCATTCAGAACCAGGGTCGAAGAATGGTACCAGCGGTCGGCAGTAAAACAAAAAAAGGGCCCCCCTGCTATCTGTCACTTGTTTTCCAATAAAAAAAATGTATAAAAATATCGCGATTTTCTCAAAAAATAAGACTAACACGTCCTTCTGGGTGATTGAAAATAAATACAGCGCCTGTCCATTACAGTTTGCAGTTCGAATCGCTTTAATATCTGTATTAGAACTGGAGATAATATACTTGCACATTTTTGTACTTTTAAGCAACAAGTTTTATTATTTTTTAAATTTCTCAACTGCAACAGGTTCACAATAGTTTTCCTCATACTCGTGCATTTTTTCACATTTTTCCCATCATCCCTTGTATAAGAAATAATGCTCTAAACTTGACTGTTCTTAAATGTACCCAAAAATCCTTACTTTTTTTACATTTTTCAGTATGCTAAGCACAAAATTTTTTGTACATAAACGTCTTCAAGCTCATTAACATAGAACACTTTCAGCTTTCAAATGTCTATTTTTTTGTTGCCCTGGCATTTTTTTTGACTGAGTTGTTAAGCTTCAAAGGCAGATGCCTATAGTTTTCTCGTCGATAGTAATTAACTATCAGCCAAATTCTTCAAGAAGCTTTTAGAAATAGTTTTTAAATATCTGTTTTTACAATCTATTATTGAGATATTTCTTTTGAATCGTAACGCATTCCTTCGTTTGCCATCACACAATAAATTTTGTCGATAAGTTACGAAAGAGATTCAAACTTCCTGACTAGGCATGCCTTACATACGAAGAAAGACTACGTCGAAGCGATTATGTCGGTATTCAAGGGAAGCCCGCTGACTGGACAATGACTCAGTGTCTCCACTCTGTATTCCTGCTTTCAGGCGCAAACAAAAATATACAATCTTTAGATCATGTGGTAAAAATATTTCATCAAACAATTCATCCTTCTAGACCTCATTTGGAAGATTCTGAACCAAGCATCGTTTGACAGGTATGTTAAGCTGACGTAACCACATCTTCGAATGGAGTTGGAACCTATCTCAAAATTAAGGGCTCATTTAATGTTAATTAAATGTCCTGTTGTCAAATGTTCTGCTGCAATATTTAAAAATACCAAGGGTTACGCTAGCTTAATGTTAAGCTAATGGAACCCCATGTGAAATAAATGTTAAATCGAGTTCTGGCTAGTGCTATCTTTTAAATTAAAAATTCGCGTTTTAATTTGAAAATTTTGCCATTAAATTGCGCGTTCAAAATTAATCTCTTTTGTTTAAAATTTCAACTATTTTATTGAACATTATTCCATATTTGACAGAGACTTTCATTTTTTGGATTAAAAACTCGATTTTTAATTTGGAAATTTTTACTATCAAATTCTGGGTTAAGAATTAATATCTTTTTCTTGAATTCAACAAAGTAGTTGAATTTGTCAACAAAAGGGATTAATTCTTAACCCAGAATTTGATAGTAACAATTTTCAAATTAAAATCGAGTTTTTAATTCAAAAGATTAAAATTTCTGTCGAAAATGGAATAATGTTCAACAAAATAGTTGAATTTTTACACAACAAGTTAAATTTTCATCCAAGAAGCTGAATTGTACACTAAAAAAAGGCATTTTAAATAAAATACATGAACATGCATAAAAGAAATTTATTTTCCTACAAGTCTAATTTTCTAGACCAAATATTGATTTTTAATCATAGTTACATTTTCAACAAAAAAGATTAATTTTCTTGCAGTTATCAAAAAATTACTTTTTAAACAATAACAAAGAAAATCCTACAAAATAGTTAAATTTTCAGAAAACAAATTTTTTCTACCATATTGATGAATCATTAACAAAAAATCAGCCTCAAATCTTTGGATTCTTTTAAATTCTTTTGAAGCCTCTTAAAAATTTTCAAAGCTCTTGAAATTCCTTGAAATTGAGAAAAAAAACGTAAAATATTTCAAATCTATTACAATATCATATGACATTATTTAAATAATTTGAACATTCCTTGCAATCTATTAAAATATCCTAAAATATATCAAATCCTTCAAAATCTCATATTGAATTACCGTAATCAATTGAAAATTCTTAGGAATCTTTTAATTCGCTCAAATTTTTCAAATCCCTCTAAATCTTTTGAAATACCTAGAACTTTTTTTAAAGATTTGAAAAGATTTTGGAATTTTGTTAAATAACCCTTCTAAATCTTTTTTAATTCTTAGAAATTCTTTTAGATTATAAAAATAAATTCAAAATTTCTTGACATCTTTTAAAGCATCCTCATATATTTAAAATCTTTTGAAATCTTTTGAAATTTTTTAAAGCTTTAGATTGAAATTTAGGAAACATAAAAGTTTCAAAACGTTAAATATTGAAATGTTAGTAGATTAAAGTTTTGAAAATGGGATCAATAAAAATGCAAAGCTTTCGAAACTTAATTTTCAATGCTGAAATATGAATAATTTTCAACTCGATGGGATTCAAGTCTTCAAAATTTTAACTGTAAACTTGGAAGTTTATTTACAAAAAATTAGTAATCATAAATAAATTGAAAGCGTTCAAAATTAAAAAGTATGTTTTTCAGCAACAAAAAATATATATATATAATGTTATAATTATATACAAAAATCGTTTTAGAAATAGTTAAGCTTTAACTGGAATAATTTCTCCTAAAAATTTAATTTAATAGTTTAACTAATCTACAAACATTTCAATATCTAACGCCTTAAAATTTTTCTCTTTTCACATTAAATTACCGTATCCAATTAGAAAATTCTTGGAAAATTCTTAAATACTCTCAAATATTGCAATTTCTTCAAAGTATTTTGACATACCTTCAACTTTTTTAAAAAGATTTTTAAACTACTTTTGAATTTATTTAAATAACCCTTTTAACTTTCTTTTAATTCTTTGAAATACCTTTAAATTATAAAAATAAAATGAACATTGATAAAAAGAGATATTTCGGGTTTCACTCGTGTAAAAAACTACGAATTGTTTGCCCACGTTTCGTGAACATTGTGAGTTTCAGGTCAGCCCTGAAGATGTGAACTGCAATGTTCACGAAACGTCGGCAAACAATTCGTAGGTTTTTACACGAATGAAACCCGAAATATTTCTTTCTATCAAAATGAATCATCGTGAAAGCATAAAATCTATTATCAACGTGAACATTCCTCGATATCTTTTAAAACATCCTCAAATATTTAAAATCTTTTGAAATATCTTGAAATTTTTTAAAGCATCAGATTGTACTTTAGAAAAGAGAAAATTTTCAAGACGTTAGATGTTCAAATGTTTGTAGATTAGTTAAACTATTAAATTAAAGTTTTAGGAGAAATTATTCGAGTTAAAGCGTAACTATTTCTAAAACGATTTTTGTACATAATT
>NC_046663.1:69341710-69343929 GCF_010883055.1 Belonocnema kinseyi
AACATACTTTTGAATTTTGAACGCTTTCAATTTATTTATGATTACTAATTTTTTGTAAATAAACTTCCAAGTTTACAATTCAAATTTTGAAGACTTGAATCCTATCGAGTTGAAAATGATTCATATTTCATCATTGAAAATTTTTGAAAATTAAGTTTCGAAAGCTTTGCATTTTTATTGATCCCATTTTCAAAATTTTAATCTACTAACGTTTCAATATTTAACGTTTTGAAACTTTTATGTTTCCTAAATTTCAATCTAAAGCTTTAAAAAATTTCAAGAGATTTCAAAAGATTTTAAATATATGAGGATGGTTTAAAAGATGTCAAGAAATTTTCAATTTATTTTTATAATCTAAAGGAATTTCTAAGAATTAAAAAAGATTTAGAAGGGTTATTTAACAAAATTCCAAAATCTTTTCAAATCTTTAAAAAAAAGTTCTGGGTATTTCAAAAGATTTAGAGGGATTTGAAAAATTTGAGCGAATTAAAAGATTCCAAAGAATTTTCAATTGATTACGGTAATTTAATATGAGATTTTGAAGGATTTGATATATTTTAGGATATTTTAATAGATTGCAAGGAATCTTCAAATTATTTGAATAATGTCACATGAGATTCTAATAGATTTGAAATATTTTAGGTTTTTTTTCTCAATTTCAAGGAATTTCAAGAGCTTTGAAAATTTTTAAGAGGCTTCAAAAGAATATAAAGGAATCCAAAGATTTGAGGCTGATTTTTTTTGTTAATGATTCATCAATATGGTAAAAAAAATTTGTTTTCTGAAAATTTAACTATTTTGTAGGATTTTCTTTGTTATTGTTTAAAAAGTAATTTTTTGATAACTACAAGAAAATTAATCTTTTTTGTTGAAAATGTAACTATGATTAAACATCAATATTTTGTCTAGAAAATTAGACTTGTAGGAAAATAAATTTATTCTATGCATGTTCATGTATTTTATTTAAAAGGCCTTTTTTTAGTATACAATTCAGCTTTTTGGATGAAAATTTAACTTGTTGTTTAAAAATTCAACTATTTTGTTGAACATTATTCCATTTTCGACAGAAATTTAAATCTTTTGAATTAAAACCTCGATTTTAATTTGAAAATTGTTAATATCAAATTCTGGGTTAAAAATTAATCCCTTTTGTTTACAAATTCAACTACTTTGTTGAATTAAAAAAAAGAGATTAATTCTTAACCCATAATTTGATTGTAAAAATTTCCGAATTAAAAATCGAGTTTTTAATTCAAAAGATGAAAGTTTCTGTCAAAAATGGAATAATGTTCAACAAAATAGTTGAATTTTTAAACAAAAGAGATTAATTTTGAACGCGCAATTTAATAGAAAAATTTTCAAATTAAAACGCCAATTTTTAATCTAAAAGATCGTACTAGCTGTTCGAAATAAACGAGTGTTCATCAAACTAGTTGATTTTACTACCCCAAAAAGATGACTTTTTATGGAAATTTAGATAAAATCTTCCACAAAAGTAAAAAATAAATCTGAAAATTTCCCGGTTTTCCTCTAAACTTTAGGGTACTTCTTAGTGTTTAAAAATCTGGGCTATAATTCCCGGGATTCCCAGTGAGTGGCACCCGACTTGAACTTGTGCAGTTCTTTAATTTTTTTCACTTAAAATATGTGTCTGATTTTCTTTCTTTTTTTGAGTCAAATATTTAGGAGTTAATAATCCAATGATTTGTCGATCGCACCTGGTTTGATAATTCTGAAAAAAAACCCTGAAAATAATGATGATGAGAGTAGAGCTGAAAGGTAAACATAGAAACATAACCTATAATTTCTTGTGGCATTTGCAGATTTTCTTAATCTGGCATTAGATTTATTCAGCTATTGATAATAATTGCAGCACAAATAGACAAAATTTACAAACGGATTTTAAGGTCAAATACTGGACAGTGAAAAAACACAAAATTGATTGATTTATCTCTCAGATTGTAGCTGTCAAAAATTGTTTACATCGCGATCGAACAGTTTAACTGGGCGTAAAATGCCAACCACCTCAATTCTAATTTCTAAACCTGCCTGAGTCAAAGCCGATATCAGGTTGTGTATCTGCGGTATACCTACGATGGCCACGCGACGCACACATGTAAAGGGTTAAGGGCCACTGTCATTTACCTCATGTCGGTCATTGTCGGTGGTGCAGATCTTTGCACACTGACCGAGTCCTGGAATCACTCGTGGATTTAAAA
>NC_046663.1:69344029-69371410 GCF_010883055.1 Belonocnema kinseyi
ATATCCATCACGGATATACGGGTGACTAAGGGGCGCCATGTTTCTATCAACTGATATTTCTAATGCATTGTGACTCTATTTCTCTCTGCTTATATATTATCAAGAAACGTAAAAACATGTACAGAAACAGCTTTTGTGTTTTTTAATCTGATTTCAACGACAAGAATTCAGAAAATATGGACTCGCAAAGTTGAATGGCCATTTTAAGAAGAGTGATAAGCAGACCTTCCAAAACAGTTATATATTCTTTCAATTTACTCGTAAAAGAAAAATCTTATAAAAACACAACTTATGCCATCATAACGCTTACTTTATCGTGCATAAGACAAGTCCATGTTTGTTTTATGCACAAAAATTGGTTTGGAAAATAGCCTTCGCGAAAAGATGAAAATTATGTTTTTTCCGCGTACTGCTGCCGTAGCTTGACATTCGATGTCATCTTTCAATCATATGGATGATTTGATATTTTGGTTTCACATACGCAAAAAATAAATTTTATAAATTAAAAAAATAACGTGAAGTGCAACTGAAATGGAATTTAAAACAAAACATAGAATAATATAGGGATGACGAACCTAAAACCTATTAGTTAATAATAAATCTTACTGGAGGATCGATGAATGGTAGAGTTAGTATAAGGTCACAGAAGGACACCATAGCTGAATAGTCTGCATATTCATCAAGTGTAGCCTCATTATTAAATTAGGAAAAAGATCATTTTATTTCCAATGGCGTAAGTAAGTGCACGAAGGAAGGAGATAGACCAATGTATTTGAAGTTCTAAAGTATCAAGCAAACGACATTTTTTACTGATTACTTCGCACATTAGAAACAGTGATAAACTGTAGCTTCATTTATATTGAACGTTCAACACACATAAAGAAAAATGTTAAAAATACAACATGTTCCAATAAAGTAAGCTTTGCCATGGTATAAAGTATAAACTATGATAATAAAGATCGTCGTAAAGCATTCAAGATTATCTTTCACAAAACAAAATTGACTCTGAGTGATGCAGTTAGGAATCAAATTGTTTTATGTTTAAAGAACTTGAATAAAAAAATGTTCCAACTTTGGCGGCTTGTGTTTTTCTAAAGCCTTTGCAGTTATTTAAGTTTTAAATTTAAAGTGACTGGATAATAAAAAATTGTTCCAACTTTAACGGCTTCTGTTTGGTGATTACCCAATTTTAAAAGCCATACAGTTAGCTAAGGTTTAAGCTTAAAATGAAAAGGATAAAACATTGGAAAAATTAAATAGAGAATCGAAAATTTTCAAATTTTGAATGTGACCTACTAAGATTCGGAATATAAGAATTGAGTGCAATTCGCTGATCAATAGTCAGGACATATATTCAGCGTTGATGAGTTGTATCCGCCGACATCGTTTTGGTTTCACATGTAAACGATACTAGCAATCCCTTTAAAACTTTGTTAGACTATATATAATTTTTTCCTAGAAAAAGAAAATTTCGCATTCAAAAATACTCTAACAAATTTCTCAAAATTGATATACATATTTAAAAAGTTGCCTGGATAGGTTCTAAAATATTTTTTTGCTTTTTGTCGCTCCATCTGAAAAGTTGATAAACCCTTTTTAAATTTGCAGCTTCTTTTAAACTTTGATCGTAATCTCATCCAGAGACTCTTTTAACTCTTGCCGAGTAATTCAGCCACAGGATTTCAAATAGATTGCTAATATTTCTAAAAGTTTTTTTCTTTTATTTCCTTTTGAAAAACTTAGCTCCAAGTTACCGAATGTACACCCCTCCATTTCTCTCTCGAATCCGGATAGTTCTCGAAGGTTTCGAACCGATCGAGCAGAACGTAGAAAGTCGGCTTAGCGTTCAGCTTAATCTCATTTTGGGCTCACCTAATCCGGTTCTACAAAGCTCTGCCCCTTACTTCTTGCCTCATTCTTCCTTAGTTTTCGTCGTACTTTTAAGCTCCCTTTTTCCTCCTTTTTATCCCTCTGCATTCACTGCACTCTCAGTCGCGTTATAACATGGCGCCCCAGGTCCTCGATTCGGTGAATACCATCACACGAATTGTAGAAAGACGTGAAATCTCGACTTCCTCGTTTCGCGCCCTTCAACCCTTTCCCTCTGTCTCCCCAGAGAGAGAACCAACCCTCTTCGAAAACCCTTACATTCGCTTTCATACATTTCCGTGCATGAAGTGCTTTTCCCTTCTGCGTCAAACTCGGGAGAAAGGGGAGGTTTTAGGTGGAAATCGTCGAGGGTGGGTTCAGGTGCCTAGAGGGTGTTGCCTAATTTTTGCTTGAAATTGCGTGTCTGCTTCACAGCAGGAAAATTAATGTTGTAGCCTGGAGATTTATTAGTTAATGTTGTGAGCAAATCCATCATATTGCAAAAGAAAGGCCGGCTGGGAAAATATAATGTATGTTTGGTTAAAATATAATGGAAGTGGGCGAGAAGTTATAGCGTTTTAGCGTGTAGCAGGAATCTTTTCGATGACGCTTTAAAAAAAACCTTAGTCATTTGAAAAAAATAAAATTGAAACGTATTTTAGGACATTTAAACAAATTTTTTCAATGCATGAAATATATGTATAGCTTAAATTGCTGGTTATAAATTAAGATATAATAAATGCTATCCCCAAATTTGGTTCTTTTTTGTGAAAAATATCATTTTTTTTTATTTACAAACATTTTTTTAAAGAGTTCCCCAGACTATAATAGGTGTTAAAGGGAATGATTACACTAATGACTGTGTTGTATTTTTCTTGTAATTATATATACTTCTTATTAATTGAATGATCCCTAAATATTACAAAAAAAATTTTAAAGAACATGAAAAATTTCAAATATATTACAAGTGATACTATGAAAGGGCACCTAAATATTTTTATTTTCATAAAAAGTATGTTTTTGGCATGGAGGATTTTTTAACCCTGACATGAGTTTATACTTTTCAGAAATCGGCAACTGGGGATACTCATTTTCAGATCTTTAATGGCCTAGAGGAACCTCTAATCAATTTTTTAAAATAATTGCAAAATTATGATATTATTTTTTCACCAAAACCGGCAAAATCTGGGTTACACCTTTCAAAAACTAAAAATGTTCAAAAGAACCCCGTTGCAAATCCACCGATAGCCATGGTGTGTCCATTTATTACCGAAAACCCAAATTTTGAATTTCTAAAATCTGCTGGGCCTGAAATTTTTTTATGCTAGAAATAGTTTATCATAAAAATTCGAGCGCGGTAAAAAATTCAGCTATCACAAGTATATTAAACATTTTAAAGAGCGAAGAGTGCTATATTACCAACGATTTCTTACCAAACGTGTTAGAAATTGACAAGTTTCTTCGTTTAAATCATGATTAAAATCAATGAAAATGGCATAAAAAGTGTGATAAAATTAAAGACTTTTGAGTAAAATATAGCCTTTTAAATGAGATGAGCAGACTAAGAAAGCCTTATTTTTCACTTAATTATGACAGAAAATACCAACTTTTGTCATCAAGGTATACGGCTCTGTACTAATTTCAATTGCTTAATATTAACTTAAATATATCCAAATAATTATAGTCCTACGTGCACAGTGCACAAGTTTATGGAAAAAAGTTGTCCGAGAAATTAAAACGGAAACAAAAATAAAACAAGCTATTAAATTTTTTATATTTAATTTTAAAAAAATATAAATGTGTACACATTTTTGATCATAACCCAGTGAAAAATGAAACTTTGCTTAGTGAGTTGGTCTCATTTGAAATTTCCATACGTTTGCGGCAGCTGTTTTTTATTGAACTCAAATTTACAAAAAAACTGTTTGTAGTATATCCACAAACTTTTTTGCACATGGATTTTTTAAATTAAAAAAAAATTTCTCCCACCCTAGTGCAGCTGTTTTGAGAATATCTCAAATTAAATTTCGGAAACTTCAAGAAAGTTTTGATTTTTTCGGACACTTTTAACTATGTTTCAGCTTTTTAGTTATGAACAAATGATAAATAAACATTCGAGAGAATCGTTTTCAAACAATCTCTATCAGTTTTGTGAATATATTTTTCTGAAACAAACCGGGTGTTTAAAATATTATTCAAATTTTCTATATTGATCATATTAAGTGTAAATTTTTCTTCAGGTAGTTATTGAGAACTGTTTTATTTAAGCTAATAATAATATTTGCTATTTGTTCCTAAGTCAAAAGTCAAAAGAAGTTGAATATTTTAGAAAAACCTGCAACTTTTTATCACTCTAATTCACTCTTTATCATTCTTCACAATATTCTAAAAGAAAATAGTTAAAACAGTAATAAATTGTTGAAAAAATTACACTAGGTAACAAGATTATGCTTATCATCAATTGATAGGACATTTCAGTATATTTTCCCATAGGATACGAACTTGAAGGTTCAGAAAAACCGACATAAAAAATAAAATAAACAACACTTTTTTGCTGTTTCTTGAATCTTGCATCAAATAAACCGAAAATATTCAAGGTTTCTCAGAGGGCTGAAACTTAAATCTGATGCATGTATACCTTATGTTTACCAAAATCACTGTATGTCTTTTTTTATGTTTTTACACATGCGCATTATGAGTTTTTCCCGAAAATATTGATTTCAGAATAAGCTCTCTGCATTGTCTGGTAAGAAGTTTCTAAAAACTTAAAGTCTTCCGAATTGAATGATATGATCACTTTCGTGCTAAACAAATTTGGTCAATTTTGTCAATATTCAGAGGGCAAAACATCCGAAAAAATAACTTTTTTCGACCTTTATTTTCAAGCATCGACTTCCACCTGTTCCCAGAAAACGGTCAGAATTAGGAAAATTCTGAAAAAAAATCCGCAAATATTCTTGCAACATCCTTTAATGCAATTCTATTTTCAAAGTTCAAAAATATTTGATAATTTACTTTGTACGAGGACTTATTTCCAATTATTTTATCGTGAGAACGAATGAATATGGGGAATCGTTTAATGACTCCAAATACGCATTTTCGTGACGTGAGTGCAGTGCAGTAATTAAATTTATGATTAATCATTATTACGAAAGAAAGAACATTTTGAATATTCCTGACTTTAATATGTCATACTTTGTCCTTCAACATGAAATATACCTACTCCCGGTTACATTCTGGATATGTGTATAGTCCCAATAGATTCACAGATATCGGTGCTCTCCTCCGCCACTCAAACCCAAAAATAATCATTTTAGCTTCAAACTAGAAAACGAGAAAATCTCTGAAATTGTAACTGGCTGTATATACATATGTACATATATACATGAAGACGCATAAATTAAAAAAAAAACTCACTTATTTGTCTGTGGATTCAAAAAATATGGAGGGGGGGGGGGCAATGTGCATGAAAACTCGAGAGAAAAAGAAAACAATTTTGGACGACTATACTGAACATGAATAGAAATATAACTCATTAAAAGATATTACACCCTCGAAAATCTCATGCCACCTTCTATATTTCGTAGTCGCTCGTAAGCCCTTATATCGGCCACAACAAGATCGCTTCTAAAATACTTATGGCACTTAAAATGCAAGAGGGTAGAGTGCACACAATTCGCCTGGTGTAATTTAAAGCGGAGCCTCCTGCTCATAGGAGGGATTGAAATTTCGGCTCTCATGTTCGGCCTTCCCCGCATCTCTCCCATCTCTCTCTTATCTTTTTGTTTTTTGTTTCTGCAAACAAGAAAGACCAAGATTTACATCACAGGTAGTCTCTTAGGAAGGAAATGTTTCGTCTCTCAAACGACTCCATTTGCAAAATGAACTCTTGCTTTATCCTACGTCCCAGATGTTCGAGAGATAGTCCAAGCACAGAGTGCAAATATTAAAGCTACAGAAATATTGCAGGTCCGGCAAAACCTAATAAACTGGCTAGATAGTGCCATAATGTGCGCCTGTAAATTTGAATTACCTCTTTTGACTCCATAATGATCAAATGCAAATGTATGCTTCCGTTTAAACACTATTAAATATAAATAATAAACCTGAATTAAAATAAATATATGAATGACTATATCGGCTTTCATACTACTTTGATTTATTTTGAGTTTTAATTTTAATTAGTAATCTGAACTTTCATTAAAATACACTCATCTCCCAATTGAAGAATGGTTTCGGGGATGGCTCACACTGGCGTTGATCCCGAATCGGGTTGGGAGCCTCCAAACGTAAACAGTCAGTGAAATGGAACATATCACGCAATATGCGCTAGTAAATCGGGGTTCTTCAATTGGAAGTTGAGTGTATAAGATTTCATTCCAGCAGGAATTAGAAGCAAAGGAAAAAATCAAGAAGTTAATGTAGGATTTCGTATCGTAATAAGATGTTCTTATAAAATACATTCTGGAATCCTGATTCTTACTAATGCCCTCCATATCCGTTACTGATCCATTATGAAGATGTTTACAATTGAAAATCCCTCAACTCAATAAGTTTTAAGAGTTTTCAGTATAAAACAATAAAATCTTGAACCTATTTTCTCAAAAAGTCTATTGTAAAAGAATGCGTTTAGTCGTCCCGAATTTCGGGATAAATTGAATTTTTTAAAATCTTGGACTAGTCATCCCGAAATTTAGGACGACTAGCCTATTTTTACCATTTGGCTAGTGGTCCCGAAAAGGATGCATTTTATAAAATTTATCCTTTTAACTAAACAAAAATTACCAAAAATATTAGTCATCCCGATGTTCGGGACAATTAGCCTATTTTAACCATTGAGCCAATCGTTCTGAAAAAATGCTAATAGCGCAATTATAGTTTATAAAATATAGTGATTTTCAGTCCTCGAGCCTCGCACTATTTTTCAGCCTTATCATCTTTAAACTTTTATATTAATATGATAGAAAACACTAATGCCTGTTAATCAATTTATACAGTACTAATCATGGAATAATCTTCGTTCCTGTCCCCACCTGTCACTCCCTTTTTAGTTCATAGTTTTATCAGCTGTTCTACCTTTACCAACATCAAAATAATTAGGTTATGTTCAGCGGAATCTGTTAAGAACATGCTTACAATAAACGTATTTCAAATTCTATCATTTAAATTTCCAAATATTCGAAATATTTCGAAGCATTTAAAAGGAGTATGTGTGTAACTTATATAATTACTTTGACTAGTCAAAGGGGTGCCTCCCCGCCCCATGGAAAAGGGGTAGGAAAAGGAAAAGGGGTTGGAAAAGGGGTAAGGTGTGACCTTAAATTATTCTGTGATCAATCACAGAGGTGCCTTCCCGCCCCCAACGAGGCGTTGGAAAATTGGCAGGAGTGTGATCTTACATTATTTCTGTACCCAGTCACAGGGGTGCCTTACCGCCCCCACGAGGCGTTGAAAAAGGGGCAGGGGTGTGATCTTACATTATCTTTGTGACCAGTTACAGGGGTGTCTCCCCCCACTAGGCGTTGGAAAAGGGGTAGGGTGTGACCTTAAATTATTTCTGTGATCAATCACAGAGGTGCCTCCCCCCACGAGGCTTTTGAAAAGGGGCAGGGGTGTGATCTTACATTATATCTGTGACCAGTCACGGGGGTGCCTTGCCAACCCTCATGGAGCGTTGGAAAGGAGGTAGGGGATGTGACCTTAAAATATTTCTGTGATTAAACACAGTTTCGCCTTTTCCCTTATGAGATTTTAGAAAGGTTTCTGGGTGTGACTTGAATTATTTCTAATAGCAAGTCCTATTTAAAAATTTGTAAAACTTTTTACGAAGATATTCCTTATTTTCACAAAAAAAACCTGAAGAATTTTGGTGAATTTGTATTAGTAACTGAAATAAATAAATAAAAATATAAAATTTTCATAGTTTTATCAAGCTTCAAATGATAAAAGTAAGATCGAATCCAAGCACGCGGAAATCATAGGGAGGTTTTGAACGAACTTGAGACTATGGTGACACAGAGCAAATATATAAATTGATTTGGATGAGTTAAAGCTTAAAGCACTACATTTTCGAAAACATAACCTAACTTTTAGTTTTATTCGTTTCTGAATTTTTTCTAGGGACAAGTAGCAGTTTTTATCATCTTTGGCTAACTTAAAAGGGTAAAATTAAAAAAATACATAATTTTCGGAACGACTAGCCAAATGGTGAGAATAGGCTATTCATCCCGAATTTCGGGATGATTAGCCTCTTCCAAGCAAAAAATCCTTATAACAAAAACTAAAATAATGATCAGTTTTTGCGCTACGACTATTTAAATGTGAGATTTTGGTACATGTTTTTACCTGTGGAGTCGTACATATCACAGACTTTTTTACCACCCTTTGCATTTCTATTCTTCGATTTCTATTATCAAGAGGTGTATTTGGTTGTCTGGATCTGTGATAAAAATAGCTAATTCACAAACGCATGACAAACGCTGCTTTTGATGAATAGATTGCATCCTGAATTCTTCGCAAAGCGTTCAAGTTGAATATCCAGGCAAAAGAATAGATACCCAGAGTTACAATTTCGCACTGATCAACCAGTTTAGGTCAAGCACTCTAAACCACCTTTTACAGAATTGTTATTTTGTGCCAACGCTTCCATCCTCCTTTAACGAGAAGCTTTTAATAAAAGCACTCGTACAACAAAATAAACTCCAGCGTTGCTGTTTGGCTAGGAAAAATTACAAATTTGTTTATTTTGAAACTTAAAACTTGCATAATTTTTCATTTCAAATTTAAAAAATTTTTTAATCCTAAATTTTAACTAATACATTTCAATGTTCTAGAATCTTGAAGGGTTACCATTGTAAACTGTTCAATTCTAAATCTTCCAAAATGAAGACATTTTGAATGTACGTCATCAAACTTACAGAATTTTTGGAAAGTTTCCAAAATAAATATCTTTAATTTGAAAAAGATACAATTTACAATATTTAAATTGAGAAATTCTCCAATTTTAAAAATTTACATTTTATAGTTCTGTAATTTTGATGATGTATGAACAAAAATTAATGAAATTTCAAATATGAATTATAAAAATTACAGAATTTTTAATTGTTAAACTTAAAACATTCATAATTTGAAATTTAAAAGGATCAAAATTAAAAACAGTTTAAATTAAAAAATTGTAATTTAAATGTCTACAATTTTAAAGAGTAACAATTTAATTCCTAAAATTTACATTTTTAGAAGTATGTAATTTTAAAATCTTCTATTGGAATAGTTAAATTCTATATATTAAAAGGATTTCAACTCACTTTGATGATATATTTGTACACACTGATTACATAATAGTGAAAATACGCGCAAATTTAATTCACAGGGCAAAAAATTAGAACAAAATTAATTAGAACAAAAAAAGTGGCGTATAGAATCTTCAGAGCGTAAAAAATACATATTTTGTGTCACATATGTTTTTCTCTAAAACCATTATTTTAAGAGAGAAATGAGATTTTCCGTTATCTATCTCTTTTGCTCTTCTGTCAGGGTTGAGTCATGCCAACCCCGGTAATTTCCGTTGCGGCAGGTCACATTTTTGACAAAAGACATTTGCGGCAACTCTCATTTCGAAAAATATGAAGTACACAAAAAATTGGCAAAACCCCAATTTTGTACGGTGTCAGATTGCTCCGTTATTCAAGTAAATAAATAAAAATCTAATAAATAAATAAAAGAATAATAAACAAACCGCAGTTAATTAAAAGATAATATCAGTCAAGAAAAAAGAAAGGAGTTCTTGTAGAACAGTGAGGGAAGTCATCTCAGGTTTACTTTCTGCAGAACTATAAAATTCCTTTTATTCGATTGTCAGACGGTACGACGCGAAGAGAACTCGGCGGAAATAAACCCAGGAAATCCATATTTATTGTGCTGACTAATAAAAAATCTGTCCTTCACGTTGACTGTGAGAAAAGATTGATTTGCTGATTTGTTCGAGAAGTTTGGAAAATTACAAAATAACTCAAAGGAATAAAAAAAATTCTGAATAAGAAAAAAGAAGCTGTAGGCGATTGGATATTTGAATCTTTTTCTACTACTCCCTTAGATGTACGTGACAAAACTGTAATAAATACGGAGTGAGAATGTGAAAATATCGGGAGAAAAAGCAAAGGAGTTGAGCCTAGGGGCTTGAAAAGTCTCTAAAGTCTAAAGGACGAGTTAAATTGGAAGAACGCTCGAAGTTGTCAACTTTTACCTGCTTCTACTTCCATCGTATAGAAGACGGTATTTCCTTCAACCACATCGTCCGCGGATTCGCTCGTGCATTTGATTATTTATTTATTTATTCCATCACGGCGTTTCGAATCTCGTCACTTCATGAATACAGTATTGAGAATGTCTCAAAGTATGTTAAAGATTTCCACATATCCGCTGCCAGTTATGCTTCCTTTTAAAAGTAACCTTCCGTTTTATACTTTCCTTTATAAGAAGGAAGAAGGAAAAGAAGAGGAGGAGAAATTCTGTTTATTTTCCGTTTTATAAAGTAAATTCCACACATTTTGATTTTACATTTTCAAAAAAAAATAATATAAAAAATTCATGTCAGAAAATTTTAACAATCTTCCAACAATTTGGAAAGACTTTAATAGATTTTTAAAAATTGGAAAATTGCAGTAGAATTCAGTGATTTGAAAGAATGTTGCAAAATTAAATATATTCCCATAAATTTACAAATATTTCTGAAAACTTATCTATAAGCAACTTTTGAATAATTTGTAATAATTTTTAAAGATGTTACGAGATGTTGGAATATTTCGAAAAAATCAAACATATACGGCAATATTATTTGAGGATTTTGAAGTGCTTCATTACTTAATAATTCTACATATTTTTTACCTAAAATCGATTTAAAATAAGCGCTTTTTATATTTATTTCAAACTTGAGGATGCTTATTAAACATAGCTTGTGTAAATGTATTTTTTTAATCTCTTTATTTTTCTTTCCATCTTATATAAAATGTCCTATTTTTTATTCAATTTTAATTAACAATATTTTACTAAATTCCTTTAAGGACTCTTTATAATTCTCTTTGTTACTTTTCTTTATTATATATGATAGAAAAAATGGTTTAATTCATCAACTAAGTGACTGTGATATTCCCAAATAGGGTAATCCTCATATTTTGAGACTTCTTTAGGGAATAAAAAACAAGCATCAAAATATAAATAACCAGTTTAAATACAAAATTAGGACTGAAACTATATATTATAATTTGTCTTATGTTTCTCTTTCAATATTCATTGAAAGTAACTAGGTGTCTATTTTCCTTAATTTTGTAAACCAGTAAAAAATGTGTAAAAAATTTTGTTTTCTGAAAATAGATAAAAATAGACCTTTGGTTAATGTAGCAGCTGGAGATACTAAAAAATTGTATTTAAATTGAAAGGTAATCAAATTTATTTTTTATTTGAAAAGGTATTTCTGTAACAAACAAAGTCTTTTGCCTTTAATTTAGTAGTTATTCAATTCAAAATATTTTTGGCAGGAAATTTACTTTGCATCGTTTCATTAGTAATACAGGCTGAAAGAGTATCTTCACTTTTTAAAATCTATTAATACTATATAAAAATTTTATTATAAAATGCTTAATTCAGGTATTATTTGTGAAAAAGTAGTTCGATCTATAAAATGGAAGTTCTCTTTCTAATATGTTTGTTGATGCAATAAACAAATTCTTTCAAAAAAAAATGAGCATTTGAAGTTAGGATTACTTTTATAACACTTTTCCCATGATTCATTAAACTCATTAATTATAGGGTAAAATTTGCATTACACTGGAAGCTGGATTTCCGTAAACTGTATTTCTGCTTTCTTAGAAAAAATGGCTTCTGCATTTTCGTGACAAGAGGAGTCGCGGGGTCGAAAGAGAGTTTGCGCATAGCCAAGCGTGACAAACAGCTCGAGAACCGATCTCTCAGAGCATTAGTTGCATCAGGTTGCGTCATGCTTCCAAATCCAGTAGAAATGATTCAAGCGACCCTGCCTTTTTACGTTTGGAGTCCCTGGATCTTTTTCGAAGGTCACTGCGGTGCACTTCCGAAACCGTTTACAAATCCAGGTTTTAGTTATTTCATGGTGAAATTTCAATTATTTTAAAATTAAGATTTGTCTATTTTTATTGATCACTGAGACAATGATACGGAAAGAATTTCTAGCGAAATTTGCTTAGTTTAGTCTACAATTTTCTGTGTAACCTTCGCATTCAACAGATGTAACATTTTGATCCTAGTTGAGAGCACAAATGATGCTTTGGGATTTAGTGTGTAGAATTAGTCAAAACCCTCTTGATATTCTGTGAAAATAGTGAAAGCAGAAAATCCGGTGCTCGAATTGGATGAGATCTGTGTTGCACTTGAGCGAAGCTTATCGTCAATTTAGCGCTACGTTGTACTTCATCGACTCACTGCGTATCCATGATCCACGTAGATCTCTTTAACGATTCGCTGCGCCGAGCCAGTTGGTAACGAGGCGCGCACTAGACGAGTTCATAAGTTATTCATCCTGAAAATCACCTGTGCTAGCTCTACACCTGAAACCTTGCGAGGGTATCACCATAAAATCCGTCCAAATCCACTAAAGAACCTGCACAATTCATAGACTTCGTTCCACGAAGCGGAAGCTCATGAGAACGAGGAAAGTATAAATAAAAGCCAACGCGGCTTAGTCGTCTTTTATAAAGAGAACTCTTTCGAAACTTCTCCCAACTCGTCCTCACGTTCTCATCTGAAAAACGGTAAAACTATACAAATACAACACAGCCACTCGGTCGATGTTAACCTTTTTCTTTGCACACTAAACTCGATTTATTTCTACCCAGAGTTCTTTATTATTCTCGGGACAACCGCACGCAACCAGGTGGCGATTTCTCGTGAAAGAATAAGGGGCCGTCCATAAACTACGCTGCCAATGTGATAAAATTTAGTTTCTGTATAAATTATTATTATTATTATTATTATTTGGTTGAAAACTGAATTATTTCGATTAAAACTTAATTATTTTGTTTAAAATGTAACTGTTTTGTAAAAAAAGTCATTTTTTTTTGTAAAAATTTTGAACTACATTCAACTATCGAGATAAGCGCAGTTTCTTCTATGGCTTGATTGAACTAACGCGTTAAGAGTACGACCCTCGAGCTGTTTGTCACGCTTGACTGAGCATATCCTCTCTTTCGCCCCGCAGTCCCTGCGTCCACAAATTCCGAGACCTAAAGTTCTAGGAATAGCGTAAACTGACGGTGTTTATCTCTGAAGTTGAATGTACTTCGTTGAAAATTAAACTGCTTTGTTAACAAATTATTTTCTTGATAGAAGATTCATCTCTTTTATTGAAAATTTAGCTATTCTATTTGAGTAAAATTAATCTTCTTGTTCAAAAAAATCACCATCCAAATACCCTGGATTCCAAAAATGTGGCGAGTCACGAAGGTAATTTAAAAGCTATCTTTTTGCTGACAAACTATTACTAATAAAAATGTAAATAACATGCTTAAAATTGCAAAATATTCACTGGTGCCTCACTTTCATGTTGAAAAAGTTAAAGTATTTGACTTGCATTGCTTTAGCGTCAAATTAATATGACGTTAAATAGCAGACACCCAACCATTTTAATATTACATCCTTAATAATTTCAGAATTTGCTTGAAAATTGCAACAGTCTTATTTTTTATGGAATGAATGCAAAGAATTTTTAAATTTGAATTCTGTAGCAACATTCTTTTTGAAAAAATTCGATGTCATTAAATACATTATTAACAGAAATATGTTGTTTATTTTTTGTTACAGGTGAGTTTATGTAAAAAAGTAAATCAGTTTCTCTCCTGAGGCTTCTGTGAGTGGATAAAAACTTTTTAATCAGGATGATAATTACATTTTAACATAAAGAAAAATTTATATGATTTCGAATACCAGTATTTGAAACTAATCAATTTAAACATTAAATAGAAATAAGTAGATAAAATGTAACAATTTTAAATGGTGTTTCCAAACAGAACAATATGCACTTAAAGTCTTCCAAACGGAATAATTTAAGATAAAACCGTAAGACTTAAAATTAAACAACTATGATTTGAAACCGTTGCATTTTACAATGTGTGTGATCACAAGTGCATTAAATCATTCAAAAATGAAGATTGATAAATATTACGACTCTGGTTTGCATTATTTTTTCTAATCTTCATTAATCAAAAATGTCACCAACGTTGCAGCACTATCTATAAATTGTTGACTGTTTTTATTATTCCTAAAATTAAAACATTTTTCGTTAGAATGAATAAATTTGATTCAAATTTCTAATGATGGCGTTTAAAATTCTTAATAATATCAAGGTTAATGTTTCCGAATTACCTATTGAATTACTATTTGCAAAAATTTTAATTTATGCAAATTATCATTTTACCGTGATTAAAAAATTTGTAATTATCAGTGGACATAATTTTGGTTCGGGAAACCTAAATTGAAAATGGTGATTGGCTTAACTTGCCTCTCGTTTCATTATTTTAACGCCGGACGTTATTTTGGTCAAATAAAATTTATGTTACATATATGCTGATAAGGTTAGCTAAAGTTTTTGTTAGGTAGGTATTCGAAAAAATTAAAGTCATGTTTAATGATATATCCGAAAAAAATTTATTTTGAGTATTGTTATTAATTAATTACATTTATAAATCGTTAGAGCAAATATATTATAAAGCTGACTTAAAAATATGGACATTCTGAATGGCCTAAACATAGAGCTGTTTAAATAGAAATAATTTTGACAGAAGTTTGAAATTAATAATTGATTTGATTTTTCAGTATTTTTCTGTTTAAACTATAAATATTTTCTGTGTAGAATTTAATGCACGTGTATGCACCTTATCCATAGAGAAAAAAGTTTGATTGACCGAACAAAAGTTGTTAGTATTGTTAGTATAGAAGCAAAAAAACCGTTTGTTTGAGCTAACGAAAAAGTTCAGTACGCCGAAAAAATTTGTTTGTGAGCATAAAAAAATGGTATTCTTTGAATAAATATATTTTGTAGAAATAACCGAATTTTTGTACAAGCAATACAATTATTTGGTTTAAATAACAATATAGACGTCTTGAAATCAATATCAAATGCATTTTACTACATCAAAGCATTTTCTCTTCCATTAGTTTTTTTTATTTTTAAACAAGGAATACTTGATTTATTTTTTTAAAACAAAATAAAGAAGCTATGTTCATGATCCTAAATTCTAAATCGAGGAAACTCTCTGTCATTTTCTATAGGAATCTGACTGAACAGCAAATATTGCACCGGATTGCAAACTATAGCAAAATATTGCATGAAATAGCAAAAGATTATATGGATTATGGAAAATGCAGTATACAAAATTATTGTATAGATAACACGTATACAGAATAATACAATCCAAATTTGAATAAATAATACAAAAATGTTGAAGGAATTATTGAAAAAAGTAGAGAAAATACTACAAAACTATTTAAATAATATTTATTTGTTCTATACAAAAAATGTATTATGTATAATACATTATGTATATTATGTATAAATGTATTATATTATAATATTTCCGCCTGGGACTCATAATCTCATATTATATGAAATTTCACAAAAATAGCGATACTGCACATTAAACTTTAGATACATGTGAAAACCTTTTGGAATCTCTTGAAATTCCTTGATACATTTGGAAATCTTTTGAAATTCATTAAAATGCCTTTCAATCCCTTGAAAGCTGTGAAATCGACAAGAATCCCTTGAAATTCAATAAAATTTCATTTATTTCCAAAGTTCTCTAGAAATTCCTTGAAATCTTTGGAAATCCTATAAAATTCTTTGAAACCCCTTGATATTAAATTTTTTTCCGATCCTTTAAAATTCCTTTAAATTCTTTGGAAATCGTAAAAATTCATACAAAAAAGTACACAGTATTTGAAAGCCCTTGAATAGAATTTAAATGAAACTTGCTAATTAAATTTCTCCTAAAATTCCGCTTAAATTCTCGGAAATATTAAAAATCCCTTAAAATCTTCGGAGATTTATGAAAATCTTTGAATTCTCGTAAAATTTCTTGAACTATCCTAAAATCCCGTAAAAACTGTCCAATGGCAGAAAATCCCTTAAAATATTATGTAATTTCATTTATTTTCCTGAGTTCAGTAGAAATCCCTTAATATCTTGGGATATCCTACAAAATTCTTTGAAATCCCTTGGCATTATCGAAAAACATAAAACATTCTTTAAAATCTTTTGAAATGATTCGAAATTCTTTGAAATTTGTGGAAATAATTTTAAATCTCTTGCAAACCGATGAAAGTTTGTAAAATTAGTTTGTTGAAATCCTGTTAAATCCTTTCAAACCTCCTTAATTGTTTGGAAATGTAATTTAATTTGAATTCTTTTAAATATTTTCAAAATCCAAAGAATTTCAAAAAATTTCAAGAGACTTCCACGGACTTTAAGGGTTTTAAAAAGATTTTAAGGGTTTTACTAATGTTTGAACTAATTTAAGAAACTTCCATGAAGTTTTCGAGAAATTTTAAAATATATTTTTACGGATTTCAAGCAATTTCGAAATATTTAGAGAAAGTTCGGAGGATTTTAAATATTTCCAAACATTTCCGGGAATTTTATAGAATTCAAAAGGGTTTCAAGAGTCTTCACAATTTTCAAGATATTTTTACTGAACTTTCAGAAAGAAATGAATTCAAATTGCAAGGGAGTCCCAGAAATCCCAAAAATTTCAAGGAATTTTAAGGTATTTTGAATAATCCCTTTAAATTCAATTAAATTAAATTTATTTTTTTATTATCTTTCTTATATCTTTCTTATTTCGAAATTGCTAATATCTATGGAAATATTTTTAGATCTCTAGAAAATCGATGAAAATTTTTTAAATCAATTAAAATATTTGGAAATAACATTGGTTCCTTAATTCTCAATTATTTAAACAAATTGAATTTGTTTAAACAACTTTTTAGGAAATTCGTTTTTTCCTTAAAATTTATTAGTATTTGTCTAGTGGAGTATTTATTAACATTAGTTCATTCGTTTTCAATTGTTTAAACAAATGCAATTGGTTTAAATAATTTTTTTGTTAAAATTATTTATATTTCTTCAGTGTAATATTTATCAACATTGTTTAATTAATTTTATTTTTTAAAAATTTAGTAACATAAATTGTTACTTAAATATTACTGATAAAATTATAATTATTAAATTAATTGATAATCACTAATTAATTATTACTGATAAATATTCTACTAGACCCATAATAATAATTTTTAATAAAAAAAATCAATACGGAATTATTTAAACATATTCCATTTGATTAAATAATTGAAAATGAATGAACTAATGTTATTAAATATTCCACTAGACTAATAGTAATAATTTTAAGCGGGAAAAAATAAATTTTTAAACAAAAACTGTTTACGCAAATTTAATTTTTTTAAATAATTGAAAATTAATTAGCCAATGATAATATAAATATTCCACTTAATCAATATTAATAATTTTAAGTAAAAAAGGATCAGAATACAGTGCTCAAAATGTCGATTTCATGAATAATTGACATTTTTTCTTATAAGGGTAGTTTTCAGGTACTCGTGGGGGTATGTTAGGGGTATCAAAGCCATATGTCTGATACATGAAATTCTTCGTTAGATAATTCTCAACAGGCCCCCATACTTTCCCGTCACATTTTTTCAAACCCTAAAAAATTATTGCAAATATGAAAAAAGTGATTTTTCCCCATGCATTTTACATGGGAAACTTCAAGTTAAAATCGGCACCTGTTAAAATGAAAAAATAAAAAAATAAAAAATTATGGAATTTCTTTTTTCGGATTTGGAATAAAATTGAGGGGATCGTTGCAATCTAAAAAAAGAAGGGGGTTTGAGCCATCCTAGTGTACACCAGTTTTCAGAAGTAATTAACCCTGCGATTTTCGGTTTGATTTAGAGCCAATTTGTATAGTCATTGGTGAAGGTCATCATGTCCTTAGGTTGGATCATTCATCTTCAGTAAACATATGGTGCCTTTCAAGAATTGGACAAGTTCAGTCAGAAGTATCCATATGTCATTATTTCTTCCTAAAGTTGGAGAAAGCGTGGGCGATGTCGTTGAAAATTGTCCTCAGATTGCAAGCGACTCTATCGAATCCTCGAAAAGCCAAGTGAATTACTGTCAGACACCCATATAACCGCACATGTAGTCCCCGAGAAGAATAGAAAGGTCCGGGACACTTTGACAGCTAATGTGGCAAAAGCGCTCTCACGATTTTCTCCGCCATTGACAGCTGACAGCCGTCAAGTCGCGAGACTTTCGCGTGACCGAAAGTTGATATTGCTGAGCATGCGGTTGTGGCCTCTTCCACCCCTGCATTTCTCTCTTTCCTTTTCCTTTCCCTTTTCTCTTTCTCTTTTCAACCCTTTCCACAAGTCACTTTTTCTACCAACAAAATCGAATGTCGGTGACTCCAGGAGGGATTAAATCTTTTCTAGCAAAGTCCACCGATTTAGGGGAAATTTCGCGGTTTTCTAGACTTTAGAATGATTAAAGTGCATCTAGAGTATATCTAAAATTGCTTTCTAAATGGCTTTAAAAATCCTAGTGGTGATTTTTCTCGTCTAAAAATAGACTAATTTTTATCTGAAAAATAACTTTAAAAAGGATTTAACTAAAATTATAATTATTATATAGCAGGTTGTATACCGTCCTTGAAAACCTCAAAAGCCTATGATTCTCCTTGAACTTGTTTTGAACTTTGGAAACCTGAAAATCTGCTTGAATTTTTCACGAGAACCTTGAATTAATTTCCTTTTTCTTTTAAGGCTATGTGCCGAGTGGGTCACGTGACCAAATTCCTACCTCACCGACAATTTTTTTTATTTCCTGACTTATTTTAACACGAAGTGCCACATCGAGTTGAAAATATGGTATACTAAATAAGAAGTACTAAGAAAGGTGGGTCTGGTCCTACACTTTTATAATGATGAAAAATGTTTTTTTTTATGAATATTTTTTTATTGCTTTTTTCGTAATTATTAAAATTTAGGAACAAAGTCACCTTTGTTAGTGCCTCTCATTTAGTATCCCAAATTTTCAACTCGTCAGTCTCGTCACATGGCCTTAAAACAGTTATTTTATTGAAATGCGAAAATTAATTTGAATCTTTTAGTCTATTATTGAAAGAAACATCTCGTTTAGTAGGAATTTTGCTGCTGAAAAGTTTTTTCTTATTAAGATATAATTTATCTTTTACTTCATATAGAATAAATAAAGAGATTTCTAGGCATTTTATAGAATTCTCCATTTATTTTATAGGGGTCAATGAACAAACAGTTTCTATGCTAATTCAGTTTCAGAATTAGAATGAGTCACGGGCATAACGAAATTTTCTAGGGATAGTATAGATTAGTAGGGTACCCTAGATTACGAATATTTCACAAAGCTTTTAAAACGTTAAAATGATATAAAGGATTTTAGAGATTTAAAAAAGGGTACACCAGGTTTCCAAAATAATACAACATTTCAAAGATTTGAACATATTTCAAAAGGTTTCCAAACATTTTAGACGATTTGATAAGATTTCACTAACATTTCAAATAATTTAAATATTTTTCAACGAATAAAAAAGATTTCAAAAACAAAAATTTAAACAAAATTGACATTATTTCAAAATATTTTCCAAAGATTTTAGATTTCACAACGATTTTCCAAAGATTTCGAACATTTCATATACAGAGTTGTAGGATTTCATAGACTTAAAAAAGGCGTTTGTACACCAGATTTCAAAGATTTCACTAATATTCCGTACATTTCCAATAATTTAAAAAATTTCAAAAGATTAAAAATTTTTTAAAAAGAGTACAGTAAAACATTTCTAAGGTTGCAAATGATTTAACACATATTACAAATATTTTAATTACTTCAAATGAATACAAAATATTTAACAAATATTTCAATGATTTCAAACGAACAGAAAAGATTTCAAAAACGTAGATTAAAGAAAGCTTTCACAAATATTTTTAATATTTCATAAAAATTTGACAAAGATTTAAATAGTTTCAAGGATTAAAAATGTTGTAGAAAACTTTTAAAAGATTCCAAAATATTTCACGGAATTTTTAAGATTTCACAAAGGAGACCTGGAAAATACCCTGAAATTTGTTCCTAAGAATCGCTGGACACCCGGTATAGAAATAATCTCTTAATCATCCACTAACTTTGCCCATATTGATGCTACTATGTTTCGGCTCGGTTTTCGCTACAGTTTGATGTGCTATACAATATCTATTATTGTTTTTAAATTGAAGTTCTCATTACATGGAAATGTTCTATTATTAATTTCCAGGCTATTAATTTTGCAATTTAGATTAAATTGATTGAATTTGAAAAAACGTGATGCGCATTTTGGAATTTTATTATTTTTTACGAATTGTTATTAAGATGATCATTTAAGAATGCTTCGATTTCTAAACTGAGTTATCCTAAATTAAAAATGGAATTAAAAAGTTATAAAAAAGAAGAAATTAAAAACTGTGCCTTTTGTGGATTTTGTTGTCAAACACCAGATGGTTTTCCTTACTAAAGTTATTAAAGCATTCTTGAATTCGACTGTTCTTGATTATTGATGAGTATTGGATAGTTTTTTAATGGTTTGAACCTTTGAAGAAAGAAAGTATCGAGACTTTTTTAAATAACTAAAATTCGATTATTTGTTTGACATATTATAAATTATTATTTTCGAAAAGTTATTTCACATTTCAAACTGAGTATACAAGTATGATACAAGAGATTGAATAAATTAAAGACTGTGTGTTTCGTGAAGGTTTTGATATAGCAGAAATTTGTTTTTTGTCATTGAAGTTATTAAAGCAGTTTTGTACTTGACTCTTCTTTATTATTTATACTTTCGGATTGTTTTTAAACGTTTTTAATATTAAAAAAAATGATTTAGCCTTTTCTGAAATAAGTAACTGAGTAATAAGGTATTATAAAGGAATTAGATAGATTGAAAACTGTACGTTTTGTGCAGATTTTTCTATAACAGAAAATAGTTTTTTGTCATCGAGGTTATTAAAGCATTTTTGCACTCTATTTTTCTTTATTATTTATTGCTCTTGAATAGCTTGAAAAGACAAATAAAATCCCATTGTAAATTCTTTCTAAAGAAGATTTTCTAATTAGGCCTCTCGCAGATTTTCATTTTGCCGTAGAACTACTCATAAATCATTAGAAATATGCTTTCTCTGAAGAAACATTGAGTTATTACGACGCTACCTCAAAATAGTTGGCCGACATTTTGTAACCAAGATCCAAGTAGTTTGATAGCTCAGGTGGTTAGTGCGAGTGGTAGAATACACGGGCTTAGGTGGACTTCGAATCCCCAGGAAGTGCAATTGCTCAAAGCAGGCGATTATATGTGTAATTAATCGCGTGTGCGAATTGTGTATCGATAATGATAGAAAATGAAGATTATATAATAATAATTTCAAAAATAACTTTTTCTGTTGTCGAGAAATCATTTTTTGAATTTTCAGCTACTGTCGTTTAAAATTCGGGTTTCTGATTTATAGGAGTATTGTTCCCTTGCGTGTTAAATTTTCGGCGACTTTTGCTTTGTATTTCGAGCTCTGTCTCTAAGATTATAGTCTTTGAATTTTATATTTTCAACGGCTTCCAAACAGATTTTCTATATCTTTTTTTTTTAATCTGTCCCTGTGAAAACAATTTTTGGCGCTGACTCCATCTAGACCATACCGTCTGCTTTCCAGTCTTGACGCTGACCAGACAGTCTGGCCTGGGCCTGGCCACAAGTGTCATGTATTTTTTTGGTTAGCCTCAAGCCAGACTATCTGGTCTGTCGTTAGTTATGGGCTGGTCAACCGCTAGTTATGGGCTGGTCATCCACTAGTTAGAGGCCGGTCAGTCGTTGGCTATTCTCCCTTCTAAAAGAAAATAATTTGAACCGATTGGAAACGGTTTACCCCATTGGGCCTCAATTGAAGCACATAATTAAAACCGATTTATTAGTTGAATTTTAATCAACTGCAGCTTTTTGAATCCTATTTAATAAATCGTTTTTAATTATTATTATTTTTTTTAATCAGGACCAGTCGGGTAAATAGATCTTACTTGGACTTAATTATGTCCTTTTACAAGAGCTGAATATATATATATGTGTGTGTGTGTGTGTTTATATTTTTTAATCGGAAGGTTAGGGTTGGCTTTCATTATTGAAACCCTAGTTAGCTTCTTCTATATCATTTTTTTATTATTATTTTCTATTAACCGAGTGAAGGCAAACAAATATGTTAAAATTAACGAAATATCAAATACGTGAAGTAGTACAGAAACGATAAGTTGCGAAGTTGAAATCTCGTTGCAATTTCGTTCTAATTGCGTGGGACGAAACTTTATTTTTGTTATGACTTGGAAAAAAGATAATTTTTTACTATACTCGGGGAATATTTGTGTTTTAAATTTTACAAAGCTCAGTTCGGTAAACGGAGGACATTATGGCATTTTATTAAACTTTCACATTCAGTCATGTAAAATGAAATAGGGCAATATTTGATATGAAAATATCAATTATTGATATAAATTTATTATAATTTAATTTGCCATTAAGTAAGAAATAATACTACTAGATAATATAGATTACCTGACAGTTAGGTTAAATGAGATGTCGATTACCTAGCAGTTAGGAAAAATGATTCGATCTGTCAGTTACAGTTTCAATCAAAGAAAACAAAGTCTACGGCTCTATATGTGAATTCTACATCCCAGTCATGTAAAATTTCGTGCGTCAGTAAAAAAAAATCTTCTTGCTACAAACCAGATTCTGTGGAAGGTCATCCCACTACTACACACATCCTTACACAACTTGGCTTGGGACAATTATATTAAATTACAATACATTACATATAATATAGTCACACGCTTTTAACAATATTAACGCTTTTAAAAATCGAAAACGCTGTGACGGGTTTCGTACCACCTACGACTAGACCTCACGGCTAACTTAACACTTAAAATATCGAGAAAAAAATCTCGGCTAAAAAGTTGAAGTACGAGTACGTCGGGGCCGTCCATCGAAATTTCTTATTTTAACATTTTATTAATAAACGGGTTTATCAATTTATAGATAATAAATAAAAACATTGGATAATTTTTTTATTACAAGTTTTGTAACCTTAAAATCCTAAATTATTTAATTTTCGATATTTTAAATGCCCGAAAAATTGAACATTAAAAACATACAAATGAAATTTATATAAAATCTATTAAATTAAATTAGATTAGAATTTAATGAATAAAATCAAACATATAAAACTAATCCATATACATGAATCTTTTCTGAAGTCCTACAATATTAACCGAAACTTAAAAATGTTGAAGTTTCTACAGGGGACATGGCTTTAACTTCTGCCCTGATAATTTTGACGTCCATAGCGATCATTATTTTGCCATAATGTTGTGTAATTCCTCTCATAATACAAGTGAAAATCTCTCAAGAATTCTGCTGACATACTGGTATGAAAATAATACAATCCTTATATGAATTATTACATATCAGAATTTTCACTTTTGGGCTAGAGAAGAAAAATTCTTGTTTGATAGTGTTAATTTTTTTATTTTCTATCATCTTAGACATCTTGTAACTATCAGCGCGAGTCTTGACCCAGACAGGGCTTTTCTGACCAAACTTACAAACTATTATTCTTCTTGGATAACTGAGCAGTGCCAGTCCTGGGACAGACCAGATCTCTTAGACTAGATGGTCCAAATAAAGTCAGAACTGGACCGGACTAGTTTGAGACCTGAGTCAGGTTAGATCTTCCACACTAGACAGTCTAGATAAATCCAGACCTGACACTAGACTGCCAAGACATTTTTCCACACGGGGTTAGAATGTTACTTGCTTTTCAGATTATAATTAATCATTTTCTTGACCACAGAAGGTTGGGAATTTCAATTGATCCAAGACTATAATGCAAAGGCATTGGATTTTTAATCAACTACTTTTTTCCGTGCACACTTATATTTTTTGCTAATCGTTCGTTGAATTTGTACTTTCATACGGAAGACATCTTGTGAGTTTTAACCGAAGCGTACATTTACTGCTAGGTATTGTTAAAAGGATGACGTGGGAGGTAGTTAGTAGTTAAAATCAACAGACAGGGCAGTTTTGATCAATTTTCTCGTCCCAAAAGTTTTCGTGAATTGGACAGGACAATTGCCACAGTATTTACGATCAAAGCACGTCAAGTGAACAAACTAGGGTCCGAAGACAAAAAGTCAGGGTGGCCGTCTGTGACAGGAGAATCGAAGCATTAATCAGAGACACATCGCCGCCCATAAGATCAAAAAAGCAGAGTTCCCAGTTCCCACCCTTCCTTTGCTAACTTCCTACTTTTGGATGAGGACGCAACGTCTCATATTGAAATGGCGCGTAAAATGGTCACGACTCCCCAGGGAGGCATATCTGCAGCCTTCTCCACAACAACTCGTGAAAGGAGTTTCTAATTTTATCAGACCCTTCTTTCACTTGTGAAATGCCCCTCTCCCTCATTATTTATCACATGCTGAATCATTCAGACTAATCTATAGTGATTACCATTACTAATCTATAGACACTACTTCTGCTTCTATTTCTTCACTTTTTCAATAATAGATGGGTGGTGATTAACTGACACTTCGAAAGTAAAAATACATCAACATTCATCTAAGGGGCAATACGTAAACTACGTTACCAATTTAGGGGGGGGGGGGGGGGCTAATAGAAAAATCTACGGTTTGTAACGATGGGATAAGCTGGGGGTAACTGAAAGCAACGTTACGAACTTAGACTGTTGAGGGTTGCTTCTGTTGGGGGTTGCTTTCAAATATTCTTCTACTGAATTCCAGGGGATCGAAACGTAAACAAGCAGCGCTACCTCAAATGTTTTCAATTGGCATGCATGCTATTGTGCAATATACCTGACTGAGTACTCGCACACTGCGGCCCTTCCGTGACTTTCGCAACCGCTCTCGCCCTGTTTCCCTGAGCAAATGCGTGGCCAGCAGTTCCAGAAAGGCCGAAAACAGGGAACAGAAAGCGAGAGCTTGGCGTATTTAGTTTGAGTGAAAATTCTACTATTTGGTTAAAATTCTATTATTTGGATGAAAATGTAACTATTTTGTTAAAAAGTAATATATTTTTGATCAAGAATCCAACTACTCTGTTGAGAGTTTAACTATTACGTTAAAAATTTATTTTTTGCGTGGAAGATTCATCTCTTTTGTTAAAATTTGATTTTATTTTTGTTAAAAAGATTCATAATTTTATTTTAAAATTCATTTCTTTTGGTTGGAAATGTAAGAGTATTGTTGAAAATTCGTATTTTTTAGTAGAAATCGAGAGGTTAATTCGAGAGGTTGAAAATTCTTTTTTTTTCAATTAATTTCATGAACAGAAAGTGTTAAATATTCTATTTTTGCTATAAAACATGATTCTTTGATTAAAAATGCAATTATTTGGTAATAATTCATCTTTCTTAATTAAAACTTCATTTTTATCTTTGAGAATTCAATTAATTGATGAAAGAATATGCTAAAAAGTGCGGTTTATCATAAAATTTCATTTATAACATATTTTTTAACAATATATTTAAATCATAACAAAGTTTCGTGATTATTGGGACAATCATGATCACTGGGACATTTACCTTATTTGATTTAGTTTAAGTACTTTTGAAAAAATGTCAACCATAGATTCATCATTTTAGTTGAAAATGGATCTGTTTTGTGGCAAAATCCTTCCTTTCACTTGAAAATTCAGCAACTTTGTAGATTTTGGTACAATTTATTGTATTCATTTGTAGGTTCATGTAAAAGTGGTTTTAGTTTTTTATACTTTTGTCATAAACTATTGATGGTTTTCTTTATTTTAAATACGATAAAAAAATTTTAATATCAGCAACAAAGAACAAATTCAAGACGAAATTGTTAAAAACATGGTTTAATAATCAATATCACTGACTTTCTTCTTTATAAATATAAGGACTTATATTTTTTGACACAGAATTGATGTTTTTTCCTGATGAGGAGAGCAATTTACTCTCGAAACTTCGACAATGAAAATTGAATAAAGGATCTTCTCAATATCTTGGTCCTTTATTTGGTCTGAAGTATGTCATATTTTACATCTAATTATATTTATAATTAATTACTTACTCAATCGCATAACATCGCTATTTTCCATCTATTTACGGAATTTCTCATTACAAACTTGGAGCGCCATGACCTAATCTAACCAGGAGTTGAAAGACTAGAATCCGGGTCCATCCAAATCATGCTGATTTTTTTAAAGCCATTTTTCCCGAGAATGGTTACAAGTCTTTGACAATGACCTATTACTGGGAGGAGTATGAATCCAAACAAAATTCCAAAGAGGGTAGGTTCTCCTTGCTAGTGTATAAAATATTATAATTTTTTATCAAAAACTTTTACTCGGGTGAACCCGGTTAAAAACAGTCACCTCTGGATGCTTTCTTAGACCTACCATCGTGTATAAAATATTATTATTATTATTATTATAGTTTATTCTACCTTGAATTATTTTTTAGTCTAGAACAGACTTTAATCTGCCAAACCCGCAAATTATACAAACGTACATTATAGTTACATAAGACTGTGAGACGTTTCCGGGGCTTCTAGTGCGAAATGACGGAAAGCGGCACTCAGGATTCAATAACGCAAGTTTATCAAACTAGAAGTATATAAGGAATGAGATAGGAACAAGGAAGGCGTTGAAGAATGTTAGATGCCATTCAAGCGTGAATAGTTCTTGATGAATGATCTTCACTGAAATTATTACTCTCATTAATAGATCTTAGTTATAGTTCCAAAAAAACCTTGTGGGCGCAACTGTCATATTAACGCAAAGTTGCCTTAAATAACAGATTATATTTTCTAAAATAGAATATTTTAGGTCTAAGAAAAATTTTCTCGAAAACTTTGCGTGTCATATTGAAATAAAAAAATACGTATAGAATAGTTTTGTGTGTTAAATATTTAACCGTTTTGTATATGGCTCGTCCTTTTGACTTTGAAATTAAACAAGTTTGTTTGATAATTGATGTATTCTAATGAAAATTCGCGTTTTTGCGAAATTGGAAAATTTATGTTAGATTTTAATGAATACTGCTCTAATAATTTTTTGGAGAAACGAGAAAAAATCTACCACGGCTCGAATTTGAACCGGGCACGCCACGATAAAAAAAAGACTGATTCCATGAGCAGGAAAACACTAACCTGATTTTTTGTGGGGAATAACCGTAACTTGATCCTGTATATGGAAACTTGATTCAGCGGCTGGGATTTTTTTCTCTGTCATTCTGAGTTGGAACAGTGATTTTTCGAACAACATATTGAATATTTTGACATAGAATTAAGTAAATAAATATAATTTTGAGCTTAGGGCAGAGGAT
>NC_046663.1:69371510-69385338 GCF_010883055.1 Belonocnema kinseyi
AAGACCAAAAGACGAATGCATCAACTTGCCATAAAGATAGGCTGGGCAAGACAGTACGCGTCCCGCATTCAGTGTGTGATTGACTACATTACATCTGGCAGGGATTTTACCGCCAAGTTTCGAAAGTTCGCGCGCGAACTCCGGACCAGTTATCACACACTTAACAAGTCAAAGCTGCTGACCATCAGGCAGCACATTGTTGAGAGAATACGAATACTATCTGGCGCTAAGAGAAGTCTAGAGCGGAGGGAGAAGTGGGTCAGAGAAAGTCAACAGTTTCTCTCTGACGCATCTCGATTCTTCCAAGACCCTCCAGTTACTGTCGAACACCCACCCAAACCAGAGGAGGTCGAAGTATTTTGGAGAGAAGTCTACGAAGTTCAGCATCGACTGGACGAAGACTCAGAAAATATAAATAGCTTCAAGGAGTTATGTGTTGCCCTCATAACACCTGATAAAGAATGGAAATCTTCAAGGATCATCCGCAAATAGTTAGGTGCATAGAGAGATTGATACCTCTTTGGAAAACCAAATTTACTATCTCATCTGGAGAAAATCGTGATCCTGAGCTCGTTAATAGAAGCGCTATACGACACCTTTGCGCTGGAAGGACTTATACATACCTCGGCGTGCCACAGAGCCGCATTCAGGATGTGACATCTATAAAGGATACTCTCCGAAGCAGATACAAACGTCTCATCCGACAGATTTGGTCTTCCGGACTGTCGGCGAGGAACAAAGTATCTGCAACGAACGTGCTTGCCCCCCGGTAGTACTCTATTCATTTGGAGTAGTTCCATGGACGAAGAACGAGCTCAGATCCCTTGATATCGGGACAAGAAAGGTTATGCACATGAACAAAAGCATGCATCTTAAGTCTTCCGTTCCGCGACTGTACATCTCACGCCGTCAAGGTGGTCGCGGAATATTGAGTCTTGAATGTCTTCACAACAGGATTATTCTGGGTAAAGCACATAGAGTTGCAAATGGAATAGACCTTCTTCTTAAAATGGTCAGGAATCACGAAGAAGTGGGCAAAGGAGCGTTTCTCTACAAAGCAGCGGAGGAGGCTGCTGAAACACTCGGACTTGACTTCAGTATTAGGGGTGAGCAAAATGCATCAAATCTTATGTATCTCAAGTACTCCCTCCTGAAAGCACGGGTTAAGAAAGCACAAGAGAAAAACTTTCACGAACAGCTCCTCGATAAGAGGATGCACAGTATCTTCCACAGAAATGTGAAGGATCAGGCAATGTCTTGTGAGCTATCGTTTGCTTTCCTTAAATCGCCCGGATTGAAGTCTGGTACGGAGGGTTTCATTTTTGCATGCCAAGACGGTGTCATTTCCACCTTAACATACCGTCGCCACATTTTAAGCCAATACATTCCTGATGATAGCTGCAGGGCGTGCCATGCACACCCCGTGCATTTAGCTCACATACTATCTAGTTGCCCAACTCACGCGGGAACGACCTAAATTCAAAGGCACAATGCGGCACTAAGAATGCTTTATTACCATCTCTGTCACTCTTACGGCATTAACCTTAATATCGCTCCTCTAAACGCTCCTCGGGAAATCGAGTCAATTGTCGAGAATGGGAAGTGCCGCATATACTGGAACTTTATATTCTCGACAATTGTTTTTGTTGCTCACTCGAGACCTGGCATGGTTCTTCTTGACTTCGAGAAGCGAATCATGTTTGTTATCGAATTTTCAGCACCAGCTCACAAAAACATCATAACCAAGGAGAATGAAAAGAAAGAGAGATATCGAGACCTTATGAGGGAGTTGCAACGATTGTACCGGAATATTCTGTTAAATTAATCGTCCTTATCATCGGCGCTCTTGGAGGTGCCAAGCTTTCACTTGCTAATGGCCTAAAAAACATCCCTGCGTGTCAACAATGTGATAAAACACTTGCTTTTGCTGGATCGTCGTATTGATTCCTTTACAGACTGTAACTCATGACATAACCAAGTCGAACTCAAGTCGAACATTTTTACTCGGGTAGTCTCATTTAGAAAAATTAGCGTATATATTTTACCCTTTGAATGAACAATTTCGCAAAGAAATTTAATTTTGAATTTGTAACATGTAATTTGATCGATAAAATAGAAGTTCGACTTTAGGATTGGGAATTTGCCGAAAGAATTAAAATTCTGAGATAAAATTGGGAATTTACATTAAGAATCATGATGAATATTTTAGGTTGAAATGAGAACAGAAAATTAAATGAAGAATTATGGTTGTTACTTTTCAGAACAGGCAATTTCATAAAGAATAATAAGTTTGTCTTGGCACAGGTAATTTTGGACAGGAATCGGTAAATTTTGAAAAATAACATTAATTTTGAATTAAAGAAAGGGAGTATAGCAAAAAAACTCTGTTCCAATTTGTAATTCGCCAGAGTTTGAAAATACCTTCTTCTAAATAAAAATTAGTTTGAATTTAAACTTTTTCCCCCTTTTTTGCAAGTAAAAAGATGCCAGAATTTAAAATTGCTTTTTCTAGATTAAAAAAAGGAAGTTACTATATTTTTGGCTTATAATAATAGATAATTTTGTAAAGAAATATAATGCACAGAATTATAATTATCATTCCTAAACAAAGCATTTCAGTACAAAACTATAATTTAGACTTTAGCATAGGTAATTTTTGTGAAGAATTATAATTTGACCTAGAGAACAGAAAATTTTACGCCAAAGATTATTTGATGTACCAAGTCAGAATTATAATTGTTTTCGAATTTTTCTGACTTCAAATCAAAAGTCTTGGAAACCTTTTAAAATATTTAAAAATCTCTTGAAATCTTTGAAAGTTTAGAATTAAAAATTTCCCTTCGGGTGGAAACCTTGACTATTTATACGAGACTTTTACTGATAGATCTAAATCGATTACCGTGGTTGAAAGAAACTCTCCCTTTTCCATAAAATTGACGGTATTCGAAGTTAGCAGACACGATAAGGGGAGACAAATACGTATCTTTCCGATCGGCAGGGCAGCTCATGCCCTGACGTTTCTTTGGATCGCCTTGAAAGACGTCGTTCCTTCGAGACGCGACTTCCTAAAAGAAATTAGAGCAGCCTCTGGAAAGAACCGGAAGGAGAGGTGAAAAATGGTCGCCACTGCAAGCGTCGTTGACCGGAAAAAGAGATTGCCACGTTAAAGCTTTTTCCCCTATTTCCTCGAGCGTACCAAATTGGTCCGCTTTCGAGCTTTCGTCGCTGACGCACCAACATGTTACCAACTGCTCTTTACATCAGCGAAGAATAATTAGGTCGCTTCTTTTTCCAAGGCCCAGGAACGAATCTTCACCGCAGTATCTCTTCATCGGCAAAACAGAAAATCTTCTCAACTGTCAAAAAGTTGGTTTTCACAAAAATACGCAATCACTTCTATTAACTCTTTTGATTGTTTAAATTTACAATTTTAATACAAAATTAATATCTTGTCCACAAGAAGAAGAGGAAGAACGCGTAATAGCTGTGTAAACCTGACAGCACCAGGCCATCAAATCATGATGTCTCCTATTTCATAATTCAGAGCTCATTCAGGACTCTTTTAATGCCCCATTGCCGAATTTTCGGCTCTTCATTTTTTTAAATATGCATGGTGCTGATAGTTTTACTTCAAGCCAGCAGCGCCACTTAAGTAATCAGACAAAATATGATAATGTCAAATTCCCCCTTTCATAGAAATTCCTGGCTTATTTCCGGCTCCAGGAATCCCTTTAAACCAATGTCCTTCCTTCATAATTAAAAAGGGGCCACACAGAGCAAAGGGGAGAAAATTTAGAATTTAATTTTGTAATCGTAAAAAAATCCATAGGATCTAAAGCTCATTTGGTTATTTTAGGCCTAGCATAATCAAAATTAACAACAACAAAACATTGGTTTAAACAAACCTTTAAACAATGTATTAAAAAAAGTTGTTGTTATATAAATATTTTTAAAAAAGGGCCAAGTAGTAAAATTGATAGTTCGATAGGAATTGAGCCCTAAATAGTCCAATATTGATATGAGGAAGAGAAATCAAAAGTGTATATTTTATCCCTTTGACCTTCGTGAGCCTTTTCTGATTATGAGGGTAGGACATTGGTTTAAAGGGATTCCTGTTGACGGAAATGAGCCGGAAATTTATGTGAAAGAGGGAATTTGTTATAATCATTTTTTGATCCATTCATCGAGTGGTGCTGCTGGCTTGAAGTAAAGCTGGTAGCACCATGTACATTTAACAAAAAAAAATGAAGAGTAAACAATTCGACATGTGGGCATTAAATGAGCTCTGATTTATGAAATAGGAGACATCATGATTTGATGACCTGTTGCTGTCAGGCTTACATAGCTGCGCGTAATAATGCCTGATAATGTGTAATAATGCGAACAAAAATGACTTTATCAAAATAGTGGAATCCTCATCATACTAAGGTGCATTTTCAACCAAATTTTTGAAATTTTCGAACAAAAAAGATTAAGATTCAAAGGAAAACAGTTGAATTTTTAGGCCGAAAAGACGTAATTTGTAGAAGACAGTTGAATTTACAACCCAAAAAGTTGAATCGTTAACCAAAAACTTCGTTTTCAACCCAGAAAGATGAATTTTCTAGCAAGTTAGGAATTTTTAACAAAATAGTTGAATCCTTAAGAAAACAGATGAAGTTTTGATTATCACAGACAAATTCTAAAGCAAATAGTTATGTTTTAAACTAAAAAATGTTTTATTCAACGGAAAACGGTTTTTTTGAATTTTTCATTAAAAATTTTATTTTAAAATCAAACGAATTTTGACCCTGTTTTTAACCGAATAGTTTAATTTCATACAAACTTATTTCCATTTCTTCAAGAAGTAGTAAAGCTTTAAACAAACTATTTGATTTTTCTGCTAAAAAATACGAATATTCGAAAAAAATAAATGAATCCTCCACCAAAACAAATCAATATTTAACCAAAAAGTTGAATTTCCAAATAAAAAGGATGAATGTTCAACTAAAAAAGATAAATCTTCAACCAAGATAGATAAGTTTTCTTACCATGAAGGATGCAGTTTCAATCCAAAAAGACAAAATTTTAACAAACCAGTTAAATTTCCATTAAAAAATTATGTCTTTATCAAAATAGTTGAATTTTTAACCTACAAGGTTCATTTTCTTTAACAAAGAAGATCATTTTCAGTCCAGAAAGATGAATATTCGATCAAAAATAATGAATCTTCTAATTCAACTTCATGTTATATTGACCTATTCTGTCATGATTTGGAAGAACACCGTTAACTTCATATCGGATAAGTCCTCTGAGCCGCTTACCGTTAGCTGCTTTCAGATGACTTATTCGATTTGTAGTTAACGGTGTTTTTACATATCACGGTGGTATTCACTGTTTTGGGGAATTCTATTATTGCATTAATGATTGATAACGCCTTAATCTCCGTGCAATAATGGTACAGTAAGGCATAATAAGACATAATAATGCAATTATTAAGCGTAATAAGGTGTAAAATGCGCGAATTAATTCTTGTAAAAAATAAAATTCAATTACTAATTTCTCCTGATATTAAAAGGGGACAAAGCGTACGTTATACAAATTAATTCGGTTAATTTTGTTTATTTTATAATCAAATACATTAATTATATGGGGATTTCCACGAAAAATGTCATTTTCGACCAAAAAAATTAAAAATAGTGTTTAGGGCACATCTTTTATAGTTATTGTGCCCTTTCGCACAAGTAACTTTAAAATATTTTTTTCAATTAATGAAATATTTTCTGCAACAAAATAAATGGAAGAATGGTAATTTTCTGTTAGTTTTTTTAGTATTATGTTCATGATAATTCCAATTGCAGTGTAAGTATCTAACATTATAAGATACCTATATAAAAAAATTACTATATTTGTTCACAAATAAGAACAACCTTATATCACAGCACATCATGTTCCTTTTGAGGACATTTTTGGTTGCCGATATACAGCAAAGTGAGAAAAAAGTAAATTAAATTGGTCATAACTTTTGAAAGCACTGCCATATTGACTTAATTCATGTTAAAATTCCTTAACTCAACATATTAATAAAAACTTTAAATTTGTTTTAGCGTAGACCGCGGAAAGAATGGTTAGAATGTGTGAATGAGACCCTACTTAGAAGAGACATAAGAAGTCACAGAAATACGAGAGCCTGCATGAAAAAATGCATAGACATAAAAGAAGCTAGAGAAGTATGCCAGGACAGGAAAGTATGGCGGAAAATAGTTAATAAAAAGAGTGTCAGTAGAGTGAACGACGCCTGAAACAAAGACCTTGGCTATTAATGGACCCAAGTGGGGATCCTTACATAACGACTTCGTGAGGTTCTTCGCTTGGGGTGATTGCTAGAGAAATTGATCAGCAACCTGGGTCGGAGCAGTGTTGCGTAACGAACGTGTTATTTACATAAATAGCACGAGAATTCTGGCTCAATCTGAAAAATCTATATCCCATCCACACACTACTCCTTTCCCCTGCCGAGTGAGTCACGCCTACCCCGAAAGGGAAATGGCTTAATGGTGTAATAATAATAATGATTGCAACTAAAACTAGATTTCTTTTCAACGGTACCATTAGCGTCGAGGGATTTCTTGGTATAGGATGAATGATGTTGTCTTACCACTTATTAGAATTTTTGGAAAAATCGAAGCAATTAAATATGGTCCTTCTGATTATAAATCAATTTGTGAGGTAGGTAGAGGCTACTTATTGGGTTACATTTTTCATTTTATAAGAAAATTGAAATGGTCAAGGATATTCATTTTCGCTGATCCAGGGATCTTTTTAAATTCCTTCGTTCGTTTTCACCTAAATGTTTAGCTATAAGAAAGAATAATATCCCTGTCACAGCTCAATTTTTTTTTACCGTGTGGACAAGTGTGCTTCAAACAGTCTTCGACTAAACTACGTTGACGGAAGGGGAATTCTTTCAACAAAATCACAGTTTTTGATATTTGATTTTGTGATACATCGATAATTTCAGAAACACATTCTCTTCATTTATATGGATAGTTGTGCACTTCCCACGCCTACATACATTAGAGAGGACATTTTAATCGTACAAGCGTTGAGACGAAATTGAGATTTTTTTTGAGTTAGAAATCAAAACACAATATCAAATCCATGAAATTTGAGTAACTGATGGTCTACTGAACTAGCATGATTTTTCTGAGAATTTTCAAACATTTGGCAGAAAAGCTGCGAGCATATACAAAACAATCATTTTCTAGCTCGTGCCAAATATTATACAGGTATATATCTGGAGAAATTGTTTAACTATTACATGCTATTACCTTTTTTGTCTGTTTCATTAACGACTGTAAGCATTTGCGCCTATTTCAGAGAGTCTATATATTTTTATGCAATATATCATGTATTTTAAGTGTATATTCACGTATAAAATCTTGTTGATAGAAAAGTGACACATTTCCTGGTAACGCCCATATGTTTAAAGATTTTTTTCGTTTTATTCTTAAATGATTTTCAGATATCCTAGACACGAAAATATAACCAAAAACGGTAGATGCAACCTTTTTTTGTGTGACTTCAGTTAATGTGAAATATGCCGTGAGATATTTTCAAAACGAAATTTAATTGCGAGTCATTCTCAACAATGTTAAACACAGTAGTATCGATATTATGAATTGCTTTGTAGCCTCTCGCTTCATTTGGCGAAATCAGTGAGATTTTTCGAGCAAATCCGCAAAAACGCTCGGGACATCAAACGCGATTGAAAGTGATAGCATTGATTGCGAATTCGTTAACCCTTTTCATGGAAACGGGAATATGTGTCGGTAGTTTTAGTCGTGTTGATGCGTGCTGTCATGATCAGTAAAATCGTTACAACGAGCGAAAAATGTACAGAGACCGGTTCACGTGTTCCCGAACTAAAAGTACCAACGAGAAATAAACGTTGCCTCGTAATTGCTACCGGTAACCCGTACACGTTTCGTCCCTCTCTTCAAAATCAATAAAGATTTGCTTCAATAAAGCCTTGTTCATTATTCAACAAAATTTCAATGACTAATAGCCTTTTTACTCTTGTGATTAAAAAAAAAATTGTCTCTGAAATCTTTCCCCGAAATTAATAGACATTGTTTAACTCGAAGGCAGCTGTGAACCGCGTAAAAAGTAACATGATTATTATTTGTTGATTAAAAAATTCATCTCTTTTTCTGATTCCAGTATTTTTATTTATTTTAAAGGCTTACAAACATATCAGATGATTTTAAGGGATTTCCAAGGATTTTAACTATTTAGAAAATTGGATCTGATTTCAAGAGATTTAAAAACATTTTAAGGCATTCCAAAAGATTGCAAGATATTTCTATATTATAATTTTCAAAACAACTGAAATTGAATAAAATTTCAAGGGATTTTACGAAATTCCGAAGAATTTCACCAGATTTAAAGGACCTTGCAAAATCTCCTCGGATTTTACGGTATTTCAAAGTCTTTTAGAAATTTTTATGAATAATTTTATTTTAATTTATATTCAAGAGATTTCAAATGATTTCTACAATTAAAAATATAAAAGAAACTTCAAGGGATTTCCAAAGATTAAAGGGAATTATACGATTATTTCAATGAATTTCACACAAGTTAAAGGATTTTAATAAATCTCATAGGATTTCAAGGGACTTAAAAGATTTCTAGGTATTGAAAATACTTTTTTAGATAACTTGAATGAATAAATTTAATTTAAATTATATTCAAGTGATTCTTAAATATTTATACTTTTTTTCACAGTGAATTTTTATGGTTTTCAAAGATGTATCGATATTCCAAAGGATTTTAAGAAATATAACAATTTTCAAGGGATTTCCAAAAATTGTGTAGTATTTAAACTAGATTTCTCGAGAACCTTAAAGATTTCCTGTTTATTAAATTAAAATATATTCTTTAATTTAAATTTCTATAAAATATAAAGAATAATTATAAATTTTTTAAATATTGAAATAACTACATGGGCTTTTAAATCATTTTCAATTTAATCGGCTGTTTGTTACCTGTATCTTTTATTTTAATGTAAGATTTTATACGAGCCAAAATAAGAAGCTAACCAGAAATTGGTAACTTAAAAACTCTGGAACTTCAAAGATATGCATAACTGCAAACTTCTAAATTTGCATGATTTTTGGAAACCAAAAGTCACCTTTCAATTCTAAGTATTCTCAGCTTCAAGAAATTTCTTATTTGAAGCATGCAAATTATAGATTTTTAAATGCGGCAAAACTTAAAACATGCATAGATTTTAATTTTAAATTGATATGTTATAGGTAACAGACATGTTTTCGCATGCAAAAAAAGAAACTTCGAGTTAATTCAATCAATGACCTCTACTACATTGAAATAGTCCACGAATTAAATTTCCATCAAGGTTTTCCTGACATTGTTGTTTGAAAATAATGATATGCATCGGTTGAGAAACATTTAGAAATACATATAGGAATGATTTTCACTTTGCAAGATGACTATATAATTAGCAATAACTCATACATATAAACACTGCTCCCTGGCAATATTCGTTTTAAATGCAACAAAATTTCCACAATTCTCTTGAATTCATATATCTTAATAAAGTAATTTCGATATTTACACTGAAATTTATACGTCAAAATATAATCATATAACAAAGCCCTTAATAATTTTGCATATAATTGCGGGAATTATTCGGAAGTGGGTTGAAAAATCGTATGTTTTATTTTGGATGTGAATTAATTTTTTTGACTAAACATGTAACTATATGATTTATGGTTGACAACTGTTTTATCAAATTCAAAGTTGAATTTTTCTAGTCGAAAATTCAAATTTTGAGTTGGAAATCTGTGTTTTTTGTTTAAAAATTTGTCAACAAATAAATTATCAGATTTCCTTTGAGAACCTTCTTTTTGGCTAACAAATACAATTTGAAAGAAAATTATATTTTTTGTTCAAAAATCATATGTACGCGCTAAAAATAAATAGTAAAAAAATTAACTATTTGGGTTTAAATTCATCTTTCTTGATTAAAAATTCATCTTGTTTGGTTGAATATTGAACGTTTTTTTTAATTTTCTTTTTTTCGTTTAATTAAACTGGTTAATAATTCGTCTTTTGGGCAGGAATAATACGTCCATTTACCTCGAAATCTAAACTGTCTGATGAAAATTTCAAGCAGTTTGTTGGAAATCCGTCTTTTTGGGTTAATGTAGTTTATGGGCGGCCCCTAATGAGTTACTAAAGAGTCCAAATACCTTTTCACCTCATTTCACGCAACATCCGCATTGTGGCAACGCCGCAATTTCATTATTGTCGTTATTACTGTGCCATATTTTAATGGATTACAATCAAGCCAAGTTCTCCAATCGAACGAAAATCTCATTGAGAGGGCTTTCAACGCGTGAAAACTCACGCACCCCGTGTTCGTGGTACATCGCGTGCCGCCTTAATCAAGAAATTTCGGCGTCACGTGACGTTAACGCGTTGTCGGGGGCTTGGGTCGCGCGCCATTTCGAGGGTGAATTACAGCCTCGCAGGGGTCGTTATGTAGCACGAGGAGGTCACGAAAGTAATGCCTTGGTCGTGAGAATAAAGCCCCTAATTGCACTCGTTGTTGCGTTACTCAAATTTCTCCCTGCATAGTAGTGCATTGCGAGCGTTGTAACAAATTTTATAGCCTGCATGCAAAACCGAGAAAATGACACGACACATGCACTCAGTAAGCCATTTGGGGTTTTATTGGAACCAATTTTTGGTTCCAAAGGAGCTGCAACAAAAGAAACCCTTCTTGCTCGGAAGGAACTCAAAACGAGGAATTTGTTCGAATGGATCCCTTGCAGTTAGACCCCCAAAGGAACCCAATTTTAATCAAGACTTTTTCCAAAGAACCTATATTTCACTTCTACCACTTCAATATTTTATCTAGTTAATAATACAACATTTACGTTAAAACATACACCAAACTCTCGCTTTTAGTCACCCCGTTTTTGGCCTTCCTAGAACAGCATGGCTCACGCAGTTTCCCAGGGGAGCAGGACGAAACTGGCTGCGACATGATATATATATATAGATATGTTTCAATTGGAAATGAGTCAGGCGGCCCTCACTGTTTATGTTTCGATCCCCTCAAAATCAGTCCAAGGTTATTTGATGGCAACTTCCGACACATAATTTATGGAAGAAAATTAAAGTATATAATATTATCGCAATCATGTTCTTTTGATTGAAGTCTCCAAAGGAACCCTCGTGGGTCTCTAACAAGCAATTTGGTTGTGTTGATAAAATTTTTCATTTATTCTACCATAATTCGATTCAACCAAATTTTCATCTGTATTCAGGAAAAAGTGTTTTTATCCCAGAACTTTTTCCTGAGTGTGTATTATTACCATAAATTAAATTTTTTAGGGGGCTCTTTAAAGCAAGCGCTCTTTAAAGACCGTGTAACTAAATCGGGAGAATCGAAACGTAAACAGTTAAAACCGCCTGAACCGCGTGTGATTAAAACACATTTCTGGTGTAATTTGTATTTTTTTTTTCGAAAAATATATACTTGCGGGAACAAGCCTACAGATCAAATTGATTATTTGGACTCATCCATAAATTACCTAAGGGTTTAAGGGGGGAGACAGGGTCTAGTAAAATCTTACGCCTATATTAATATTACATATATTTACAATATAAAAAGCCTTACGAAGGTGATGGGGTGAAACAGTACCAAAATAAGCCTTACTTAATTAAGGGTCCGTATTAAGAATCCGGTTGCAACTATCTAGCTCTCAGAGAACAGAGATGCCTTCCCACTTGAACTTAAGTGACGTTCAGCCCCCCTACCCACACTATAGGTGCACTGTTAAAAATAAGATTAAATTTAATATACCCATGTGTATTAAAATTAATATATCAAGCATATGAAATTGCCATAAGGGAGGCTATAATAAATTTCATATACATTTATGTTAATCACTTACCAGAAAAATCAGATAATTCCATTTTTCACAAATTCATAATAAGTTTAGGAATAATTTTCGATGGTAAATAATAAAACGTGATACCTTCTTCCTGCTAACCAGAAATAAAATTGTATTTCCAGTCAAAAAGTTCAATTGAGCAAATAAATAACAAACCTAACCTACAATGAACTGTCTTCGCCTTAAATTTTGAATATTTAGAGCGAAATTAGGAAAAATTTTTACCCGTACATTGCACTTTCATAATAAATAACAATTCAGTTGACAAATTCTAGATTATTAATTTAATTGAGAATATTTGATAAGATTTAAATAAATTAAAGCACGTTGAGTTACCACGCATATTGCTATACTGACCTGTATATTAAATTTAATACACATGTATGTTAAATTCACTAAACCAATGCATGTTGAATTTCAGTAGCGGTAGTGCATATTTGCTTCACACACATGTATATTAAACCTCGTACAGATTTTCTAACAGTACCAGAAATTTATAACCAGCTCTTTTATCCGGGCCCTCAATTTACGGATGATCCCTTTTGAAGAGTTCTACAAAAATTTCCCGTTACATTTTTTGTTATTTATAACTATTTTTTGAGTGAAAACAAAGAGCCAAAATATTTCGCAAAAATAATTCCATTATTTGGAAACATTAAAAAAATTCTCGAGATGGTTGTTCAGAGAGAACAGTTTTATACTTTTTTTGCAAATTGAGGGAAACTTGGATAATTTTCGTTCTACCGCTATTACTAGCAATATAATTAGATAAGAAAATGATGGAATTGAAACTTGAGGTATGCTCACTGTAAGTAAAAAGTTCATTGCACTATTTTTTATGTTATCGAGATAATTATTTAGATATAAAAGTTCTATGCTTACTTTGCAAATTGAGGCAAAGTTGGATAGTTGTCGTGCTACCGCTAGTACTAGTACCAATGAAATTAGTGACAAAAAGCATGAAATTGGAACTTCAAGTATGTTCATTATGAGTGAACAGTTCTTTGCATCGTTTTCTGTCGGTTTTTCAAGAAGCACAGAATATTGCAATTTCAACGCAGGAATTCAACCCACTCACTTTAAAATAGATAAAAAAGTGTCCCTTGTTCTCATTATAAAGCTGGAAAAAATCATTTGGGCCTACTTATTTTATATTATGCACCAAGGAGGATAGGCGGGACTGTTATGACGAATTCTGAAAACATACACGAGTCATAGAAATTCTCTCCCCATTGGCCCGTACGATATTCTTTATAACAAATACATGATTTCGGGCATTTTTGTAACACAAGCATGGTTTCTATTCATGAGGAGGAATTTTAAATATTTTTTTGGAATTTTAATATAAATTTAGGAAAACTTGGACATTTATGGTCAACTTATGAACTACAACAATTTTAAAATTTTACAAATATTTTTAAACTTCAAGGAAATTCATCATCTGTAAATTTCCAAAATTTTCGGTAAATTATGATCACTTATCGCTTTGCGTTTGTCCAAACTGTCTAAAAGTCCCTAGAGGCTGATCAGTAGAAGTTTATCTCCGCTTCGCAGGTATTGAAAAGGGCTGAAATCATGCGTTTATTAGGGAAACAAGTTGTGCATTTATTATGTGAAGTTCAATCGCAATATGTATCATTACTGAGTAATATACCAGGTGTATACATATGAAACCGGTATTTTTTCAAGAAAAAAACACATTTATTTCAAGAGAATGATAACAAATATTTTATTCAAAGTATGCGCCCTCGCTCTACACTTTTTTTCCACCTCTCAGGCAATTTATGGATACCTTTCCAAAAAAAGTCTTCGTTTTTTGAAGAAAACCAGTCATCGAGCCATTTTCCAACATTTTCGTAAGA
>NC_046663.1:69385438-69403425 GCF_010883055.1 Belonocnema kinseyi
GCCAATTAGCACAAATGGTAAGTTCCGACAGTGCCTACAAGTGTGCCTACTGGCCGCTAAATGGCAATACCGGTTTCATATGTATACACCTGGTAAAGTACTTATTATTCTAACCCCGTGAAGCGGATGCGAATAAATACACGATTGAAAGTTTCGAGTCGTTCGCTGCGCGGTGGGCGTTCACTTTAATTTCATTGCATTTCTACTATTTGAGCCGTGATTATAAACGGTCTCATGCGTCGGTCACGAACAAACCACGAATCGCAGATTCACCCACAGTTTCGCAATCGGGCGTTGCAACGGAACGGTACATACGAATCGCACGAAAATAAATAAACGCCCGTCGCGAGAATGTGGGGGTGGGAATTGGGTTGGGAGTTGGGATTAGGTTGGGGTCGGGGTTGGGGTTGGGGTACGTTCGGTGGTATTGATTTCGGCGCTTTTTGGACTAATGGCTTCTAATCTCCTTCTAAGTTGGAGTATTACTCAAGTGTCAGTTGGTACAAATAAATCGTCTGACGTCTTGACTTACTTGCGCGACTAGTAAAAAGTGCAAGTCCATTTTCCAATAGAAGTTGTTTAAAAAATCATTTTTTCTAGTTAAAAATATGAAAAAGCACATTATTTTTACCCATATAGTGTATCTAGCATATTCAAAATTTCATTTCATATTAGAGTTCTTTGGGAAAACAGTTTTTGTCGATTTTCTCAGTTCGAGTAAAATTGGACTTACGAATGTATCTTTTTAGTTTCTACGATAGAAATGATTACCATGATTTCTTAACACATCGACCTACAAATTTCCATTACTAATTTACAAAGCTGTCAACTCGGGGGCCATCCATAAACTACGTTACCAATGTAATATAGGGAGAAAAGGGTTGGAGGGGGTACCTGGAAGTGACTTTACGAACTTAGATAAAATTCGATTTCTGTAAAAATTCTACTATTTTAGTTAAAAATTGAACTATTTTGTTAAAAATATAATTATTGTGTTAAAAGATCCTAATTTTTTTTCAGAAATTCCACTGACTGATTGAAAGTTGAACTACTGTGTTAAAAATTCATTTGTTTGGTTGAAGATAAATCTCTCCCGTTAAAAATTTAACTATACTATTTATGGAAAGTTAATCTTTATGATTGATAAATCTTTCGGGTTGAATTATTTTTTTGAAAATGAATTCTGTTCGTTAAGAATTGATCATTTTATTTGAAAATACATCTCTTTAATATATAATATAATAATAACTTCAAAAGAAGTTATTATATTCCCCTATTTTCGTAAAAAATCAATTTTCCAGGTTTTGAAAGAATTTTGTGTTATGTTACTTTTCAGTTTATGGAAGGGGGGGGGGGAACTACTGTTGTCAACGAAGGGGATGGATATGAGGGAGGGGAGGGTTAAAATAGCTTGAAATTCGTGCCGTAATTTATGGACGACCCTGCATGAGTATGGGTGTCTGGACATAGTCGACTGTCCCTACTTGCGCATTTTGTAATATAAATACAAATCGTAGATGATGAAAAAATAATATTATATCGCATAGATCACAATAATTTGGAATCAGTTGGTTTGATTAACTCGTTTTAACGCATCTCGTATTTACGTTTATAAAAAAAAATTACAAGATGGAATGGTTTCTAAAAAGTGTACTCGTGGAGTTTGCTAGTTAGAATTATTTATCTAATATTTTATAAAAATCTATACTTTTTGTCACTTTTTAAAATTATCTATTTAAAAAGAAATGACACTAATGCTACTATTTTCTCAAATTCCTTGCTAATGCGATTATTTTTACACTTTCCGTTAAATATATTTGCAAATTTGTTTGCAGATTGGTTAAAATATCTCATCTACCAATTCAAAAATCAAAATTTCAAATGATTCCAAGATTTCTAAAGATTCACATTGATTCCAAAGTTTAAGAGATATAAAAAATATATTTAAAAGGATTTGAAATATTTTAGAATACTTTACAAGATTCCAAGTAATTTCAAGACTTTTGAAATTTTAAGGGATTACTAAAGGGTATTAAAGATATCAGAAGACTTCAAGATATTATATGAAATTAAAAAGAATTTTTCAAAAAACTATAGGGAGTAATTTTTTAACATTTTATTTTAAAGGTTTAAAATTTTTTATGAAATTAAAAATTTCACGATGTTGCATGGGATTTTGGAAAATTAGAAAAGATTTAAAAAGAGATTCAGGATATCAATTATATTTAAAAGATTTCTAAAGAACTTTCGAGAAAAATTGAAATAGAATTAAATTTCAAGGAAATTCAGGGATTTTTAAGTATTTCAGAAATTTCAGAGAATTTCAAATTGGGAAATTAGGAAAGTTCAGGATATCAATGATCTTTAAAAGATATCTTGAGAAATTTAAAGAATGATTGAAATTAAATTTAAAGAGACTTTGAGGTGTTTATAAGTATTTAAGAGATTTCAAGGAATTTGAAGGGATTTCACTATAATTAAGGGATTTCGAATATTTCGAAGGCTGTTATCAGATTTCAAGGTATGTAAAAAGATGTGCGAGTTCACTATGAATCTTTGAGGCTTTCAACAGATTGAGGGGTTTCTTAAAAGATTTCAACAGATTTTAAAGCTTTCTGGATATTTCAAGAAAATTTGAAAATGTTCCAAAAATAGTTAAGCACTGAATATTATATATGTGAAATTGATTGACACTGCATTCTTTCTATTTTTCATAATATTCACTAATCTGAATGTCTTAAATTACACCGAGGCCTGCCTTTGCAGAGGAAAATTATTCAAGAAATATTTTAATAAATGACATCCTTAAATGTTTTATGATACCCAGTGATTCATAATCTAAAAGGTTTAATCAGATTTGATTAGTGCAATACGGAAATCTAATTCCCAAAATGGGAAACCTGAATTTCCATCTTTCAAACGCTTTATGGTTAATGTAATGAAGATGGATCGTGGCTTTAGTAATCCTTTTGTTGAAGTTGTGCGGCTGGATCTGAATAAATCTTGAAATGTGATTAAATCCGCGCTACCGAATTATCATGAGAGCAAATATATTAGTGTCTGATTTTTCTTTGAGAAAGTTACGTAAAACTGAATATAAATCTCGCATCAATTTCCACTGCAGTTTATTTTTTCCGAAATTAGAAAAATTAGAAAAAAGTAGTAGCACAACAGTTTGAATTGCTTTAAAAAGTCCTTTGATGGTTCTCGGGACCTCAACACAATTAACTGCGAAAACAAGAAAAAAAATCTGATAAGGGACTTATCCCTTTGAAACGTACGTTTTAATTTAACTAAATAGATTTTATGAGGGTAAAAATGTTATAAAATTTTGTTGGGTAGAGAAAGGTTGGTTCAAACGAGAAATCGAATATCGTTCGATGTAGAGCGTGCGGAGCTTACTTTATTTTGCACATAAATCCGTCAGCGCGATACACCTATGACCACGTCCCTGGGGATTTCGAAACACGCTACCGGATGTAAACGCGACTTGAATCTGTGAGCTTACTTGGCGCGCGCTTTCGGAAAAGCTCTGTTCCATCGAGCTTTAATCCTACCGAGCCGCAGGGGTCAAGAAGAGAGAACACTTTGCCGATGCAGTGCGATGCCATGCCGCAGTGAGAGAACTGTGAATAGAGAGTAGAGAATTCAGAATTCAGAATAGAATAGGGAATCGAGAATAGTCCTACGCTGCTCGGATCGCGAGTTATCGTGCGGAAAGTTGTGATCAAATAGACGAACTCCGTTTCGTTCAATTCGCCCCTTTCGTACGAAAGTAGTATTCACCGTAAATATTAACTCTCCGTCCCATATGGTACGCAGGCAGGGAACAGCGCGTTACTTCATCCAAAGATACATCCAAAACACACCCTCTGGGATCATCCAAGAAGATAATCGTTTTCTCAAACATCACATCCCTACTGTCGTCCATCCCACGCTCCTTGCGGAACGGAAGTCAACAATGAGATTTTTTAATTATGATAGCACTGATGTATTCAGAATTTAAAATATATTAGCTTTTCGTGTGCACGTGTAACATAGTATAATACAATATGCCAGTTGCTAACAACCCTTAGAAAACGCCAATAAACTAACTACTAAGTAAGGTTAATAACAACCGATAAAAATAGTGAATAATAACATCTAGTAACCAACAGTAACATCCAGTAGCATAGAACACAATTTCAGCAATGATCAATAGCAACTCTTGGCAAAGGGCTATTGAACATCCTTAGAGCACCCAACATTGTTTAACAATGACCCGTAGCAATCATTGATAACTAATACATGATGCACAGTGACTTTGAAAACATGGAATTCTCCTCGATTTTTTTTAACCTTGGAAACCGGGAAATCTCCTTAAATTTTTTATGAGAATCTTGCATTTGATTTTTTTTTATTTCGAAAAGATTTCGATTGGAATGCGAAGAGTAGTGAAGTTTAAATCTTTTAGTCTATTAGAAGAGAAACAACTCGTTTAGAAAAATCTTGCTACTGAAAAATTTGTTAATGAACCGACTTTAATATTGTTAATCATTCTATGATTTTTTTATTACTTCTCCCCTAATGTAGAATATTAAGTATACATTTTTTGCGATATTCGACTTACAAATAATAATAATGATTAGTTGAAAATCTCGAGATTATTCCAGAATTAGGCTGAACACAAAGATTTCACGGATTTTAAAGATTACAAAAAGATATGCACACTAGATTTTAAAGATTTCACAACAATTTGACGAAGATTTTAGAAACATTTAAAGAATTTCAATGATTTGAAAATGGGAAAAGTGCATCTAATTTCGAAGAATTAAAAGCATTTCAAAAATTTCAAACGATTTCAAAAGGTTTTAAAACATTTAAAAGTTTTTTTAAGGTTTCACAAAGATTTAATAAAGGTTTCAAAAGATTTTACAAGGATTTTACAAAAATTTCAAAGGTTCAAGAAGGGCGTCTACACTAGAATAAACAAATTTCCCAAAGATTTTGAAAGTTTCATAAAGATTTCAAGTATTTCAAAGATTTGGAAAAGGTATGTACACTGATTTTTAAAGATTTTACAAAGATTTTAAAATTTTAAACAGATTTCAAGAATGGAATAGTAGATTATTTACCGGGGCACTAAAGTATAAAAAAGACTTTAGTGCCGTGGTGCATACGATACTTTATCCGAAATAGGTAGAATCACTCACTTCATCCTTCTTGCTATCTTTACGTGCCGCTCACTGTGGTACCGTAAAGTGTTGTTGTACTGCCGCCCCGCGGGCAGGTAACGGACGCTTATTCTGCCTATTTCAGATAAAGCTTTTTAAAATGGCATAGTAAATCAGCTTTATAAGATTTCGAATACTTTAATGATTACAAATAATTATAAAAGATTTCAGAAAGATTTCACAAATATTTTAATGTTTTCAAATAATTACTAAACATTTCAGAAAGATTTCACAAATATTTCAAATATTTTATAAAAATTTCATAAAGGTTTCAAAGGCATACAAGAATTTCAGATTTAAAGGTGTACAGTATACCAGATTTCAAAGGTTGCAAAACATTTCAAAGATCTTATAAGATTTCAAAAGTTTTCTTCGAAGACTTTAAATACTCCAGTGATTTAAAATGAATCCAAAGATTGCGCAAATATTTCAAAGAGTTCATAAAGATTTAAAAAGATTTCCAGAATTTCAAATATTACGAGACTTACTTAAACGATTTCAAAAGGTTTCAACATGTATGAAAAGGTTAACAAAAATCACAAAATATTTTATCAAAAATATAAAAGAAAGATTTCACAAATATTTTTAATATTCTACTGATTTCAAGCGAACACAAAAGATTTTAAAACATTTCAAAATTCTTCAACGATTTCAAAAGGTTTCAACAAATTTGAAAATGTTTTCAATAGATTTTAATGATTTTAAACAAATCAAAATAATTCACAAACAAAGATAAAAGACAGATTTCAGAAATATTCTAATAGATTTTCAAAGATTTCGCAGAAATTTCAAGATTTCACAAAGATTTTAAATACTTCAAAAGTTTTTAACTAATTCATAAATATTTCAAAACATTTGAAAGGTTTCAATGATCTCAAAGTCTTCACAAATATTTTAAAATGTTTAAAATGATTTTACAAAGACGAGGTAGGTTAGCAAAATGTATAGGATTGGTTTATTTATGATTCTTCTCTCTAGAAATTTTTGGCCAATAAAAAATGAAAGGGCTCATTTTTTAAAATGTACAACAAACAGTCATTTTATTATTTGTTGCTAAAAAAGTTTACCCGAAAAAACTTGATATTTTTGATCTGGAGAACCTCGAAAAGGCTATGAATTCTGATACTAAAAATCGCTCGACACTCTGTAATAATATAACGACTAAGTTACAATAAAAACCCCTAGCAAATACCAACGATAAAATATTAGAATTAAGAATTTACAACCACTATCAATGGGCAATAAAAACAGACAATAATAATTTCTATTTGCAGTTAATAACTCTTACCAGCGGTTTTTAAGTCGTATCAATGATTACTTGCTCCTATGAATGGTAGAACAACCACCTGTAACCAACAATAAAAAACTAGAAAAGATTTAACAAAGACCCAATGACAAGAACAACTCCTAGAAATGGACAATAACAACCTCTAACATCGATTAATAACAATTCCTCGCAGAAATTAATAACTAGCCCTATTGTTAGTAATAACTGATAACAGTGACAACAACCGAAAAAAAAACAAGCTTTGTCCAACTGACAAAAACGACCTCTAACAACCGACTATAAATACCCCTAGAAATGAAAAATAACAACTTCTAACAAAACTTATTGAGAACCCCTATTAACGATTAATAAAAATTCGTAGCAACAATTAATTACAAACTCAAAGTTTAATCATGACTGATAGCAACGATTATAACAACCCCTAGTGACATTAAGTGGTAGCAAATATAAGCAACGGTCAATATTAATAACAACCCGTATCAATTGTGATTAAAAATTGCTTACAGCGGTTAGTGTAAAGTTCGAATAAAAATAAAAATCGTGTAAAATAATAATTTGAAAACAAAAATAGTTCAAATAGAAATGAATGCAAATAATAACTTCGAGAAATATAAATGATAGGAAATGACTATTTGATCATGCGCGTTTTGGACAAATGAAAATTATGTCAAGTGGATTGTGGGGATATTTAAACAGTTTAAACTGAAATTGGTCTTCCCCTAAAATGAATTCTGCGCATATTTCTTAATTCTTAAAGTCCTGATTCCTTGAATCTGCTATGATTAAGAATTGAAAGTTTTCTTAAACTCAATCTTGATATCGAAGTACCTTCCTTTGAAATTATCAATTGTATTCTCATTTCCTCCTTTTCTTTGTTTGTCCACAATTTGATGTATTTTCTGCCCTCTCCCATTCCTCCATGTCCCTTTTCACAAATGGTGGAATTAAGAGGAAACTTGAGAGAGGGAACGATCGAACCCCTAAATTACTCCATTACGACCCCATAATTCCTGGATAAAGGTCTCTTCTCCGATTCATATCATGTTTTACCTATATACAAATACTGTACGTTAGGGTGGTCCAAAATTTTTGTTTTGAAATTTCTTGCATGTCGTTCGGAAATTTGTTCGAATCCCAAAAACAATAATGCATTTTTTTAAAGAAAAAAAAATTACAATGCTATTTAAAACTTCCGCAAACCCTATGAAATTTAACACGTATTTCGCATGAGTGAAATAAGGCTTTTGTACATTTTATTCAGAATTGCCAATATTAGATTAATTCAGTTGAAACTCAACATTTTTCTCCACAATTAGTCATAAAAACGAACAAAAACTTATTAGTGAAAATTTGTTTTTCGCAAATTTTTAGCGCTAAATATGATTTTTTTTTTAAATAAATTTTCTTTTAGAAAATAGTTAGAAAGTCGCGATTTTTTGAATATATCAACTAATTTTCAAGTTTTCAATTGGAGTGAGCTAACTGCTAATTAAAAGGTAACAAACATAATTATTTAAACAAGTTAGTATTATTTTTAATATTATTGTCTATAAATGACGTTAGAAAGTCGCGCTTTTTTCTTAAATATTTAATATTTTGTCCAGTTTTCACTCAAGCTAATAGTAATAATTAATAGAATTTAACAAACCATATTTTTTATACACATTATCATTATTTATAACTATCTTCTCCTATAACAGGACGAAAAAGTTGCGGTTCTTTCTAAATTCATAACTTTTGGTCAATTTTTTACTTATTGAGATAATAATTAATGCAAATTAAGAAACAGAATGATTTAAACAATTGGTTATTGTTTATAACTATACTGTCTCAGAGTAACGTTAGACAGTTGCTCTTTTCTCGGAAACCTTCAATTTTGCTGCGACTTTTTAGTTATTAACAAATAGTAAACGAACGCCAACAAAAATTATTTATTATATTATATTATTATTATATTATATTATATTATTTATTAAAGCTAAAATTTAAAATTCGAGAAAAAACCGCAAATGTCTAGTATTACTATATAGGAGAAGATACTTATAAACAGTAATAATTTGCTGACAACAGTAGGGTTTCTACGTTCCATTAAGTATTACATTAATTCTTACCTCACTCAGAGCGAACAGTAGACAAAATGTTGAATATTTCAGATAAACTACAACTTTCAAGCATTCCTTAACAGGCAGTTTTATTAAAAATGAGACTAAATTGTGTAAACAATTAGTTTTGTCAACTACAATTCATTGTTAGCCATTTTGAATAAAATTTACAAGAATGTCATTTTCCATAGGCACATAGGTAATATGTGTAGTGTATAATATATCTAAAATTTGCAATGTTGGTTCGTTTTCCCTGTTTCAGAATGCACATTTCCCTCGCGCTGGGAAGGCACTTGGTTTCAAAGTGGCGTGCGTCAGGCGATCATGATATCAAAGGATATTCTCTCCAGCAAAGGAAGGTGTCTCCACAACGAGGGTGACAAGTTTCTCCTTGTCGATGAGTGAGCAAATTTATAACTTATTGTATTTTTATCTTTAGCTATTGAAAATATTAATATATGACCAGGAAAATAGAAAAATTGGTTTTCATGTATAAAAAACTTTTCTTTGATATTAGACACATAGTTTAGTTGATAACATTAAGAGCTATCTGTATTATTTTGTAATGATAAAACACCCGCTTTATATGGCAATCAGAAAAAAGCCGGCCACTTAAGGAATTTTTCCAGTTTAATCTTTTTGTTAAACACTATAGTGGTCGCACGAAATTATAAAATAAACATTTGGATAATCAATTTTATGAAGATTTAAATTACCATAGTAAGTGAATCGTTCAAATTAGACGATAAGTTATATTTAAAGAAGTTAAAATATTGTCAAAAAACACTAAGATTGGCCAGGATGACATAGTGATTAGCATATGCCAATGATTGTATGTTTGACTGCTAAAATATGGTGTAATACAGTCATTGGCCACATAATGTCATAAGATTAGTAATTTTTTTAAAGCACAGTGATTAGCCTCTAAATTTTATAATGATTTTCCGGCACCAAAAACTATTTTTTACATCATTACCGCTCATTCGTAAGGGATCTTCCATAAACTACGTTACCACTGGAGGGGGTGGGATCTCACAAAACCTACGTTTAGTAGTGGGAAGGGGGGAGGGGTGGCAGTAAAAGTTACGTTACAAGTATATTATACTTTTAGAATTTAGAAATATGTTTTTTCCAGAAGTTCATATGTTAACGTTTTTAACACGTTTCCAGATGATGAATGTTTTTGGTACAAAACTGATCTTTTTGTTAAAATTTTTTTCTTTTAGTTGAAACTTCAACTTTTCGTGGATAACTCTTGGATTTTAATGAAAATTCGTCTTTTCTGATAGTAAATTAATTTTTTTGTTTAAGAATTCTTCTTTTTTAGTTGAAAATTCAACTTTTTGTGTCAGAATTCTTGAATTTTATTAAAAATTCGTATTTTTGGCAGTAAATTATTCTTTTTGTTTCAAAATTATTTTTTAGTTGAAAATTTAACTTTTTGGTTGAAAATGAATGAATTTGATAATAAATTCATTTTTTTGGCAGTAACTTAAGTTATTTGTTTAAAAACTGATGTTTTTTAATTAAAAATACAACTTTTTGATTGAGAATTATTGAGTCTTGTGAAAAATTATCATTTTTATTCGTAGAAAATTAATTTTTTGTTTAAAACTTAACCTCTTTGGTTGAGAATTTTTTAATTTTGTTAAAAATTGGTTTTTTTCGTTGTAAGATTAATCTGTGTGTTTAAGAAATTTATCTTTTTGGTTTGAAATTTAACAACTAGATTTTTAAGTTGAACTACTTTCTCAGAAATGAGAACAAAATTTTTTCCTTTCGTTCTTAAAAATTCCCCTTTTTGGTTAACAATTTTTGATTTAAAAAAAATTTTTTTGTAGTGAATTAATCTTTTTGTTCAGACATGCATTTTTCTTTAGTCAAAGAATCAGCTTTTAAAAATTCGATTGTTTTTTTTCTCGGTAGAAAATAATCTTTTTGTTTAAAAATGCATCCTTTTGGCTAACAATTTAACCACTAGATTTAAGGTTGAAAAACTTTTTTTTTAATGTGTATTTTGGTTAAACATTCGAAATTTTAGATGAAAATTCATCTCTCTGGTTGGAAATTCTACTGTTTTGTTGATAATTTATTTTTTTCTTGAAAAATTACTTTGGTAATTGAAAATTTACCAATTCCATTTTGTTTGAAAATTTTTATTTTTTAATTAAAAATTGAACTATTTGGTTAAAAATTCGTTTTTCTGTTTAAAACTAATCTAGTTTAGTTTAACATTCAACTGTTGGCTTGAGAGTTCTTGTATTTTGTTGGAAATTTGTTGCTTTTTTTTGTATAAAATTAACTTTTTTATCACATTTTTTATAATTTGATAATTAAACTGTTTTGTATTGAAAATTTGTCATTTGTTCTTAAAAGTTCAATAAATTAGTAAAAAAAATTAAACTATTTAATAGAAAATTCTTTTTTATCATTTAAAATTATTTCTTTAAATTAAAATTTTAAGTATTCTATTTTTCGATGAAAATGTAACTTTCTTAGTTTAAAAATTCAATAATACCCGGATTAACTGTCACATAAAATTAAATTAGGCACATATCAACACTTACTCTGAAAATAACTTTTTTGTTTCAATTGTTGATATATTACCAAAGTTTATAATTTACCACACCGTCACGTAGACCATACAGGCATATTGGGACTTGACTCTCTGTAAATACAACAAAAAATTAGTATAAGCGTAAAAGCGGATTTTACCAACAGACTACGTTAACGAGGGGGAGGGGGTGGTCAAAAATTGCCCAAAACTGGGCAATAGAGCGCCAGGCTATGCACTTTGAACCAGGGCTCTGGTGGTTCGAAACCCAGCTTAAACTGTAGGTCCCCTCAAAACTGACTCATCCCAGAGAAGAGGCTCCATGTTGAAGGGACTATTCCTTGAGAATCACGGAGCGACTTTGAGAGGCTCGAAAAAAAATCAGCGATTTTCGTGCGAGAGGCTCCATGTCGAGGGGACTATCGCCCGCTGATCATTTTCAAGCAACTTACACGGGTGTGGCACAACATATTTCTTAGTTGGAGCGTCATGGAGGGACCTCAGGGCTCCCTCGCCCAACAATACAATACCAATACCATTAGATATGGTGACTAACTAAAAATTTCAAATAATTTTTGATAGATTTTTGCAAAGATATTAGTCATTTGCCATTCAGACGTTGTGGCCAATCATTATGTCTCCGCGTTATTAATGAGGACAATGATTAGCCACCCATTCATCAACATACATATCTCATTTTAAGGTTACATTACTATTGTCGTGTATGTTCAATCACCAAATTCAATAAAAATTCAAAACATTTCAGTTAATTCTATCGTAACTATTAAAAAAAATTTCAGCAAACAGACTCTTCTAAGTTTAAAGTTTTTTTTGATATTCCTTAATCATTCAGCTTCGTCGGCTTTACTTACTCTGTCATTTAAACGAAATACAAATACCAACTACTAATACAAATAATAATACTAACCTATTTTCTCAAATATGCTGCAGAATTGTTTGCTCTTCATCCTGCACTATTTATTAACAATTTTATTTCGGAGCATTCTGTCAGTAAAAATATTTAAATTAGGTGGTCAATCATTGCGGGATGCCAAACCATTGCACCGATTATCCTACGCAGTAGAAATGAAAAGAGTTAATCAGTAACTATATTATTAGTAACTAATAAGCTGGCTATTACCAAGATTACTATTACCTGCAACGTTTCGCACCTCAGCTTTTTCAGTAAATGGCGTTATATATTTTAAAGGCCGCAAGCCATAAGGGCGTAAACGTAAATTCTCGCTTTTGATATTCATCTAAAATTAAATTTTTCTTCACAGTCTTAATTTTTTTTATCACGTCGGAACGTTCTCGACAACTAATTACATCTTTTAATAAAACTCTTGTTGAATCGATTTAGTCAAGTAATAGTGCAGGAACCAATTCTCACTTTTCTTTTAAATTGAAAATTGTTTTTTTATCACTGCGAAGAGAAAACGTGCCTCTAGAACAAAAAAACTCTTACCTCCATTTTCTCGAAACCTAATACTTTTTTTATTGGGCAAACCCTTTTTGTATCGATTCAGCAACTCAATAGCTAAAAAGAGTATTCTCATTTTTTAGTGTGCATTAGGTTCTTGTTACCGTTCAAAATTGAAAAAGGGGTTCTCGATCAAAAAACAGATTCTCCCTAAATTTTCTCTGGACCTAATAACGTTTTCCCGGGCTCTAATAACATTTTCCAATTAAACTTTCAATGGTTCAGTTAAGCAGTAGTTTATCTCACAACCGCCAATTGTCAACTTAATTTTAATTTTATAATTTTTTAAGTGAAAGCTCATTACCAGATTATTCATTTGTGCTTTTAATATGCGATTTTTCGCCTTTTTCGAGAAAATCTACTTTAAAATATTCGTCAGCGGTCATATAATGTTTTGGGAAAAACCCTTCCCATTGGTCGGTAGCTCAGGCAGTACAGCTGCGGCCTGATAGCTGAAAGGTTGCGTATTCGTAAATAATTGTTAATGCCTTTTTCAAGAAAAAACTGATGTTTTAAAAACTTTTTCGTGTTTTTCGCAAGCAAATTTATTTTCCATAAATGTTATTTATTTCTTCCTAATGCTTACAAATTACATTAAAAATGAGAAAAATGAAAGATAAAGTTAAAAAAAGTAAATTTTTCCGTGAAAACTTAAAAAAAAATAAGCCGAAACGAAAATTTGTAATTTGTGCGTTCCCCTTAAACGTGTTTTTTTGTCTTGGTTCACCGAAATTCCATGAGCCAAGGTGGGTGAAAAAGTGTGGCTCGGTTTACCAAAGTTCGGTGTACAAGTACTTCTTCAATCCAACGAAAGTTTTAAAATCCAGACACGCTATTATGTTAAAAACTGCTTCATCCTCACTAATGAGCTAATTATCTTGAAAAAACCGAATGAAAAATGCATCACACAAGAAAATACATATTTGTGTGAGATCCGACTAAAGCTGGTTTTATCTGCTGAGATGAGTAGTACGAGTTTTATAAACATCGCCCGAAGCTAAATTGACTTAATTGCTGTTTGAAATAATGTCAACAGTTCTCTAATTAAATGTAATACTAGAATTTGCCGACTTTTTGTTAATTTAGTAGACAATTTTATAATATTCTTTTTGATCTAAGGAAAGTATTTTACTTCACTTAATTCGAGCAACTGGACCATGAATATCAAAGATGAGTTAACCTTTTGCTTGCGCTTTTAACCAATTATAATAATCCTAATGTAAATTAATTTAATTTTAGTTTATAAGGGATTGAAGAAAAAACTGTCAAGGTGAAAAGGAAAACTTCTAATCCGAGCTGTTCGTGTAATTAAATTTTCCGAGTCGAAAGAAGCCCATAAAACAGAGAATTAAGTAACCCAAGAGCTACGAAAAGGGTTCTCTAGTCTGATCCTTCTCTGTCTTCTCATTCTCATTCAAATTTCCTCATCAACCTTTATCCATTTTCTCCCAACTTCGCAGTTGCGTGAGCAGTGTGTTGTCTTGACACTGATGCTTATGCATCCGAGTGAAAGCGAAAGCCCTCGGCTAAACGGGATTAAAAGGGGATTAAAAGCGAGGCTGTTGTTCTTATTTGCTGACATCATAGGCACAAAGAAACAGCCGAAAACAGGAAGATTTCGTACTTGATGCAGGTCAAAAAGATAATCCTCATTTTAACTCTGTTTCCTTTTTCAAAATGATATTTGAAAAGTTTATGATTTAGGAAAGTGAATTCGTAAATTTGGTATAAAGCTGAAGCAGTATGTCAGTTTGGAACAAGTTTTATTTGAAAATAATTTCTAAATTGAGAGAATCAATTTCAGCTTTGTTAATGAGCTATCGTATATTGTTTCCTAATTAACATGTGTACGATTCATCATTATTCTGTGTTAAATGATCGAAATTATAATTATTACTAATGATGAGAATGCAAATGATGTTGCTATCTTGCAAACAGAGCGGTTGGGCATTAACAAGGACTTTTATTAGAGCTTTGAATAAATATCAGTTTTTTACAAAATTCGATATTTTTAAAGTAAGGCCTATCGAGAGGAGGAAAAATCTAATTTTCTTAGGAAAATTTAAGGAGATTTTAATAAAACGATTTTAGGGATTCTTAGGAATAATTGATATGAACTCATAGAATCATAATTTATAATATTAGTTGTTTGTATACAAAGCATTATTTTAATAATTGAATGGTAAAGAAAATCAGGTTATACCGCAGAAATAACGTGAAAGATTAAAGAATTTCGAAAATAGAATTCTTAAGTATCACTAATTAAGTAGAACTTTTTATTTAAGAAAAAGAACTATACTCGGTTTTGATTTTTTTGTTTGCATAATTTCAAATGTGTAAATATCCTCTTGAGAGAACAGGATAAAAAATTTCTTGAAGAGCTTAGTAGCTCTTCTTTTTGTTTAAAACGTTGTTAAGAACGAACCTGTTAATTGGCACTATAAAAATCTAGTTAAATTAAAAGTTTAGGATTCATATTTTGTTTTTAATAGAATACTTAATTTGTAAGTAAGATTATACAATTGTTCATTTCAACCCTTTTGAAATATTTTAATTTTCGTAACACGTATATTTGAAATAAATTCGAGTCAAGTGGCTAGACTTTTTTGATTCTAATTTATTCTGTCTGGCATTAACTGAGTAAAATTCTCCATTATGTCCTGTAGCTCATCTGCTTCCAAAGTTATCTGCATCCCTGATTCTGGCTGTTCAGGGACATTCATTTTTGCAAGGCCCTCGGGCAACTTGCCGCTGACTGATTAAAACCAGAAATCAACTATTCGAATTCCATGCGAGGCTTTCAACCATTTCCGAGCTGTTCTCGCCTCTCAGTTCTATTTTATTTAAAAACTTTTTCTGTATTTTTCCCTTCATCTCGTCCTCCTTGCTTCCTTATTCGCTGGAGAAAAAAAAAGAAGCGTTGCCACCGTCGGCCAAAGGGCTGGTGAACGTTTCCTGGCAAGCAATGTGTGCACTATATTTCCACGTATGCATGTGCTCTGCTCAAAGTAATTAGGAGTGCACTCTCGCCGACATACATGGTGAAATATTGAAAAGGCGCATAGACCAGCGTTACTAGAACGAAACGAAAGCGGTCTGGAAAATTTTATTGCTTATGGATAAGGCTAAGTTTGCATGCAGGGTGAATAATTCACCAAGTTCACCGGGTTTTCTATAGTTGAGAAATTTGGACAAAACGCAATACTTAACTCATTAAGTTTACATTATAGAAAATTCCACAACACTAGTCATTGTCGAATTTGAAAAGTAAGTTTAATACTTTTACATATGTAAATATATTTAAACAGTAAGAAAGTAAAATTTCAGAATTCGTATTCCAGAAAATGAAAAATCATCATTTGAAAAGCGTGTAACATTTTAACCGATTTTTTAAATAAGTAATAGAAAATCTGTTTAGAAGCCGCTGAAAATGTAAAATGCAAAGGCTATACAATCTCAGAGGCATAGCTCGGAAAACTAAAAGATGAACTAAGGTCAACGAAAAAAAGTTTTGATCTTTAAATAATCTGAAATAATTATTATATGATTTTCATTTTTCATAACTGCCTAAATCCATGCATTCTACCTCTAACCAACTTATCTATGGCACCACTTGGATGTTGGTTACAAAATCTCGGCCAAGTATTTTAAGGCAACGTACGATCACCGTACAACCATATTCAAACTAACAGTAGTTGAACTCAATGTTTCTTTAAAAAAAGCATTTTTCTAACAATTAATGAGTAGTTCAAAGCAGATTGAAAATTATCGAGAGAATTTATTAGAAATTTTTTTATTTAGTAAGAATTGTACTTATTTTCAAAAGGGATCAATACTTTTCTTTCTCTAAATATTTGCAAAGGTTAAAAACTATCTAAAAGTAATAGATAATAATGAAAAGTCAAGTACAAAAATGCTTTAACAACCTCAATCACAAAAAACGATTTTCTGATGTACAAAAACTTTTACCATATGCGCAGTTTTCAATTGATACGATTATTTTATTGTACTTTTTTACTCTTTTTTTAATCAATAGTTTAAAATTTGTAAAAAAATTGTTGATTTTTGCTTATTTCGAAAAGGGCACGATACTTGTTTTCTTCAAAATTTAAGTCATTTAAAAAATATCTCAGCCTAAAAGAAAATAAAGAATAGTTGAGTTGAAAAAAGCTTCAATAACCTTAATGACAAAAAACCATTTTCTTCTATACAAAAACCTCCATAAAACGCAGTTTTCATTTAATCTAATTCTTTAATCATACTTTTCAACACAGTTTTAAATTTAGAATAACAACTCATAAACAATATTTTTAAATATGTAAAAAATGTTACTAAATTTGAATCTGACCTATTTGAAAAAGTACTCGATTTTTTATGTTAATTTTGAATACAAAATACTTCTAAGTCAGAAGAGAAATAAATTCTGTGAAGGAAAGTCTAGTACAAGAACTTGCAGGTTAAAAATGATGGAGTCTTACTGTGGTCGGATTAAAAATAGTGGTGTGCCTCCTCCTTGCATTTTTATTGTTTTGTATTTATAAAAAGTCGTAATTGTCAAATTTCTTATTACTCTACTATAACATGAAGTACATTATTCTTGGTAAACTTCTTTTAATGCTGTTTTTCAATTCTTTTTCCTTCAATATCTTGCTTTAAATAAGCATAACATTTTTTAAATAATTAAAAACGTTTTTGAAAGTTAAAAAGACCAAAAACGAAAGATCAAATGTGAATATTGGATGTTAAAGTGGAAATTAAACTTTGACTTATTTTGAATTCAATTTTTAAATTTCAATATTTTTAATTAAATGATTTCGAAAAGCATTTCAAAGTATGTCCCGATTCGAAAATTAATCTTAACAATGGAATAATTGACATGAAATAGTCTCATTGAATCTCGTATTAAACAATATGATATCATTTTTCAGGAACTTCTGACCCCTCCCCCCGCCCTGCGTGATACTTTTTCCATTGGTCTTAACATGGAGAATGACACTTCAGCAGAATACCCTTCTAATAGACCGTGGGCTCACAACGTAAATGGGAGCGTGATACGGATAAGGCCAATTTTTACATGAGATGTTCGTCTGATGATGAGGAACGTAAAAATGGGTACCTGGCAGGTGTGAGCGGATGCGTTCACCTGTGGCGATCTGTCAAAGGAGCGAATTTTTGTCAGTTAACTTACATGACTCGGATAAGGTTGAAAATTGGTGTACATGTTGGGGTTGACATTAGAAATAGAACCTGCGCATTGCCAGGCACTTACCTGGATGCAAAAGTGTTGCCAGGCGGCTTCGAAGTCGCCGGACATTCAGGTGAAATTTCTTGAAATTGATTTTACAAG
>NC_046663.1:69403525-69414030 GCF_010883055.1 Belonocnema kinseyi
CGAATAAAGTAAGTCTTGTGCAATGAATTGGCGTCAGCCACTTTTAATTAAAACAATAACTTATTCTGCTATAAATAATCATAATCAGTGTCACGTTCTCAGTTTCTGATTATCTGTAGAAAATTGTAATAAAGATGAATATGATTATAAAAATTAAACAACAAAATCGCTTTACTTTAAAATACCCATTGTTTATTATTGCTAAAGTTTATGTTTTGTCGTCCAAATACGTTCGAGCTTTATTACCGTGACGAATGTCAAGTTTCCCAGACCCAGCGTGAGTCATTGGCGTAGGCATTACAAATTCTTCGTGCTGCATTTATAATGCATTTCTATAGCATTAAAAATGCAGTCGTAATGCCTACGCCAATGACCCACGCTGGGTCTGGGAAACTTGACATTCGTCACGGTAATAAAGATCGAACGTATCTCGACGAAAAAACATAAACTTTAGCAATAATAAATAATGGGTATTTTAAAGTGAAGCGATTTTTTTGTTTAATTTTTATAATCATATTCATCTTTATTACAATTTTCTACAGATAATCAGAAGCTGAGAACGTGACACTGATTATGATTATTTATAGCAGAATAAGTTATTGTTTTAATTGAAAGTGGCTGACGCCAATTCATTGCCCAAGACTTACTTTATTCGTGTACTAATTTTGAGCACACCTTCTTTTAAATTTCTAAAGATACAGCAGGCGATTGAAAAAATGGGAAAAAGAAGGAAAAATGCGAATAACTTGGTAAATATTAACATTTTGAATAAATACTTCTTATTCATCTTGGAGTATTCCTGTAATAGTGTTCCTTTTGTCTCTTAATAATTTTCGAAAAAATCATTTGTTGTCAACCAAAAGGGCTTTTTATTGTTATGGTATTTCTTTAATCGATGTTTTCTCCAAATATATCAATTTTATCAAAAAATTATATACCAATGAAAATATGCATCTCTGGAAGGGGACCAACTTTTGTTTCGAACTTTTTCTTGTAAAATCAATTTCAAGAAATTTCACCTGAATGTCCGGCAACTTCGAAGTCGCCTGGCAACACTTTTGCATCCAGATAAGTGCCTGGCAATGCGCAGGTGATATTTCTAATGTCAACCCCAACATGTACACCAATTTTTAACCTTTTCCGAGTCATGTAAGTCAACTGCCAAAAATTCGCACCTTTGACAGGTCGCCACAGGTGAACGCATCCACTCACACCTGCCAGGCACCCATTTTTACGTTCCTCATCATCAGACGAATATCTCATGTGAAAATTGGCCTTATCCGTATCACGCTCCCATTTACGTTGTGAGCCCACGGTCTATAAAAGCATCGCATATTTTGTGAATAACCCCCTAGGTAAATAACGCATTAGATGCTCTACGGGTAAAGCACGCAAAGTGCGCAGTTCCACGGAAAACGTTTTCTGCGCATGTACGGTTTTCAGTGACTCATTTTCTAAATTATTTTTCACAAATCATATTCAAAGTCGTTTGCCATAAAATAAAATCTGATACAGTTTTCAATATAATTTATGAAATGTTTGCTTAAATCTTATCTCGTAAAAATTATTTGGCTGTTACTTAAACTCCAAAAATACGTTAATTATTTATTAGAAAGAATCACTTGGATTTTTAAATACTTTTTTTTAGGAGAATTAACAGACTTTTTCGAGTGACTCTGTTTTTAAAACTGAATTTTATGAAGTGACTGAGGTTTTTCTCTTAACTGTACTAATATCCACATAAAAAGTTGTTTGACATATTTTATTACTTTAACTTTGAATTGAAGATCATTTTATTACAGAATTATAATTTTCAGCTAGAGACAGAACATTTTTGTAAAGAAACGTAATTTTAATCATTGACTGTTTTAAACTTCCCTCCTGTGAGTTTGGGGGAAAAAAGAGTTTCTGTATTTCTGAATTATCATAGAAAATTTTGCAATTGTTTATAATTTTATGTTAGAATATGTAATTTTTTACACTGAATGGGAAATTTTGGGAAATAATTTGTAACCTGATTTATGAAAAGAGAATTTATAAAAACAATCCCTGTTTAGAGTGGCAATTGATCACACTTTGACAATTCCTTGTTCCAAATAAGAATTTCTTTGAAGTTAAACATTTTTTTTACAAATAAAAATGTTACAGTTTTTAAAAAGAATTATAATTCTCACTTTCTAATAAGGAATTTTAGTAAAGAATGATAATTTTTAGTTTAGAATAAGAAACTTACGTTAATGATTATAATTTAGGTTTTAGAACAAGGAATTTTCGTAAAGAAGTATTGTATGACTTGAAATAGAGAGTTTTCTACATAAAACGTCAATTTTGGAGTAAAATGTTATTCTAATTTAGAAAAAAATAATTTAAAAAAATTCCTCTTAAATTCAGAATTATAAGCATTTACCAATTTATCTGTTCCAGATCAGAATTGTAATTTGGATGTCCAAACGTAATTTGATGTTCTTACTCAGAATCATTATAATTCTTTTCCAAAATGTCTTTTTCTGCTCTTCCAGGAATTAAAAATCTTCCGTCGGGTAGATACACTGATTACATATTTATTACAGACACCTGTAGTTGGTTTCTGAGAGGAAATAATAAGATGACTAAAATTTTTATTTAATTATTCAGAATGTACAAACAGTCATATAGCAGGCACATGAAAAAAGACAGGCACTCCGAGAAATTTCCTTTTTCAGTCAAAAGGATGCTCTTTGACACAAATGGAATTATCTCTTAAATTTAAGTTTGAGAGAATTTTCATTCAGCTAAAAAAATCTTTTATGGCAACTATTTTTTTGTGACGAAATTCACCTAATCTTGCAGCAAAAAATTCCGTTAGTGTAAATAAAAATGTTGCGCGTTTCAAAACAAATCAGGCAAAAGGGCCATGATTTTGTTCCAAGAAAACTTCTTCTCTGAGTGGGCATTAAAGTTATTTCCTGATTATTTTTCGAATTTATAATCAACCCTCGTAACTCGAGTTTCGAGGGGTCTGCAAACTAATGTCCAATATGTCAAGCTATTTCCGTTCGATCGGATGAAATTCACTCCAAAGCCATAGTGTACACTCTTGTAAATATGTTTCTCGTTCGAAACCTTTGAATTTGACTTGGAAAGTTTGGTTATATGTATGAACTGGAAGAGCAAAAAAGGTCCCAAGGGAGTCGTTAGAGAAGAGCGAAAAATGTTTCTCGAGTATTCTTTTCTGACAGCATATACAGTTAGTTCCCTTGTCACATTACAACATCAGTCTGTTTCATTTAGATTAATTAGAGTAAAATGGCAGTTAGATTTTATCTGGCTGCTTTCAAGAAACAAAGTTATGCATGCATAGAGATATGCGTTATAAAAATAGCGGCCAATGTTTTGAGTTTTATTCCTATAATAAAACAGGGTCTTGGCAAAAAATCAGTTTGGGAAGAGATAGACTGTCTAGTAATTTGAATTTAAATATTTAATCCTTCATACGATCTTTTTTCTCAATCATAACTAACTTCTGTGAACTGCAAGAAACTATTAAAATCAATTATGAATTGTTTAGTAAGCTCAGCTTTATGAAATCCTTCTCTATTTTCTTATGAATAAAAAGAGCATTTTTTGTCTGTACGGCATATTCCTCAATTAGATCATTTAAATGTCACGAAGTGGCCAGAAATTCAAAATAATATGAAACATTCCGGATCATTCTGCAACATTACAGAAATTTTTACAATTTGACACTTTGACACTTCTAACACACCCTCGAGAATACCTGAAAACTACCCTTGAAAAAAAAATCAATTCTTCATGAAATCGACCTTTTGAGCACTGTATTCTCGTATTTTTATACTTCAAATGATCACTATTGGTCTAGTGGCACATTGATTGTCATTGGTGCATTAATGGTTAATTATTTCAATTAATGAAATTTGTTTAAATATTTTTTAAACAAATCTGCCCCCCCCCACCTCAAACTATTACTATTAGTATAGTGCAATATTTAATAACATTTTTTATTAATTTGTAATTATTTAAACAAATTTAATTTGTTTGAATAATTTTCTAAAAATATTTTTTCCCCTAAAAATTATCACTATTTGTCTAGCCGAATATTTGATTAACATTTGTTCATTTATTTTCAATCATTTAAACAATTTAAATTTGTTGGAATAAATTTGTTTTGATTTTTTTAAAATAAAAATGAATACTGTGCGTCTAGTGGAATATTTATCAGCAATAATTAATTATTGATTAATATTAATTTAATAATAATTAATTCATCAGTTATATTTAAGTAGTAATTAAAAAATTTTTTTAAAATAAACTTAATCATACAATGTTGATGAATATTCCACTGAAGAAATAATTTTTTAATAAAAAATGTTTAAACAAATTCCATTTGTTTAAACAATTGAAAATTGATGAACTAATGTTAATAAATATTCCAGTAGACCAATAATAATAATTTAAAAAAAAAGAATGTTAGACAAAAAATCTTTAAACAAATTCCATTTGTTTAAATAATAAACAATTAATTAACGAATGTTAATAAATATTCCACTTGACTAATGGTATAATTATTAGAGGGGAAAACGAATTTTCGAGAAAAAAAATTATTTAAACAAATTCCATTTGTTTAAAGAATTAAAAATTAATTAACCAATAATAATCAATATTCCACTAGACCAATACTAATAGTTTTAAGTAAAAAAAGACAGTTTTCAGATACTCGTGGGGGTCTGTTAGGGGTGTCAAACCCATATGTCTGATAGATTAGATTCTTCGTTGGATCATTCTCTAAAGGTCCTCATACTTTTGAATAAAATGGGGGGGGGGGGATGTTGCCCTCTAGCATCCAAAAAAATGTTGCCATGCATTTCATAAGACCAAAAGACGAATGCATCAAGTTGCCATAAAGATAGGCTGGGCAAGACAGTACGCGTCCCGCATTCAATGTGTGATTGACTACATCACATCTGGCAGGAATTTTACCGCCAAGGTTCGAAAGTTCGCGCGCGAACTCCGGACCCGTTATCACACACTTGACAAGTCTAAGCTGCTGACCATCAGGCAGCATATTGTTGAGAGAATACGTATACTATCTGACACTAAGAGAAGTCTAGAGCCGAGGAAGAGGTAGGTCAGAGAAAATCAACAGTTTCTCTCTAACCCATCTCGACTCTTCCAAGACGCTCCGGTTACTGTCGAACACCCACCCAAACCAGAGAAGGTCGAAGTATTTTGGAGAGAAGTCTACGAAGTGCAGCATAGACTGAACGAAGACTCAGAAAATATAAATAGCTTCAACGAGCTATGTAATGCCCTCATAACACCTGATAAAGAATTCCCACCCATCACTACCGAGGAGGTGAAAAAAGTCTTAAGAGGGATGAAGAACTATTCCGCACCGGGACAGCATGAGCCCACTCCTCTTTTGCCTTACATTATTGCCACTATCTCTAGCACTTCGCCATTCTGACGGGTACTTATGCGGCAAACCTGCAGATCGAAAGTACAAGGTCACTCATGTATTTTACATGGATGATCATAAAATATGTGCTAAAAACAAAGAGCAACTACATCTAGCTCTGGGGATTTTAGAACGATATGCTAAGGAAATTGGAATGGAATTTGGGTTAGACAAATGCGCGAAGGTTTATTTGAAGCGAGGAATACTTAATGGCATCCCTGAAGAACCTGAGCTCGTTGATAGAAGCGCTATACGACACCTTTGCGTTGGAGAGACCTATACATTCCTGGGCGTGCCACAGAGCCGCATTCAGGATGTGACATCTATAAAGGATATTCTCCGAAGCAGATACAAACGTCTCATCCGGCAGATTTGGTCTTCCGAACTTTCGGCAAGGAACAAAGTATCCGCAACGAACATGCTTGCCGTCCCGGTAGTACTCTATTCATTTGGAGTAGTTCCATGAACGATGAACGAGCTCAGATCCCTTGATATCGGGACAAGAAAGGTTATGCACATGAACAAAAGCATGCACCTTAAGTCTTCCGTTCCGCGACTGTACATCTCACGCCGTCAAGGTGGTCGCAGAATATGGAGTCTTGAATGTCTTCACAACAGGATTATTCTGGATACAGCACATAGAGTTGCAAATGGAAGAGACCCTCTTTTTAAAATGGTCAGGAATCACGAAGAAGTGAGCAAAGGAGCGTTTCTGTACAAAGCAGCGGAGGAGGCTGCTGAAACACACGGACTAAACTTCAGTATTAGGGGTGATCAAAATGCAGCAAATCTTATCTATCTTGAGTAGTCACTCGTAAAAGCCCGGATTAAGAAAGCACAAGAGAAAAACTTTCGTAAACAGCTCCTCGATAAGAGAATGCACGGTATCTTCCACAGAAATGTGAAGGATTGGTCAGTGTCTTGTGAGCTAACGTTTGCTTTCCTTAAATCGCCCGGATTGAAGTCTGGTACGGAGGGTTTCATTTTTGCATGCCAAGAAGGTGTCATTTCCACCTTAACATACCGTCGCCACATTTTGAGCCAAGACATTCCTGATGATAGCTGCAGGGCGTGCCATGCACATCCCGAGCATTGAGCTCACATACTATCTAATTGTCCAACTCACCCAGGAACGACCTACATTCAAAGGCACAATGCAGCACTAAGAGTGCTTTATTACCATCTCTGTCACTCTTATAGCATTAGCCTTAATATAGCTTCTCTAAATGCTCCTAGGAAAATCGAGTCAATTCTCGAGAATGGGAAGTTCCGCATATACTGGAACTTTATATTCTCGACAATTGTTTGTGTTGCTCACTCGAGGCCTGACATGGTTCTTCTTGACTTCGAGAAGCGAACCATGTTCGTTATCGGATTTTCGGCATCAGCTGATAAAAACATCATAGCCAAGGAGAATGAAAAGAAAGAGAGGTATCGAGACCTTCTAAGGGAGTTGCAAAGATTGTACCCGGAATATTCTCTTAAACGAATGGTTCTTACCATCGGCGCTCTTGGAGGTGCCAAGCTTTTACTCGCTAATGGCTTAAAAAATATCCCTGCGTGTCAACAATATGCTAAAACACTTGCGGGGAAAATGCAGAATGCGGTAGTCCTTGGGTCGCTCCGTGTTCTTAGGGTGCACGAGGCTTTTGCTGGATCGTCGTATTGATTCCGTTAGAGATTGTAACCACCCATCTCACGGTCGTGGGACGTGGTTGTGGCTGAAATTTTACCGCGATTTCGCTGGGAGCGGGTGCAATTTTCCAGATTAGCACCCACTCCCGGCGAAATCCTGCGGTTGTCCTTATGACAAATTTTTAATTATATATATATTTTAGAATAGAAAACGAGTAAGGCAGTCTTCACTGTTTACGTTTTGTTCCCCCCTCCCAAATCAGTACAAGGCTATTTGAAGACAACCCCTCTGATAATTAGATGTTTAAATAAATGTTTTAAACCATTTATTTCTGTTTGTATCAATTTTCTCAAGAATAGAGTCAGAAAGCCGCCTTTTTTTCTAAAAATTGTCACTCTCTGTCCACTTTTTAACGATAGTGAGGTAATAATTAATTCAAGTTGACAAGAATAATTTTTTGAACAATTCATTGTTATTTCTATTAATATTTTCTTTGAATAATGTTCGAAAGTTGCCATTTTCCTAAAATTGTTTACTTTTCATAGACTTTTTAGTTACAGTGAGGTAATAAAATTAATGCAATTTTGCAAAAATAATTGGTAAATAAATTAGTATTATTTTAATAATAATTTCTTTCATTAGTGTCAGAAAGATGCTGTCTTTTCTCAAGTTTAAAGTTTTTTATTACTCTTTAATTAGATCGTGGTACTAATTAACCCAGTGTAACAAAAATAATTATTGTAACAAATTATTAATGTTTACAAATATCTTCTTCAATAGTAATGCTGGATAGTTCCGGTTTTTTCTGAAATTTTTTACTTTTTATCCAATTCTTTCGCAGTCAGATAGTAATTAATGCAGGTTAAGAAACATAATTGTTTCAACAATTTATGGTTGTTTATAACTATCTTCACTTAGAGTAATGTTAGAAAGTGAAAAGTGGACAAAAAGTGGCAAATTGTATAAAAAAAGCGTTAACTTTCTAGCATTAATCTAAGAGAATATCATTATAAATAGTAATAAATGGATTCAAACATTTCTGTGAAGCTTAATTGACTCCCTCGCTCTAACTCAAAGGTGGAAAATAAGTGGAAAATTGGAAAAAACCGCAATTTTTAATTCTATTCTAAGAGAAAATTGCCACTGAGCATCTAAAAAAACGTTTTACCCACCAACCATTGAAATTAGTCAATTTTTCAAACCGAATGTAGATTTTATTCGAAACAAGAATGGGCTCTAAGTATCCAAAAAGGGTGTGTTTCGTCTGGTATTTATGGAATAAAATGAGACAATTAAATTTTGGGGTTTGATCCTGATTCCAATAACCTCAAGTTTACTAAATATGAAAAATATAATTATTGAAAATAATTACACAGGTGCGCAAAAAAGGTGTGTGAAGCCAAGCAAGCGTCCTAACGTAGCATTGTAATATATGTGTAGTATATATGTATATATTGTATATATTGTATATATATTGTATATTGTATATAATGTAGTATATATGTAGTATCGAACAGATTTCTTCAGGATTTGGTCGCAAACAAAAATATAGTACAGACGTTACTTGTAATGGAAATTGATGGTCACAACGTGATCATAATTTTTCTCGTTAACGGATTTTTACGATGTCCCTGAAGTTCCGAACGTTCAAATGAACGAAATGAAAAAAATTTTTTTTTTCAGAAATTAGCCTAGCGGAATTAGTTCAGCTAAGCATAAAAGTGAGCATTATACGAAAAAATCTCAACAAAAAAAAACTTTTTTAAGGGTAAAACACCCTAAAATGTAAGTCAGATAGGGGCAACACAGAATGTGCCGAATGACCGCCTTTATACACTTTTTTATCCAATAAAAGATAGTGTTAATTTACCTTGTTATAGCACAAGCTTTTTCAGGGAAGTAAGAGCGGCCGGAAAGAATATTTAAAACAACCCCTAGTGTATCAAAATCAGAAAATCGTCAAAATGAACGCCTTTATACAGTTTTTTTTCGTGTTAAAAATACTTTTAATTTACCTTGTTATAGAACAAGATTTTTCAGGGGGGTAAGAGCCGCCGAAAAGAATATTTGAAACCACCCCTAGTGTATCAAAATCAGAAAATCATCCAAATGAATGCCTTTATACATTTTTTTTCGTGTTAAAAATACTTTTAATTTACCTTGTTATAGAACAAGTTTTTTCAGGGGGTAAGAGCCGCCAGAAAGAATATTTAAAACCACCCCTAGTATATCAAAATCAGAAAATCGTCAAAATGAACGCCTTTATACAGTTTTTTTTTAAAGTTAAGGCCATGTGATGATTATAAAAGCTGATCAAGTCAGCTCTTAGATCAATACTTTTCACCCGTATTGAAAAATAAAAGTTTAAATAACGCGGAAATTTGTTTCGGGAAATGTTAATAAATATTAAAGGATCGTTTGTGGTCTTGCCATGAGTTGGAGGAAGAAAAAAGTTTATTTATGCAAATAATGGTTATCAACGGATACATTTAGGTTTTACAGCAGAAGTTTGACTTTTAGGTTTCTCTGACGGTAACCAGGCAATCTGCTTTACCTACAAACCTCTAGAAGTTCGAATTTGTCTACTCGCTGCGCTAGTGCTGCTTTGACACAACTGATACCAGACTTGATACTTATGTCAGACGTATGTGAGCGATTTTTGTTGTTTTGCCCCACTTTGATAAATATAAACCTCAAAACTAGCCCATTGACAACATTGCAAATTGCCCGCAGGGTTTGACGACAGCACCGGTCGGTATTTCTTCAAAATAGTAATTACAAAAAAACTTTTTTCACTACTCTAATTATTTAGAACCAGAGACACATTCTTGCATGCCTTCTATTTATCGTTTCAAATTGTTAAGGGCATGCTCTTCGTGACCACGTGACTAAACTAGTCCCCGGATATGAGCATTTTTTTGGTGTTCACTGTGTCCACACGGATTGAGATATCGTGTTTAAAATTTAACAGATTAAATAAAAAGCACTAAAGAACGTTTGTATACATCAATGTGTTTATAATTTTAAAGAAAGTTTATTTAGAAATCGATGAAAAAGGATATTACCATTCGAGTTATAGCACTATGCAGATAATTTTTGGTTTGATGCATTTCGAATTTTTTGGTTCGCGTGTATTGAGCACTGATACCAGTTTTGGACTAATTCGTCTAAACCTTGAAAAAACTTAATGTAAGCAATAAAATTTGCACATTCGTTGCAAATAAACAAATAAGTATCTGCATACACGTAACCTATAATTATTTTTGGAGCATTTTTAGCGATTTTTAGCGGAGAGAAAAAGAAACTTTGACCTCGATAAAGTCGAGATCACGTGACTAAGTTCATTCATAAAATTTTTGTATGGAGAATGAAGTGATTTTCATTATTTTCGGTCCTCACTACGTCCAAACGGAT
>NC_046663.1:69414130-69424749 GCF_010883055.1 Belonocnema kinseyi
CAAGGCCAGTCCGACGATGAGTCCCGCTGGTTGGTTCACTGTCAACAATAGTTATCAGCTGATCGATTCAACGTCAAGAATTATAGAAGTTGGTTGGAGAACACCGATGAGTGAGTTTTAGCACATTGCTGGTGTTGCGATGTTTCCAATTTGAAATTTATCTTTTATTTTTAGGACCAAAAAATGAAAATCATGTTACACCGAAATTTCATGAACGAACTTAGTCACTTGATCTCGACTTTATGGACGTTCAAAGTTTCTTTTTTTCTCCGCTAGAAATCGCTAAAAATGCCCAAAAAATAATGATAGGTTACGTGTGCGCAGATACTTATTTGCTGATTTGCAACGAAGGTGCAAATTTTATTGCTTATATTAATTTTTTTCAAGGTTTAGACGATTTAGTATAAAATTGGTGTCATTGCTCAATATGAGTAAATGAAAAAATCTAAAATGCATCAAAACAAAAATGATCTGCAAAGTGCTATAACTCAAATGGTAATATCCTATTCCATCAATTTATAAATAAACTTTCTTTAAAATTACCAATATATTGATGTATACAAACGTTCTTTAGTGCTTTTTATTTTATGTGTCAAAGTTTAAACACAATATCTCAATTCGTGTGGACGCAGTGAACACCAAAACAAATGTTCATAACCGGGGACTAGTTTGGTCACATGGTCACCGAAGAGCATGCCCTTAACACCATATCTCATTCTGTGTGGACGTAGATTGGGAAAGAAAATTTTCACTGGTAACTTCTTAAAAAAAATTTTTTTCTTAAAATTTCCGCTGGAACAAGGCAGAGACATGGACTTTATTACCTCCTCTTTCATTTCCCAAAATTTCATAGCGATACCTCATTTCGTTTAGACGTAAGTTGGGAAAGAAAAATTGAAGAGCAGGTTTGGTCACGTGATCCTCTCGTCACATGGCCTTAAAAATACTTTTAATTTACCTTGTTATAGAACAAGTTTTTTCAGGGGGGTAAGAGCCGCCTGAAAGAATATTTAAAACCACCCCTAGTGTTTCAAAATCAGAAAATCGTCAAAATGATCGCCTTTGTATAGTTTTTTTCGAGTTAAAAATACTTTTAAAAATACTTGTTCTATAACAAGGTAAATTAAATTATTTTTAACTCGAAAAAAACTATATAAAGGCGTTCATTTTGACGATTTTCCGATTTTGATACACTAGGGGTGGTTGTAAATATTCTTTTCGGCGGCTCTTACCCCCCTAAAAGAACTTGTGCTATAACAAGGTAAATTAACACTATATTTTATTGGATGAAAAAGTGTATAAAGGCGGTCATTCGTCACATTCTGTGTTGCCCCTATCTGCATTACATTTTAGGGTGTTTTACCCTTTGAAAAATTTTGTTTAGAGAATTTTTCGTATAATACTCAATTTTATGCTTAGCTGAACTAATTCCGCTAGGCTAATTTCAGAAAAAAAAATATTTATTTTTTTTCATTTCGTTCATTTGAACGTTCGGAACTTCAGGTACATATTTTTACGTTGAAATTTTTGTTCAAAAACTTACATTCTAGAAATATTCCTTCTGAATATAAAAATGTTGAATTTCAAAAAAGTTACTAATTGTTTAAAACAAAATGTACTTTTATTCGCGCAAAAGAAGCCATTTTTTGTACATTATTCTACATTTTTTCTCGACAGAAATGCGAAAAATATACTAAGTTGTTTCTACTATTTCACGGGAGATACATACTGTGCGTCAGTATATTTAAAACAGTAATAATTATAATTCTTTTATATAAAGTTCAATTTGTTTAAAAACAATTTATTAATTTTTAACAAATTAAATTTTTTATGTTCAGAAGAAAGATTTCTGGAATGTACGTTTATAATCAAACATTTCAACGTAAGAATCGGCAGAATTCGCTTAGCTGTTCACAAAAGAATGTTGATCATGTTGTCGCATTAAATTTTTATTCTTAATAACTTTTGTAAAAGAATTTTGTGTGCGACCAAACCAAAAGAAAATTTTTCGAACATGGGGGCTTTTAAAAAATGCATTCTAAAGTAAAAAAAACGTTTTTCGATTTAGTGTGTCCTAATTGGAATAATTTGACCTAACTAAACATTCAACTTCGAATACAAAAAAAACTATCAAGCAGAAAATTCTAATCAATGCAAATTTTAACTGTGCTAGACCAATATTAAAATGCTATATAGATCGCTTTTTTGGCTCCGAAAACTTTTTTCATGTGCCTGTGCTATTTGAATAACATAATATTACTTTGCCCGCCCTGTTACCCCCCTCATGGACTGTCACCTTTTATTTCTTTTATTTATGAATATACTATAATTTCGGATTTTAATTTTCATGGAGAATAGATGTGTCGTTATTCTGCCTCTTGAAATTGTACAATTGTAATATGTGTGGTTTTAAGTATAAGTACAGAGCTGAAGACCTATGAGTGGGAGATGCTTGGCCGTTGTGCTTTACTTGCTATTCATCAAGTGGCACTGGTGCCGTACCATTTTTCCAGCTTTTATGACTGTATGTTCGTCTGGGCATAGTGGGTTTGCTGATGAAAAGCAGCTAAAATGCTACGACGAACAAATGCGTCTCTCCTCTAACGGCGCTGTGCAGCGTCACTTCCATATACTCGCCACTGTGTGACGAGAAAAGTAGCGAAAAGAAAAAAAAAGAATAAGAGATAGAGCGAAAGAAAAGAAGCTGAAAGGAATTCTCCAACGAATATATCCTACGTCCTATCCTCTTCTCATCGAGACTCTTTGTCTGTTGCAGGAAAACTTGCTACCGCTGCGTCGTCATTCATGAGAAGCACTCCAACGTTTTGCAGTACAAAGAGAGTAAGTTTCCTCCCGAGGTATAGCACGATCACCGATTCAGTCGATAACGATTTTCCACAGCGCCGAGGGCTGATCCGTTAATTAGAATACCGATCGTTAATTAAAAGCTTCGTCGTTAAGTTGACGGACCTGCGGTCATGCTAAAAATGGAGGGGAAGGAGGGATGGGGTGAATCAAGTCGAGGGAACGAAGCTGAACGCCACGATAATTCCGAAGGAATTTAGCAATGTTCCCCATATCGTCGAGCAATGGTCGGCATTACAACGAGCTCGGGAATAGGGACAGGAAAATTTAGAAGTGAATAAGGAAATTCGATTTAAATCTATGTTTTCACTGGAAACTTTTTTAATCTTTGGCCAAACAAAACTCTAATCACTTTAAATGTTGAGGTCGCCTGCAATTTTAGAAACGAAATTTCCGATGCAAATTTGATTTTGGTTAAATTGGCCCAATTCGATATATTATATATTTCTACAAAATATATCTATTTAGGCAAATTTAACAGGTACCCAATTTCAACAAGGAATGTGCGGGAAATAAAATTTACGAAATTAGATTGCTGATAACAAAATCCAGTAATTTTCATAATAAATTTACTACAATTTTATTAATATTCATAGACAATATATAAAAATTACAAGTAGATGCCCGAAGTTCGTTGATGGTAACAGAAATAGAAGTTATCGTGACCGAAAGAAGTGCACAGTTAGAAACTGCGCACTCCTCGCTTCTCGATCGCTTTCGAAGTGGACAAAGCATTGTGGTTGCGCTCATGGGCGGCAATGCACTGAAAAAGTCTAGGTTGAATCATAGCGTAGGGTGGGGCGAGATGAGCATAGGGGGTAAGATGAGCTACTCAATTTTCTCGCATGCTATAATTTCTTTTGTAACGGTTTTTTGTATTAATACCAGGAAGAACGTTACCAAACTTCTTTTAAAAATTTTTCGCCTGATGTTGAACAAATTTGGAAAAAAACTATAGTAATAATTTTAAGACCTGTATTCTGCTATTTTTCATTTATTTCTAAAGCTGAAGAATCACACAAAATCACATATTAGATGTTTTTCTAGTGGTTCTTTAGATAGCTTATTTATTAAATCCTAAGTTTTCAATAGATTTATATATAATTGTAAAAAAAATAGGTGAAATTTTGATTTGACTAAAAAGTGTCATATGGGGCGGAATGAGCCACCTCTTCCTCTGCATTAACCTAACCTCTTACTGTAGCAGTTAGTAGGCTAGGATGCAATTTTTCTTATTATCAGATTGTGCAGGGTGTTAATTATGATGTAAGCATATAAAAAAACAGAAATGCTCAGAAAAAGTGTGACAGCAGCACTTTTATAGGTCTGTATTATAAAATAATGAGTTACTGTCAAGAGAGAGCAATGTTTTTCTGGTGTATTTCTTAAGTAACTTTGTTTGAAAACTCGTAAAATGCGATAAAAATGAGAAACACATTGCTGTTATTGAAAAATACAGCAAATTTTTTTTTAACGGTCTAATAGCCCAATATATATGAAATTCAGTGTCATGTAGTAATTGTAGTAGACCAGTCTAGTATTAGGGAGTTTTCGTATTGTGGAATTTAACTTCTACTGCGATAATGTACACGTTTAAGTCGAAAAATTGGTATATTTGTTTCTGTAATCCAATTATCAAAAGATATATGGGCGAAAATCGGTTTTCTTTTTTTGCTCTTTGTAGTGTTAGTTAAGGTAGAGGTTATGGTTAAGGATTGCATCAGTTTCACATCAAATACTTTTAATTTTTCGTTCAATTTTGGAAAAATATGTTTTCGTTTTAAAATACTCTAATGTAATAATAATCTTCCTTATAACTAATATCTAATAAGTCATTTAATTAAGCGGCTCATCCCGCCCCCGGCACGAGGCGAGATGAGCCATGCGTACTAGCTCTTTATTTTCGTTTCTAATTCCAAATATACTATTTTAGTTACTTTCATGTTGGCAAAATTTTTATTGGAAATCTTTGTAGAATGTATATATAACGTTTTACATTCAAGCAATGAATTAACAGACTTAAAATACTAACGTGAAAAGGACAAATATGCACATCTCGCCCCGCCCTACCCCAACAATATAGTCAACTTATTTTTTCCGATATTGAATGATTTCAACTGTGAAACGGATTCGAAATTTGCACATGAAGAAAATACTGAAAAAAAATTTTTGGAATCGCGAGTAAAGGCAATGATCTAGAAGCTTCGTTGATAAGCGAATTATCTTTGCAATAAAATTAAAAGATACCGCGATGATCTGTCTCGTAAATCAACTTCGAAAACGATACATCAGGACAGCAACTGACTAGCAGCTGGTGCGTACATTGATGATTTATTTATTTGAGGCAACATATTTTGTATCAAAATTATTGAACCGAAAAAATTCTGCAATCCTTGAAAATAACGGAAATTTTTGTAAATTTCAGTGCATTCCGAATAAAACCATTCGTTTTTCTTCTAAATATGCGGCACTCCTTTAGGTACAGGTGTTCGTCTGTTTGAATACTATGAATATCCGTACTGACCATTTTTGAATTTTCAAAAAAAGTTGTCTAAAAAATTTTCAAAATACGCTCACTTTTTGAATTTTTATCCAAAATGGCTGGATAACGAACTTGACCTTTATTTTAGGACACTAAAAGAGTATACCAAAGGCCAGTCCAATCTGTCAATTCTTTCGAGAGTTATCGTGCTGACAACTAAAGATCTACAGATACACACAGAGAGACACGTTCATGAAAACCTTTTTTTCGGATTCAGGGGGTCTCAAAACGTGGACATTTGAAAAAACCGGGGGGAGGGCGGTAAATTTTGCACAAATCTTATACTTTCTCTTGATGTGAATGAAAAAATTAATTCATTTTTCATGAATAATGTTTTGGTAGTTCTGTTTTCTGTTCGAATCGTGAAAAGTAGCATTAAGAACATTTAAAAAAAAGTAAATTTTTTGAAAACTCACACGAGACGAATAAAAAAATAAAAAAACATAAGTTGTGATGATAATGCATCCACGCAGTGGGCTGTTTTTTTATTTTTAATAACTTTCTTCGCGATTGAAACACAAAATACACATGCTATTAAAAAAGTTATTTAAAACAAATTTGTAGATCTTTTTGAAATGCACAATTTTTATTTAGTTATCTTTTTACCTATTTTGCACAGTATAACCGCAAAAAGTAATTTCTGATTTTCCATTATTTGTTTATGCTGTCAAAATTTTAATTTTCGATTTTTCAAGAAAAGTAAAAGAGTTGTTATAAAAATGTATGCTGTATCGGCATGAATGCTTTGTTCAACTCTATTGTTCAACTCTTTTCACAAGTTTCTTCCTTTATTTTTATACCATTTCATTACTCATTTGCTCATTCAAAATTCTTGCAGGTGAAAAAAATCGAATATTCTTGAACTTTAAATTATTGACTTCACATTTTATTTTTACGTTCCTCGGCCCTTTGAAAAAACTAGTTATTCGAGTCTTCAAGTTTAGAAGTTTCCACTATTTCGGAAAATTTACAATTTAAAAAAAAAGCAAAATTGAAAGCAATCAAGATTTAAATTTTTACTTGCGAGAGATAATTTTCTGTTGCTCTTGATAAAAGTATTAAAAAACTACCAGCATATTTTTTTGATATTAAAACGCCAGATATAATTCAAACTTTCGATTGTAAACAGAATAAAACAATTTCGTGCAATTAAAGTGCACTTCTGCTGCGGACATTCTGCAAAGTTAACTAATCACCGCTCTTCCATATTTTTTCTTTTTATCCACTAGAATTTTGCAATTACTGTAAACAAAGTTGAACAATTACTATCCAATTTAAACAATTTTCTCAGCATTTAAAGCACATTTACCAACCTAAAACAATTAGTTTCTTTTTATCTAGAAAGTTCCTGTAGAACCACTTATGTTTTCCAACAAAATTTCTTGTCACGGATCACCAACAATTAGTGTAATTGTTAACAATCTCAGAAATAAAATACAAGGGTGGTAAAAAAACAATATAATGAATATCTGATATAATAAATATCGGTGAAAGATAATTGTATCAACAATATAATATTGTTAAATTATTTTTACCAAAAGAGTTAAATAAACCTCCATGCGCCTGCTGTTAATATTAATAACTTTTTAAAATTTTAAAGGTATGTTTCATTGTCAAAAAGTCGATCAATTTAGACAATAAGGCAATGTATTAAAAGATATGAATTTTTAAACTGTATTATTTTTTTTAATAAGAGTAATAACCCTAAGCGATTTAAAAATATTCGGATAAATTCGACAGAATTTCGTAAGATTTCGAACAATTTCAAGGGATTTTAGAGGATTTCAAAATTTTCAAAAAATTGCAAGATTTAAGGGATTTTAAAGATACCTACACATTTTCGGGAATTTTAAGGGCTATCAAAGGATTCAAAAGCATTTTAAGATATTTAGTAAATGTCAAGTGATTTTAAGGTATTTCGAAAGAGTTTTGAACATTAAATTATATTGAAATAAATTTCAAGAAATTTCTAGCGATTTGAACAATTTCAAGGTATTTCAAATATTTTTAGGGTCTTGAACGGATTTTTTTAGGTAAATTCAATAAATAAGTTTAATTAAAATTATTTTTATGGGATTTACAATGTTTTTAAATTATTTGAATGCGTTTTACTATTTCCAAAGAAAACATTTCAAGGAATTTGAAGAGATTTGAAAGATTTTCAAGAGACTTAAATAATGTCAAAGGATTAAAAAAATTGTGTAGAATATCCTTGGAAAATAAATTAAATTGAAATAAATGTCAAAAGACTCTTACAGATTTCGAAGATTGGAAAGGATTTGAAGATATTTCAAGAATTTTAACAAGATTTAAATTATTTTATTGAATCCTCAAGGATTTCAAAATGTTTCCAACTGAAATGAAAGTGAAATGAAACTGTAAGGAATTCCCAGCGATTCTAAAGATTTTGAGGGATTTTAACTTTTTTTTAGAGAACATGGATGAATAAGTGCAACTCAAGTTATTTTCAAGGTAGCTTAAATAAGTTTTACTTATTTTAATGTATTTTTACGAATTACAAATAAAATATTCCAAGGATTATTCAAAGAACTTTGTTAAATAAATAAAATAAAATAAAATTTCAAAGAATTTCACAAGAATTAAAGGAATTCAAAGATTTCTAGAGATACGAACAACTTTTTGAAGAACTTGAATGAATAATTTTCATTTAATTTACAGGGTGCGCTATCTAGACAGGACCTATTTCAATGTTGAATAACTCCGCCATTTTTCAGTCGATTTTGACAAATCAGACAGATTCTGAAACGTTAGTCTGTGCCATTTTAAACATGGATCGATTTACGACAAAAAAGCGGCCTGAAATTGTAGCGCTGTACATTGAAAACAATCGTTCAACTGTGAAAACTGTGATTTGGGTGATTCGGACTGGCCTCCTCGTTCACCGGATTTGACGGCACCGCACTTTTTTCTGTGGGGCTACTTGAAGAGTAAGGTGTATGCCAGCAAACCGAAGACTATTGAAGAACCAAAAGCTAATATCACAGCGGAAATTGCTGCTATTACGCCCCAAACGTTGTCAAATACAATGCAAAATGCTCAAAAAAAGGCCGCTTTTTGTGTGTCTAAAGGAGGCGGTTATTTGATCGATATTGTATTCTGAGTGAATTATCAAAAATGGCATTGTATACCTTAAATAAATCTTGTTCATTTTCCAAAATCGGCTGAAAAATGGCGGACTTATTCAACATTGAAATAGGTCCTGTCTAGATAGCGCACCGTGTATATTCAAGGGATTTCAAAAGAATTTTATTAAATTTCTAAGGATTTGAAGGAACTTCAACGATTTCTCGAAATTTTATGTTTTTTGAGAACTTTAATGCGTACATTTATTTTAATTTTTGTATTCCAGTATTTTCGAATTATTTCTACTCATTAAACAAATCTTTACGATTTCCAAAGAATTCCACCAGTTTCGAAAGGACTTTATTGAAAAAATTTGATTTTATTCCAAAGGATTTCTAAGGATTTTAACAATCTTAAGGGGTATAAAGGAATTCTAAAATTATCAAGGGTTTTTAACGATTTTGAAAAAGATTAAAAAGAATTTCAATAGATGACTATTTTGCCATGGAATATCAAAGAATTTCACGAATTAAAGGAATTTTATAGAACCTTCAGTTATTTAAAATATTTTAGGGGATTTTACAAATTGCTAGGGATTTCAATGGATTTCTAGAGAACTTTAGGGAATAAATTGAAGTTCACTGGAACCTGCATTTAAGTACGGTTTCGGACATGGCTTGCAGTGACTTGATCATAAATCCAGGGAATCCAATAGTAAACATTCAGGGCTGTGTTAAACATTTCTGTCGTTCCTTGGTAGTTTGCTTACTTTTTCCATTAATTCTTTCAATATATTTTTTTCTTTATTACAATTATTTTTATTCTATAATTGTTTTCTATGTAATTATTTTCTATAATGAATTTCCTATAAGTGCCAAAAAATGGTAGGACAATAATGTTAGGTCTATACTAATGTTCCTATGACACATTTTTTCCTAAGGTCCATGCAATCCCATAAATTCTCTATAAAATCTATAAGTAAAATCCATGATATTTTTAGCAACCTTATGCATCATTTTTCAGTCACATATATAAAATATTTTACAATCCTATGAGATCTTGCAATTTTACAATCTATTGTATATAAAAAATTCGAACAATTAACCCCTCGGAAATTCCACCAAATTCTTTAAAGTCACCTGACTTTTTTAAAATCTCTTGAAATTCTTTCAAATTCCTTGAAACCTTTCTTTCGTAATAATAAAATCCATTAAAATAAGTTAAAATTATTTTTAATCACTTGATTTTAAATTAAATTGATTTTATTAATTAATTTTCTGTCTAAAGAAACGTTTCAATTCCTATAAATATTTGCAATCCCTTAAAATCTTTGCGATCGCTAGGAATCTTCTGAAATTTGTTTTAATTTAATTTATTCTTCAAATTTTTCTCGAATCCCCTCGGAATCTTTCTAAATCCTATACAATTCTTTGAAATCCCTTTACATTTCTATAACTCCATTAAAATAATTTAAAATAATTTTAAATCCCGTACATATAAATTAAATTGTACTAACAATGTTCGGTAGAAATCTCTTCAATTCTTTGAATAACCTATAAATATCTTTGAAATCCCTTTAAATTCTTGGAAATGTTTGGAAATCTCTCAAATCTTTTGAAATGTTTCGAAATCTCACGAAACCCCTTAAAATCTGTGCAAATATTTTAAAATTTATATGTCTTTCATTAATTCTTTTAATAGGTTCACATTATTTCTATACTAAGTTTCTTCGAAAGATTTTCTGTAATGATTTTCCTAGAATCGTGAGAAATTATAAGAAATTCATTATAGGAAAAATCATTACAGAACTATACTGAATTTCCCAAAATATTTGTTTGCAAGTGAAGATTACAATGAATGAGATAAGATTGCAGAATGATTGTACACTAGATTGCAGAGTGATTGTACACGAGATTGCAGAATTAATTAGCCCCTTGTCATTAATTGAAATTCTTGATATCCTTACAAATTGACTAGGAAAACTAATTAAAATTCAAAACATGTACTTGAGACACCCTATTTTTCAAGAAGTAGTAGCATTAAAGTAAATAATCTCGAGCAGAAATGCTTTTATGCTAGACCCTGAATTTGTAATTACCAGTTCAGATCCGAATAAGTTTTAACAAAG
>NC_046663.1:69424849-69428296 GCF_010883055.1 Belonocnema kinseyi
TCTGAAAAACATTAACCAAATATTCTTCAGCTGTTTCTTTGCAGCTGTGCAAAGCAGCAGCTGACGAACCTGAAAGAATTATCAATTATATATTTATCAAACGCTATTTGTAAATATCAATAACAACGGCTTCCCACTGGTTAATCCGACATTCAATAGATCGAAAATAGAACAATTGAGGAGTTCTGGACAAGAAGGCGACAGGCGCTTGAGCACGAGTAAAAGTATTGTCCAGGCTGTGACGTCAGGTATCAAAAGTGAAATTCAAAATTTGAAAGAAACCAAAAATATAGTTAGATAGCTCTTGAAAAATGAACCTGAGTCTCTATTTACAGTTTTTCTCTCGAGCTGCAAATTTTCCACTAAATAAATAAAAACTGACATTTTTTTAATTGAAAAAATAATGTTTTTCACATTCAACTCGCCGTAAGTAATTCGTTTATCAACTAATTAACAAATTTCCTTTTGAGTTTTATTCGTGACACTCTAGCGGAGGCTACAGTGTCCAAAAGGGTCAAAAGTTGATCTCTAATTTTTTTTTTAATCCGAATGAAAAACCACGTTTTTAGACTTTCATATTAAAGAAGTGAGCGAGAAAGTTTGAGCTACGACTAACTTCAAGCGAAAGAATTTTTCGTCAATGTATTGGCCAACTTTTTGGAAAATCTCAATTCGATTTGATTTTTAGTTCCATAATTACAGCGAGTTTATTACGAGCTTGCGACGCGACACCACAGGATTTTTCAGGTGACGCCGCACCGCCTGAAGCCTGAAACATCGTCCTTGCCCATCCTTTGTTTTGTCCACTCGCTCGCACTAGTCAGCGTTCCGGCGGCGTCCCTTGAAAATTCCTGTGGTGTCACATCGCGAGCTCGTAATAAACTCGCTGTAATTATGGAACTAAAAATCAAATAGAATTGAGATTTTTCAAAAAGTTGGCCAATACATTGGCGGAAATTTCTTTCGGTTAAAGTTTGTCGTAGCTCAAACTTCCTCGCCCACTTCTTTAATATGAAAGTCTAAAAACGTGGTTTTTCATTCGGATTAAAAAAAAAACATTAAAAATTATTTTTTACCCTTTTTGGACACTGCAGCCTCCGCTAGAGTGTTACGAATAAAACTCTAATAGAAATTTGTTAATTAGTTGACAAACGAATTACTTACGGCGAGTTGAATGTGAAAAAACATGTTTTTTTCAATTAAAAAAAGTCCGTTTTCATCTATTTTCTTTTATTCCTTCTCGAGCGCCTGTCGCCTTCTTGTCCAGAACTCCTCAATCATATATTTTAAAAACTATCATTTTAACCAAATGATGTTCTTAAAGTATCTTACCATTTTTTTTAAAAGCATGCAATTTTAGTAAATCATAACTGGCTTTCCCAGTTTTTGAAGACCCATTATACCTTAAAGAAGATACTCAAAAACAAACAGCGTCGAGGATGGAATTTTATTATACGTTCATTTACTTGGTAAAAAGAGGAAATCATTATTGGAATATCGGAAATGAACATTGGGTCAAGTATTTCTCACACCAGGCTGGCGTGTCAGATCATTTAAAATTCTATTAAGCGGTATAAAAAGCTTCCAGTTTATGTTCGAAATGAAATTTCAATCTGACAGTAATAATTTAGAAAATTCTAACGCGAAGCGAAATGCATAGTCAGGTCTAGTAAACCCGTAATAGTAATAACCACCGAGCACATGATGTCGCTTTAAACCTTTCAAAGTCTCAAAAGCGACGTCGAGAAGGCTTCTTCCCTTTTTCCAATTCGAATGACCGCAGCGAGAAAGATAAAAAAATAAAAATAGGAAGGACGAAGAAAAAGAAATAGCAAAAAGGGAACAAAATTACGAAAAACAATTCTTTCTCAATTTTTCAAAGAATGATCTACTTTCAAAGACGAGTTTTTTTGAGGTGATGGAAAATAAAAGGATTTAGTGACAGTCCAATATTAGGATAAAAAGTAATGAAAGGAGGGATAGGATAAAAAGAATCACAGTAGAATAAAATAAAGAGATAAAAAAGGATATAAAAGAATTAAATTTTTTGAAATTTAAATATAATAAAAAGAGATAAAATGGAATATAACACAAACTCTCGCTCTTAGTCACCCCGTTGTCGGCCCGAACAAAAGAGAAACTGCTCCCGCAGTTTCTCAGAGGAGCAGAACGAGAGCGGTTGACATATTATATGCAGTGAAACCCTTTAATAGCCTTCCCTTCTATAGCCCTTCCGAGAATTGACGCCGCGCCGCAGGTAGGTGTAATAGGAGCTGCACGGAATGCGCGGGGTCTGCGGTTGTCCATCAGGCGAGCACTCAGGCGCGACGAAACAAAAGCAGAGCGGGCTCTAACAGGTATGTTCTCACCCACCGTCAGACCCAAAATCGGCACTATAGAAGAGTTTCACTGTATATAGATAGATATTCCAATTAGAAACGAGTAAAGCGGTCCACACTGTTTACGTTTCGTTCCCCCTGAAACCAACCCAAGGCTATTTGAAGGTAACCCCCACCACTGGACTGAAAGCGAGATTTTCCTGTATTGTCAAGTTAGAATGATTCATTTAAGTCCCGTAGCACTAGGTTTAAAAACATATCGTACTATGCCTTTTATTTTAAAACGCCGGTGCAACAGAGGTCTACACAGAGGTCACCAGATGACTTCATTTAATTGGTTATGAGGCCCAATTATTGAAAATAGGAATAGTATAAAAATTTATAAAATAGGATAGAAGTAGATATAAAATATAGAGTATAGAATAAATATAGAATAAAAATAAACAAAATAAGATTAAAATTAAGACTGGAAATAAAGTAAAAAATCCACTTTCCGCTATTTTCTTTCTTAAATTTGAGACATTTTTTCGATTTCTCTGGAAACAGTAAAATAGAACAGAAACTGTGAAATAGAAAAGTAAAGATAGAGGAAACGATGGCGCTTTTTTTAATGCTACTGAATTGGGTCAAAAAGTGCAATGTTGTGTTTTTCCCAAGCACTCGCTCGCGGCAAACCCTTTTTTCCTTTTCACACCTTTTACTCGCTTTTCTATTCCAACCTTCTATACCGCCCGATTGTGCCCCCCCCCCTTCTGCCTTCTTCCATGAGTTGCCTCGTTGCAGAAGAGCGGACCATGTTGCAATGGTATCTGTGGTATGACACTATGCAGATTAAAATCTGATAAAAACTAAAAACGGACGACTTTGAAAAATCGTTGAAAAATGTGAAAGGGGTTGGTCTATGATTCAGAGATTGCTCTTGAGTCGAGTGTCGAGGTCAACCCTTCTGCACGTTCCTACACCTTAGAAATTTCCACACAGCATATTTATAATATTGTTTATACTTTACGAGATTCTGGTCCTTGAATAATATTTGTTTAAGTGCGATCCATATTTGGCTTATTTTTACATAATTTTAGATTTTCCGCCTTTAAGTTTATATTAGGCT
>NC_046663.1:69428396-69430852 GCF_010883055.1 Belonocnema kinseyi
AAATACTTCGACCTCCTCTGGTTTGGACGGGTGGTCGACAGTAAGGGTCTTTGAAGAGTCCCTGTACCAAGGGTTTCTGCTGAATATGGTTACAAAAATAAATAGGCAGTCACGGACAATGGTCCAGGGGTGGTCCTGAAGGAATTAACCCCCAAGCTGAGGTGTGAAAACTGTGACAAAAGCTGAATGGCACCTGGGTGAGGTGTCTAGAACGGTGACTGTCGGATATCGGGCCACCTCTGAAGGTACACAGCCTTTTCCTTGCATTCGGGGCTCTACAAGGATGGACGAACCACTTTCCTAGCTTCTCGTGGGAACAACAATGGCAACAACAAACATTGTTGTAGTGAGTGCAGTTCCCAACAACAAAACGCGCAGGGCTGCCGACAATGGGTCGGCCAAAAATGCCGATTACTCTATAGCTGGGGGAGCCAATGAAGATAGATTCAATATAATGGATCGGCGGAATCTCGGGACCTTCGAGTGCACTTAGCAACTAAATAGCGACGTGCTAGAGTGCTAAAATGCGAGTGTGGCCCCTGAACGAGGTGACATGGCACGACTGCATGGTCTGTGATGCGAGAAACACCCGGAGCTATCGCACTTTTCGCATCAATGTCAGCGAAATCATGCCAAGTACTCCAAAAAGGGGCTATGTAAGCGGAACGCCTACTCTACCACAGCCAGAACAAGCCGGCAACAGAGAAAGAGAGGCAACACTAAGGCCAACAGCGAGCCGGCATCCGATAGAGGAAGAGCGATGCTTTGTGACCGGAGAAACATCAACACCAAGGTTTCTCTCAAGCCTAAGATCTGGCTGAACTGGATGACGAGATTCGTAGACATTTTTTGGAAGAATCCGATCTCTGGACTATCAATTGTTGTGTTTATAATGCAGCGAGAGCTTTGGCCGATGCGAACCATAAAACAAAACCATCGGTTGATCACAAGACCAAAAAACGAATGCATTAACTCGCCATAAAGATAGGTTGGGCAAGACAATGCGTGTCCCGCATTCAGTGTGTAATTGACTACATCACATCTGGCAGGAATTTCACCGCCAAGGTTCGAAAGTTCGCGCGCGAACTCCGCACCCGTTATCACACACTTAACAAGTCAAAGCTGCTGACCATCAGGCAGCATATTGTTGAAGGAAGACGGATACTATCTGATGCTAAGAGGAGTCTAGAGCGGAGAGAGAGGTGGGTCAGTTAAAATCAACAGTTTCTCTCTGACCCATCTCGTATCTTTAAAGACGCTCCAGTTACTGTCGACCACCCGCCCAAACCAGAGGAGGTCGAAGTATTTTGGAGGAAAGTCTACAAAGTGCAACTAAGATAACATAAATAGCTTCAAGGAGCTGTGTAGTGCCCTTATAACACCTGATGAAGAATGCCCACCAATCACTACCGAGGAAGTGAAAAAAGTATTAAGGGGTATGAAGAACTATTCCGGCCCGGGACCAGACGGTATCAAGACCTTCTGGTGGAAGAAGCTTCCTTCAACCCATCAGCATTTGGCCCGTATTTTCACCTCATATTTAAAGTCGGAAGAAGCAATTCCGGAGTGGTTTGTGGAAGGGCGCACAATACTTTTGCCGAAAATAGGCAACTTAGATGACCCGAAGAATTACAGGCCAATCACGTGTCTGAACACACTGTATACGATATTCACAGCTATCCTAAATGATAGGCCTAAATGATAGGCTAAATAATAGATCCTAAATGATAGGCTTCGGAAAACCAGATTTACTATCTCATCTGGAGAAAATCGTGTGACAACTAACAAGTTCACCTTTCAGAGAGGTGTCTTACAGGGCGACACGCATGTATTTTACATGGACGATTTTAAGATCTATGCTAAAAACTCTTAGCAACCACATCTAGCTCTAGGTATTTTCGAACGATATACTAAGGAATAGGAATGGAATTTGGGTTAGACAAATGCGCCAAGGTTTATTTGAAGCGAGGAAAACTTAATGACATCTCTGAAGACCCTGAGCTCGTCGATAGAAGCGCTTTACGACACCTTTGTGCTGGAGAGACTTATAATACCTGGACGTGCCACAGAGCTGCATTCAGGATGTGACATCTATAAAGGATAATCTCCGAAGCAGATACAAACGTCTCATATGGGAGATTTGGTCTTCCGAACTGTCGGCGAGGAACAAAGTATCTGCAACGAACATGCTTGTCGTCCCGGTAGTACTCTATTCATTTGGAGTGGTACCATGGACGAAGAACTAGCTCAGATCCCTTGATATCGGGACACGAAAGGTTATGTACATGAACAGAAGCATGCATCTAAAGTCTTCTGTTCCGCGATTCTATATCTCACGTCGTCAAGGTGGTCGCGGAATATTAAATTTGGAATGTCTTCGCAAAAGGATAATTTTGGGTATAGCACATAGAGTCGGAAATAGAAGAAACACTCTTCTTAAAATGGGCAGGAAGCAC
>NC_046663.1:69430952-69432641 GCF_010883055.1 Belonocnema kinseyi
GCAAAGATGCAGCATACTACCAGCCTGACCTATCGATGGCCTGGATTGATTACCGGAAAGCTTTCTATTCGACCTCCTATTTACTTATCATCTGTCTTTTGGAAAGCTTAAAGGTTCATCCGCAAATCGTGAGGTGCATAGAGAGGTTGATGCCGCTTTAGAAAACCAGATTTACTATATCATCTGGAAAAATCATGTGACAACTAACAAGGTCACCTTTCAGAGAGGTGTGTTTAAGGGCAACACCATGAGCCCACTCCTATTTTGCCTCACATTACTGCTACTATCTAGCACTTCACCATTCCGACGGGTATTTTTGCCGCATTCAGGATGTGACATCTATAAAGGATATTCTCCGAAGGAGATACAAACGTCTCATCCGATCATTCTGGGTATAGCACATAGAGTCGCAAATAGAAGAGACCCTCTTCTTAAAATGGTCAGGAAGTACGAAGAAGTGGGCAAAGGAGCGTTTCTGTACAAAGCAGCGGAGGAGGCTGCTAAAAAACTTGGACTTAAATTCAGCATTAGGGGTGAGCAGAATGCATCAAATCTTATCTATCTCGAGTACTCGCTCCTGAAACCCGGATTAAGAAAGCACAAGAGAAAAACTTCCGTGAACAGCTCCTCGATAAGAGGATGCACGGCATCTTCCGCAGAAATGTGTAGGATCAGTCAATTTCGTGTGAGCTAACTTTTGCTTTTCTTAAATCACCCGAAATAAAGTCTGGTACGGAGGGTTTCATTTTGGCATGTCAAGACGATGTCATTTCCACCTTAACATACGGTCGCCACATTTTTAGCCAAGACATTCCCGATGATAGCTACAGGGAGTGCCATGCACACCCCGAGAATTTGGTACGCATACTATCTAATTGTCCAACTCATGCGGGTACAACCTACATCCAGAGGCACAATGCCGTACTGAGAGTGCTTTATTACTATCTCTGTCACTCTTACGGCATCAACCTTAATATCGCTCCCCTGAATGCTCCTAGGAAAATCGAGTCAATTGTCGAGAAAGAGAAGTGCTGCATATACTGGAACTTAATATTCTCGACAATTGTTTCTGTTGTACACTCGAGGCCTGACATGGTTCTTCTTGACTCCGAGAAGCGAACCATGTTTGTTATCGAATTTTCGACGCCAGCTGAAAAAAAAACATCATAGCAAAGAAGAATGAAAAGAAAGAGAGGTATAGAGACCTCATAAGGGATTTGCGACGATTGTACCCGGAATATTCTCTCAAACTAATCGTCCTTATTATTGGCGCTCTTAGAGGTGCCAGGCTTTCACTAGTTAGTAGCCTGAAAAGCATCCCTGCGTGTAAACAGTATCGAAAACACTTGCGGGAAAATTGCAGAAGACGGTCGTCCTTGGGTCGATCCCTGTCCTCAAGGTGCACGAAACTTTTGCTGGATCGTCGTATTGATTCTGTTACAGACTGTAACCACCTATCTCACGGTCGTGAGACGTGGTTGTGGCTGAAATTTTACCGCGATTTCGCTAAGATCTGGTACCATTTAAGAACTTGCGAACTTGCTTCCACCCCCACCCCCAGGGGGCGGTGTAGGGGAACCGACTTGAACATCAGTGTATGTACTCCTCAGAGTGATTAAATTTTGATTCACAACATTTTTTCATAGAGTTCCTATTTTTGAGATATTTAAAAGTTTCAAGTTAAAAAAA
>NC_046663.1:69432741-69437807 GCF_010883055.1 Belonocnema kinseyi
GTTATCTATAGTTTGTAAATTCTATTTAATATTGAAGTTTAAGTTACTTTAGTTCGTGATTTTTCTGTTTCCTACTTCCTATCGTAAAACATTGTGGAATATAAATACGACATTTGTGTTAACGGTTTGTTTAGCTTGTAATAAACTGAACTGAAATTTGTTTCACTTGTAAAATTAATGCTGGAAATTCTCACTTAGGTATCCACTACCAAATTGAGCACTAGAATTTCATCTAATCTTGTCAACTCAAATTAATCAAATATATGTGTAATTAAATCGGAATTCTGAAGGTAAGAAGTGTTTCTCTAAACATAACAGACCTCTTTGTGTGTGAACATTACACATTTTTAGTCACTTTTTTTGTTAAAAATTAGTAACTTTTCGTCACTTTTTAGGTCAATTTAGTCACTTTTGTCATTTTCTTCAGGTACATTAGTCTGAGGCAGCCCCGAGGATACCATAAAAAATATTGCAATATTCTTGAAAGTATAATCGGATTGATTTTTAATTAGGCGTATTGTCTCTTTTTGTAGGATCATTCCATAAACTACAATAAATAAAAAAATTTTGCATTCCTGGAATTTTTATCGTGCTTGCATTTTTTTCTTCAATCTACCCATCGATAGTTTGCTAATTAAACAAAAATCGTATATTCATTTTTCAAATAAGATTATTTGTCATCGTTTAAATAATTTTTCAATGAAACGATCACGTTTATGACATGATAATTATTACTCAACTTCAATTTCAGTATTTTTTAGTCGAACAATAACATGTTTGCTGTATTTTCTATCCTTTCCCTCTAGTGATTCATTTTTTTTTATTTTATTCTTCTTTTCTTAGAGTTGAAGAACCCTGGGTATAAACCTTTTTAGTTTCGGTCGAGTGTCCATCCGTCGTAATTCCTTCCCAGGAGGGAAAGTTCAAAATATCGCGGTTAGGAAGTAGGAGAAACTGTGAGTGAGGGGAATGTGATAAAAATTGATAAGGGAACTGAGGAATAGGGAAGTAGATGAAGCGTGGGTTTGGTCGGTAGGCTAAGCGAGGGATGGGGAAATAGGAGGAGTGTCGGATTGTTTGGTAGGATAAGTGAGGGGTCAGAATCCGGGGGGTAGTAGGAGAAGTGAGGAACAGGGATATACAAGCAGCAAAAGTGGGTAAAGTGAAGGGAGAAATGAGGGGGAAATGCTGCGACACAGAGGGAAATATATTTATATTATGTACACGTTTCAGAAATTTCGAGGGGGAGGCTCAAAACCCTGTTAATCTTTCACGTAAGTGCGGCCTTAGTTATAGGGAAAGTAGAGGAAGTAGATGAGGGAGAAGTAGGAAAAGGATAGGAAGTAAAGGGCATATCAGAGGAAGTAAGAGGAGGAAAGAGAAGGTAGGCGAAGACGCGGCGCCTACTTTGACTTTTTTTTTATTCTTTTGTCTAATACATTGAAAAATTAGTACTGGATTCTAAAATAGAGTATTTTATTTTTTTCAGCCTACTGCCAGAATAAAAACTCCTTATCCTCGCTGTGTTCATACATAACGGGGGATGCTTTACTCTACTCAATGTTTCGAGAAGAGGCAACGCCGGTTCCATGTCCGTTTCATGGACCTCTAACCTTTTCATACAACAGAGGTCATGGCCTTTGTTCCAGTCCACACAGCAATGTTGACACCTGCACAGATGACAGCAAACTTCTCTTCAGGTATCAAGCCTGTCCAGACGTGTACGCATCTGAAAGTGCAAGTAAGTATGCATTGGCATGCACACACGTAGCTTTAACGAGATGGGTAAAAAGAATTAAAAAAAGAAAAATTCCTCCCAGGAACAGCAGGGAATTTTTTAGAACTTCGAGTTAGGTTAACATTGGAAATTTTCCAATGCTTACCTTAAATTCACTCTTTCAATTCTAAAATTGAATTTATCACATCAATTTAAATGTTTCTAGCTTCTGCATAGTTACTTTCCTAGGTCGAATTCAAGATTTTCAGCTTTTTAGGAATAACAGGGAAATTTTAGAAAATGGTAAAGGTAAGAGTTGTTTTCAAATTGGACATTTTTCTAAGTTTGCCTCAAATTTATTACTTTCTCTAGCTGGACTTTGTAGAAAGTTACTTCAGTTCTAAGACATTATAATTATTTAATAAAAATTAATCTCTAAATTGAAGAACATGCGAAAGAAATGATACTGAAGAATGAAATAGAGTACCCATCCCAATAGCTATTAGATCTTTTTATTTCATTGACACTCTTCAATAAAACTTTTAATGATCAGTCTTAAGTGTATGAGAATTCTCAGTACCGAGACAAATGAATTCCCTATTTAAAATGAAGCCCTTCAAGCGTAAATAACCGAAGAATCTCGTTAATTCGATATTGACCATCATTCACAATGGAAGCTCTTGTGGGAGAAAAGCGGCCTCTAAAGTTTAATGGGTGAAGCGAGAGCTGAAACTGAGGTTTCCAATTGGAGGAAGTGGCTGTTAGAAAAGAAAAACGACACATGACCAGATAGGAAGAACCGATGACGCCTGTGCCCTGTTTATATGGATGTGCTCGTTCGTTGCTTGAAAGCGTCGGGACTTAATTCCTCTATCGATTGGCCAGCAGACATTTGTCGATGTCCCGCTCTGGAACAAATGTGAACTAACAGTTGGCACGCTATCTTGTAGTGTAACGCTTGGGGGATGTCGCGTCGTTGGATCGTCGAAACGATACTTTAATGTCGCGATAAACTCTACTGGTAGCCCCGCAAACAGGAGTAGGTCGATCGGTGAATGACCTCCTTCACGAAATTAGCAGATTTCTGATGACTAGCACAGAAAAACTAAGGGTAATCTTTACCCGGAGACCTGGGCACAGCCATCTTTATGAAGATACACTTATCCGATTTAGCTATTTCACTAAGGGGCCGTACATAAATTACGTAACGGATTATAGGCCCTATCAGACCCCCCTTTCCCTTGCAATAGACCATAACGAAATAATTAAATGCCCTTCCCCCTCTTACTGTAAGGAATATTTAGTTTTCATAAATGTTTTGTTAGTTGTTGTATCCGAGAACTTCATTTTCAAAATTCGCTGATTTTTCCTTGACAAATTTTTCATTTTCCATGATTATTAATATTCAAATGCACTGGAAACGTATTTATATGCACCGTCCGAGAACGTAATCATTCACTTATACCCTTCCGGGAGGGGATCCCACGAATATTTTGCAAAGTGTTAAATGCCAAGCGGGTATGAATGTGAACTGTGACAGGGATATAAGCACGAGAGGATATCATTGAGAACGGATATAAACGCGGTTTCAATGTACCAAAATTTTAATCTTGTAGTATTTTTAACATAGAATCTTTTATAAACGGAATAAAACAGTATTTCAGATAGAAATGTTTAATTTTATTAATTTATTTTAGACAAAAAATGTATTTTCTACTACAAAGCGTGACTTTTTAACAAAACACTTGAATTTTCAACTAGATAATCAAATTTTCAACATAATAGTTTAATTTTCAAGCTAAAAAGATAAGTTCCCAACAAAAAGTGTCATGTTTTATATTTCAAGTAAAAAAGATGAAATTTATAAATAGAATAATAATTTTAAAACCAAAAAGACGAATTTTCTCTAAAAAAAATTGAATTTTCAATTAAAAATATCACTTTTCATTACAAATTTATTTTTTCACGATACTGATGCATTTTTATCCAACAAACATTAAATTTCAAACCAAAAAAATGATGTTCTTACTAAAAAAGGAGAATTTGCATCTAAAAAAGATCAATCTCAACAAAATTTAAAGCTTACATTTTCAGTTACAAATTTAATTTAAAAAATTACAAAATTTAATAGTTGAATGGTCAATTAAAATGCATTATTTTATAACAAAACAGTTGAACTTTCAACCAAAGTGATAAATTTTCATTAAAAATATAAATCTTTAAGAAAAAAATGGTTTCTTATTTAAGTGACTCAACCAAATCCTTCAAACAAAATAATTGAATACTCAAGAAAAGAAAAATAATAATTTGAACCAAAAAGTTGTTAATAAATTTTTAAAGAAATAGTTGAATTTTCTCTCAAAAAATGTTTCAGTTGACTTTTCACGATAGTAGTATGAATTTTTAAACAAGAATGAATTTTTAACCAGAAAGGATAAATTTTTAACAAAATAGTTGAATTCTCTACTAAACAGTTGAATTTTTATCCAAGAAGAATGGAATTTGTTCTAAAATAGATGAATTTTGAATAAAAGACAAACTTTTTTAAGCCGAACTTTCAACAAGAAAATATTTCAATCCATTTTTCAACATCAAAATATAAATGTTAAACAAAAAGTGAATTTTCAACGAAAAAGTTAATTTTTCAAACAAAACGGTAGAATGTTTAACCAAAAAGTATGACTTTTCAACAAAACAGTTTTATTTTCAAAAAAACAGTTGCATTTTTATCCAAGAAAGATACTTAACATTTCTATTTAAATGGATACGTTTTTTACGAAAAAAGTTGAATTTTCAACACAATAGCAGAATTTTAAACCAAACATTTTGTTTTTTCAAAGAAATTGTTGAATTTTCAAATAAATTGTTGCATTTTTATCCAAAAAAGATGTAATTTCTGCTAAAGCAGGTAAATTTTCAAATAAAAACATAAACTTTAAAGCAAGAGGTTGAATTCTCAACCGAACAGTTCCATTTTTATTCAAGATGGATGACACTTCTTCTAAAACAGATGTAAGACAAATTTTCAGACAAAAAAATGGTTGAATTTTCATACAGAAAGATTTTAGTTAACTTTTTAACACAAAAATAGGAATTTTAAACACAAATTAAATTTTCTGATAAATAGTTTAATTTTCAACAAGACATTTGCATTTTTTCCCTGGAAGATGCAATATTTATACTGAAAAAGGTGAACTTTTAAATCGAAAAGACCAATTTTCAGAAAAAATAGTTTGCATCCAAAAAAGATTTCAGTTGACTTATCAGCAGATAAATAAGGATTTCAAACGAAATGTTAAAGTGCTAAGATTAAAGGTCCCCCTCTCCCTACCTTAAAAAATCGTAACAA
>NC_046663.1:69437817-69446422 GCF_010883055.1 Belonocnema kinseyi
CCCCCTTGTGCTGTTACATAATTTAAGTACGGTCCCTAACCAGGAGCTAACTTTACATCAGCTATCAAGGCGGTCATGATGACTTGTATGAGAATGAAAGACAGTGTACTCCCTAAGGCGGTTATATTGGTGTTTTACACATAAGGTAGGTGCCCGAATCGAAATTTAGGCCCTACTTTGAAGTCGTAACTCCTATCTTACATCAGTAGATGCTTCAGGCAGTAAAGTAGGATCTAAAAATTCGAAAAAAAATGTCCAAAATTCATAACAATTTTTTTTTTAATTTGAAAAAGCTCTAACGTTTTGAATTATTGTCTGATCGAAAAATTTAACTGAGGTAGTTTTTAAATAGGTTTGATATCTAGTACAGAATTTTAATGAAATTTTATTTTCATGATTTGCAAGGCTTCTAGCCATCTATAAGAAACTTTGACAAAAATTTCCAAAATTTGAAAAAACATTTTTCATCAAATTTCGAAAATGCTCTCAGTTTTTTAAGTTTGTTTAGAAATATCTGCTTAGCGAAGTTAGCCTTCATTTTACGTCCGTTAAGCTGGCAAGACCACATTGCAAAAATGGACTGAAAACCTATAGGGAATTTAGGGCTCATTTAAGGGTTATTTAATGCCCCATTGGCAAATTTAATGCTCTTCATTTGAACAAAAAACCGGTGGTCATGCTAGCTTAACGTTACACGCTAGCAGAAACGCACATAAAAAAATTAATTTCTCTTATTATGAAATTCACAATGATTTCAACTGCAAAGAATAATTATTGAGGATCCATGTATTATTTTTTTTAACTGCTACAAGTTTTTACTAATGCAAATTATCTTTTTTTATGAAATAATAATTTAAAATTTTAGATTTTACAGACGCTTTGATTTATGTTTCAATTACAAATTGTCACATTTTTATCACTTTAAATTCAAGTTAATTCAAATTCAAAAGTTTTCAATTTTTAATTAATTTAAACTGGGGTGAAGCGACGCATATGTGGGGAGGGCGCCGTACGCTTAATTCTGCACTTATAACGCGATATTGTTTATCTCGGTTTCGGAACTGAAGTTTTACTTTGCTTAGTTGCAAGTCTCTATATATTTTACCTAGAAGATGCACTATATCAAATTTAAAAGTGCGCCGGTTTCCTTTACATGCTCCGCCTAGCCCCGGTTTACGGTAATTAATTTTGAATGCTTTAAATTCAGAATGACATAATTTCATCTCCTTTCTAATGAAACTGTCTATTTGTCAAAATTTTAATATGCAATTTTTTTAATTTTAAGAGCTTTTCTTTTCAAATTTGTCCATTTCAAACACTTTTAATTTCCAATTATATAATTTTGAACACTTTTATTAATAAATTAACCAGTCTAATTTTTTTTCATTCCATTGGAAATGTTTTCCTATTTTTAAAATGTAGCCTAATCCAAAACAATTTTAATTGGACCGTTTTTAATTCAAAATCGTTCAATACGCTTTTCTTTTGAAATTACTAATTATTTTTTCAAAATTTTTTTAATCCTAACAATTACAAGACGGTTTAATAACGGAGTTTTAAATTTTTATATTTTTAATGTTAGGAAATAAAAACCGAGTCGTGAACATCCATATCGTGCGCCTGAACTTACTGCTAGTAGGTATATAATAAAGTACATATCTCTATTTCCTATTTTTAGACCCAAAAATATCATTATCTTAGTTCATTATATAGAAGATGTTCTCCAAATTGTTTAACGTCCGTGAAGTAATTAATTAAGGTTTCGAAACGAAAATAATAAAAAACAATTTTTTGGTTTTTACGACTTTCAAGTCTGGAAGAGTTGGAAGATTCGAAAAAATGTTTTTTATTTTTTTCGTTTGGAAATTTTAATTAGCTTAGTTATTATATAACTAACATTTAATAGATGTCTTTCAAAAAAGTTTGCTTATGCTTTTTTACTTTTGCAATTGATTGTATGTTAAAAAATGTGAGTTTCGCAAAGAAAGTATATTTTTTTCTAAACCGGAAGGAATCTCGAATTTTTACCAAATGAGAAAATAAATTATAAAATAGTTATGTGTAACTTGTAAATGGCATTAGTACGTGTTATTTTGAAAGGAAAGTGATATCAGGCATTCTATAATTATCAGGCGAAATTCGAAGTGCCAGTGTTGAATGAAAAATGGATAGTATTAATTCTCAAGTGCGGGCAGTGTTTAAATTTTTTATTAAAAGTATGAATATCATACAAGTAATATAAGTACTTCATGATTGTTCTAATATAAATTAATAAAACCCTTTGGAAATACGTAAGTCTTTAAAATACAGTTTAAATGTATGTACGTCGCTGAAGGAAACTTGTTATGGTTTGAAAAAATAGTTATTACATTTAAGCATGTCTATTAAAAATGACTGAATTCTACACAATTGTTACATTTATTTAGTTAAAAAATCAGTGATAAACAATATTTCATTTTCTTTTTACTCTCTAAAGTTCAATCAGTGACTGCATTCTAGTTATAATTTAGTTAGTTTTTCGGATGCAACAGTGCATGAGTGGAAAGAATTGATTTTAAATCACAATTCAGTCACTGGTTTAAATTAGTAAAAATGGTAGCCTAATCAAATTTAAAGTTTTTTCGAGCGATGGCTAGAAAATTTTTATCTTTCTTTTAATTCTATTAACTATACATAGGTTACGGCTATACAATCAATAATAAATTTATCTTGCTGCTTTGGCATATATTATAAGACCAACGAATATTTTCAGTTCTTTTTGTCCTCTTAACATTTTCTGCGTTTCTTTCATATTATCAAATTCAAACCGTGTCTTGTGTCGCTTGCAGACTGCTGTATAATGTCCCATTCCAATACATGCGTCCAGATTTTTGTTTTCTATGATCTCATTATCTGAATTTATATTTTCCTTCCTTGCCTTCCATATCTCCTCTAGGTCTAAATTGATATTTCTTACTAATCCCAGAAGAATGAAAAGAATGAAAATGAACGACTCTGTAAAAAAATAAAATTTCTCAATGTTGCATGTTTTTAACGTATTAGCGTATTATTGGGCATAGCAATGAGGAAAACTACATATTTGCTATATTAAGTAAGACATACCACTCGTTTCATAAGATGTATTCACGATACCATTTGGACAGCGGTTTCATCCCGTGTCCTCTTGCAAGCCGTCGAGGATACTATTTTCAGATGATAAATCGTTAAGTAATCTATTTGGCAAAATTTAATGTCTTTTCTCACGTACTTTAGTGGCCGAGAATTCACTGCATTTTAAGGATACCGTACACAGAAGTACGAAAGCAAACAAAGTTTGAGCCAGCATATAAACATTCATACAACATTTTACTGAAATTGGATTTTTGGCAGTTTTGTTAAATTTGTTCTTATCCAATTTGGCCATTACATTATTTCGTATCGCTCCCCTCCTTCGGTAGGCATGTTGGGTACCGTTGTTTTTATGTACGGCACCAAGTCTAATGTAGGATTTGACTTCCGGTGTCCATTAAACATGCTAGCAATACTAGGATTGCCAGTGGCTCCAACGACCAGTGCTGTTACAATAGAATCGACCGCACAAGTATTTTGACAAGAATAAAGAATACCTTCGACATGGATTGCCTTGAAAAAAGGAACAATATACAGTGCTGATATTCTGAATTAAATTTAATTAAAACGTGGAAATCTTAAGGTAGATAAACCTGGAAGTAACGACATTTCCAGACAATTTATGCCCTTCGCCAGAATTAAGGGCTCATTGAGGTTTCATTTAGTGCCGAAAACCGAAATTTTGGGCGCTGTATTTTTTAAATGCATGAGTCCACCTGCTTTACGTACACTGACAAAAGGATGTTTCTTGACGTAAACGGAATTTCCTTTTGAATTTAAGCTTGATAGTATTTTCATTTGTCTCAAAAGGAGGCCCTTTTGTAGCAAAAATCTTCTTAATGCGTCTATCTTCACCTAATCTTGCAGCCAAATAATTATATTTGTGTAAAAAATATATTCACTTCGTTAAAAATAAAACAAACAAGAGGAAAGTATTGTCATAGAAATATTACATTAAATTTGGTCTTTTACAGGAATTTAGGTCTTATGTGGGGTTGTCGTATTGTCCTTGGATGAAGTTTTTAAAAATAACCTCTGTCATAGAAAAACTATCCTAAAGAATAAATATGCTCTAATCATGAAAGTAAGTACACTGAGGCTTCGGTTTACTGGGGGTTTCGGGCTTGGATTCGATGGTTTTCGCGGTAATTCGAGGTTCTATGAACCGTACTTTCTCCTTCTTCGTGGCTTCTTACAGTGCCGAACCGTTTACTGCGTAACTCCGCTGACCTGGCAAGAATCTCTCTCTCGCCACCTTGGACCACCTTATCCGGTATGTTCGGTTCCGGAAAACCGGAGTCTAACCATCCCTTAACATTAGAAAAATACTCCTTAACCAAAATTACTGTTGAAGTACTAGAAAAAGTATTACATTAGTTCGCAATATTTGTTAGCTGTCCGGGAACATCAAAGACTCTTCCAAATACCACCCTTCTTACTGGAAAACCACCCGTAAAGAATTTGACATTAAACTGAAAATAAAGTATATCAAAAGCTTTTTTTCTAAACCTCTTTTTGGGAGCGTTGTAAAGCCTATGAAGAGCCCTTTATTTCTAATGTACTCACTTTTATGATTGGTGCATATTTATTATTTAGGGTAGTTTTTCTATGATAGGGATAGTTTTTGAAAAATTGCGCTGACGGCTATGCAAGAGCGTAAAGCTGGCAGATTCACGGTTGAAATATTTTTTACATCTCTTTTTTTCTTTTAAAGGAAGTAAGGGCTCATTTAGGGCTATTAATTCCCGTGAGAGAAAAAAATTGATGTGCAAAATATTTCTAGAATGTTACTGCTAGTTTTACGCAAAGCTGGCATTAACATGTATTTTTAAAGAAAATTAAACAGCCGAAAATTTTGCTTTTGGGTACTTAATCATCCCTTCTGGCGTAGGGCATACATTAGGTATGTTAAGCTGGCACAACACTATTAAGGTACAGTACAAGTCCGATAACTTTCCAACTTCGGGGCTGTAGGGGCAGAATGTTCCAGGAATTGCGGACTTATCGGTTGCCCCCTTTAGTAGCACCATATAAGATACGCGCATGCGTAAATCATCGGCGCAAATCATTAGCAAAATAGCACACATAGTGGGAGAACCACAATTAGTGTTCGTGCCGTACGTATGATGACGTTTTAAGGGGAGTGTACACTTATCGGGCGGCAAGTCATCGGACTTTATTTTATAGAGATGTAACCTATTTAATAATTTAGGGCACATTTACGGCTCTGGGAATATGATAATGAAAGAAGAAAAAAATTTGCAAATAAGTTTTGTTTAAACAATCCTTGTAAAAATGTGTTAAACAAATTTCTTCTTCTACCCTATGTTAAGGCTAATTTAGGGCTCCCCGAATATGATATTTGAATTTAAAAAATGCAATCATCATATTCATAGAGCCCTAAATTATTGTATAAGTTGAATTCTCTTTAAAATCATTTTTAGTACGTTTTACAGCAATGTTCAGCCAGCTTAACGTTAAGCTTCATTAATACACAAATTTACTTGCAGGTCTATGTTGTTTCCACTCTTCAAAATAGGAATTTTTTTCAACTTTTCGTGAGAAATTGCATCAGCAATTTTTATATTTTTATCTAAATACAAAGAAGGGTTTCCAGATTTTTGTCCTAGTATTGTGCGCGTAGCGTTTGACAACAGGTTTGGTTTTTCGGTGCTTAGATATCAAACCCTTCCAGTCTTCTTTCATTCTTGTTGCAAGAATATGCGGCGCAATCTCTAAGCGCGAACATTGTTCGCACAAATCCTTTCCAGAATCTAAAGCATTTGAATTACACTTCATGGTTGGCACGCACAACTGACATCAAAATTTCCCTTTTTTTGCTGGCTGATTAACTGCAAACTTTGCATTGATATATAGATCTGTAAAAAGATTGAAATGCAAAATAATTCGAATCAAAATGAGGTCTGTGTAAATTAACTTGCATGAAAATAATGTTACATTATTTCATAATTACAAAAGAGACTATTGACAACTTGACAAAAAGATATACATATTTGGAGTGTATTAATGAATTTTTAAATGGCAACATACCTTTAATTTCAGTATTGCTGTCTTCATCAACCTGCGTGCACTCTTCCTCGAGAAGCTCTTCACTGAAAATAGTGGACTGGTCATTGATGATACTATTGATTAAACCAACATCAGAAGCTGAATGATCAGAATCAACCTCATTTTCGTTTCTTTCTGTTTCCATAAATTTAGCTTCGATTAGGTTTGTGCGTCCGAGAACATATATTAACATGTTTTTGACGAAATCATCTGGTCTCATGGAACGCATAGTAGAAGCGCCTTATTATTAAACAGATCTTGCCAAATATTTTTTTCTGGCTTTCACAGGGAGCGCTAGAACCTGGAATCTCACCGAACCCAAACTGATCTCTTAGAGTGCAGGACCAAAGTTGATATGTATTAATATCTCGCTTGATACGCTCTGTTAGTAGTGGCATACAGTATTCATTATCATGTTCTCCATGTTCCGAATTGGCCATCGTCCTAGCTTCCTCGTCTACCTGCTTGTTCTAAAGTACCTACAATGTGACCATCAGTTTCGCAGTGTACCGCAACTAAGATAGCTTTCAGTACTTTCGACGCATTTTCCATATTTCGGCACTGGATCAACTGTCCCATGGAAGCTTTGTAGAAAATGTTGACTTTTCTGGAATTCGTTTGTTTGTTCAAAAAATGAACATACAATTTTATGAAACGAGCGACGTTTATTCTTATGTAGCATCGTGGAAGATTACCTTCTCCACAGGTGATACAATATTGCGAAGTATCTTGTGAATATTTGAACTGCAGCAGTTAAAGTAGCCTTCGTACCGTCGCTCGTAAACTCTCTTGGACGAGGAGCTCCTGATCATACCCACTGGCGAAGAAAATTTCCAATTGCAACAGTGTTGTGAACTTCGCGCTAAGCATCGCTGCAATGATGTACTGACCGCTCTCGTCATTAATAACCATTAAATAGAGAAAGATGGGTTTCGTCTGCTCTCCATTGCATGTTTCAAATGATCGGATCATTTCACCAGTTGCATCCATAGCTGTCCTGGATGTACTTGTACGTGCATGATGTTTCCAAAGGCAGGTTTAATTCGCTGTCCAGAAATAAACGTAGAAAGGACTGTGCCCGATATAGTGAATTTGATGGCCCCATTCATTATTTTTGCCGCTTATTCGGTACAGTGAAGCTTGAAACCTTTCGTACACAGTTCGTTTGCAATTTCTTGCCGGATTGCTGCTCTTAAGAATCGTTTCCTGCAATAAAAACTGTGCTGCAAATAATTTTAAGTAATTTTAATTTAGAAATATTAAAAATTGAACGATCACATTTTTCTTATGAACTAAACACTTCTCAAATCAGAAGTTAAGTTGTTTTAATTTTAAATAGTGTAAAAATATTTCCAAATTTTATTTCCGAATATTGAAACATCTACATGCTGTTTTACATCTGTTCAAATTTGAAATTATTTTTAACGTTTTTTCATAACTTCTAAACATCTTTTAAAATTATTTGAATTCTTCCTAATTTTTTTGAAAGTCCTGCAAGAAAAAAAAATTTTGCTAAAATCTCCCAGATACATTTTTAACAATTTTAGAAAAAATGTTATATATTTTTTAATATTCTTCTTAAATTGATTTTTCAAAATAAAAAGTCAGTTTCAATTATCCTAGGAGTCTTAAAAAATGTTTTTTATTCCTTTAAAGCCTTTCACAAGCATTAAAATTCTTCTAAACTATTTTGCTAAACCAGCACAAATCTATATTATGCTTCAAATTCGGCAGTGGGCTATTTGCACGAAAATTTCGGTACGAATAGCCAAATTTTCTTGGTATACGTAGGCACTTCGTTTAAATTCTTTAAAATCATTGCAAATTTTTAGCTGATTTTAAATCTTTTCAGACCTCTTCTAAATTTTTCCTGAACTTACTCGAACTTTTTCTATGAGTAGTAATAGGTATTCAATATTTATTATACATCAAAATTCAATAATTTTATTGTAAATTAAATTTTGTTCGAATTTTATTAGAATTAAATATGTAAAGTTCAAAGTTTAGTTTTCAATATTTTCTTTATAATTACGGATTTTAAATATACAGTCTAATATTTCTAAATATTTAGCAATGATTACACCGGCCCACAAAAAAAGTGGTCTGTCCGGTAGACTACACTAGCATATCTGTATGATTTTGGGGTCGTTGAATTCGAATCCGGTGTTCAAATAACCAAATTGTCTCGTATTTTTCTGAAAAACGAAAAAATAGACGTAAAATCGAAAAAAACAGAGATTTTTCAGGTATATTTTTGCAAAAAAAAATTTTGTTCTCGCCCGGTGGACTTACCAGGTGTATACATATAAAAACCGGTATTGCCATCTAGCGGCTAGTAGGCACACTTGTAGGCACTGTCGGAACTTACCATTTGTGCTAGTTGGCGTATTGTCATCTGTCAACAATATCCAATACCAAACATTTCAAG
>NC_046663.1:69446522-69451122 GCF_010883055.1 Belonocnema kinseyi
GCGGTAAACCACCGAAATCGTTTGAGGACGTCGAATTGCAGGCTTTGCTAGATGAAGACGATGGTCAGACGCAAAAACAGCTCGCAGAACAACTAAATGTGTTCCAGGCAACCATTTCCAGACAGATTGGCCAATTTGAACCGTGCACGCACTCAGCGAACAGCGCTTCACTTCTTACGAAAATGTTGAAAAATGGCTCGATGACTGGTTTGCTTCAAAAAACGAAGACTTTTTTTGGAAAGGTATCCATAAATTGCCTGAGAGGTGGACAAAATGTGTAGCCAGCGAGGGCGCATACTTTGAATAAAATATTTGTTATCATTCTCTTGAAATAAATGTGTTTTTTTCTTGAAAAAATACCGGTTTCATATGTATACACCTGGTAAGGAAAATATTTATATTTTTTTTGGGTCGCTGAATTCGAATCTGAGGCAAAAATAACCAACTTCGCTCATACTTTTTCGAAAATCGCAAAAATAGACGTAAAATCGGCGAATACAGCGATTTTTCTTGTATACCTTTGCAACGCTAAATCCGAATTCGGGGTCAAAATAACCAATTTGGCTCACATTTGATCTAAAAATGCAAAAATAGAGATAAAATCGACGAAAGCAGCGGTTTTTCGTGCATATTTTTGCAAAAAAAAAAAATATCTTCATCCCCGGTGGACTCATCCAGCATATCCAGCATGTCCCAAATCAAAACAGAGCATGTATTCTAAGCGCTGTTTCAATTCCAATTTATCCACTTCCACTATAGCGCATATTTGTGTGGGTGATCCAGATTCATTTTGCTACATATATGGTAAATTTGAGGTTTCAGAAAATCGAAGAGTAATCAGCGATGACATAAAAACAATTTATAAAAGCCATTTTGGTATGGAAGTTCAAAACTAACGTGAAAATTGGGTTCCTCACAAAATTTCCAGTGCTTGTTATAAGGCATTCAATGGATTGAAAGACAGAGAAGGAAATAAGAAAACCCTTACAAGAACCTACGATATGGAGGAAACCTCTTCGGAAAGAGGAATGCTACTTTTGTATGACAAACCTGATAGGAATCAATAGAAAAAAGAAAAAAGAACCTATTACTACTCATAGAAAAAGTTCGAGTAAGTTCAGGAAAAATTTAGAAGAGGTCTGAAAAGATTTTAAATTAATACCATTTCAGATTATGGTAATGACGAGGATGATGATAAAAGCAGCGATGTTAATACACAAGTGTACATACCAGACAATGAAAAGAATAAAGTTCCTAAGCTATTTACGTCTGAAGAATTGAATGATTTATCGCGAGATCTCGTTCTCCCTAAAGATGCTTCAGAGTATCTTGCTTCCGTTTTGAAAAAGAAGAACTTATTAGCTAAAGGAGTTAAATCAAGTTTCTACAGAAATACGGAAAAAGAATTTAGACAGTTTTTTACTTCTGAAAAAAATGAACATGGAAAATCAGTCTATTGTAAAGACATTGACGGATTAATGGAAAAAATGAAACCTGGAATGTATAGACTGAAAAATTGGCGGCTATTCATTGACTATTCTAAGCGCAGTCTAGAAGCAGTATTATTGCATATTACTAATGTTTACGCTCCAATTCCAATCTCACATTCTACGGAACTGAAAAAGCATTACAGTAACTTAAAATTTGTCCTGGAAAAAATAAATTACTCAACTTAAAAGTGGAAAATTTTCGGGGATCTCAAAATTCTTGGAATCGTTTTAGGACAGCAATCAGGGTTTACAAAAACACCTTGTTACTTGTGCTTATGGGACAGTCGAAATCGCGTTCGTCATTACAAAAAAAAAGATGGCAAAAAAACATCGTTTAAGCAAGGAAAAAAGTATATAATTGAAGATCGTCTAGTTGATCCAAAAGAAGTTTTGATTCCACCCCTTCATATACAGCTGGGTCTTATGAAACAGTTTGTCAAAGCGCTTGACAAGGATGGCAATTGTTATGCGTATTTGGAAGATCAATTTCCACAACTTTCAGAAGCAAAATTAAAAGAGGGGATGTTCGATGGACCGCAGATAAGAAAAATGTTGCAGGATACAGAATTCATTACAAAAATGTCTGGCACTGAAAAAAGATGCCTGGCTTAGTTTAAAAAATGTTGTAAAAAACTTTTCAGGTAATAAGAAAAGTCCAGACTATAAAATGTGGTTTCAGAAATGGTAACAAACTTTGGCAAACTAGGCTGCTTTATGAATTTGAAGCTGCATTTTCTTCATTCGCATATAAATAAGTTTCTAGACAACCTGGGAGATTTTAGTGAAGAGCAAGGCGAATGTTTCCACCAGGATATAAAAGAGATGGAGAGGCGTTATCAGGGATGTTGGCATATCAACATGATGGCTGACTACTGTTGGATTTTAAAACGAGATCAAGTCAATCAAGGTACCAAACGAAAGCGAAACCCACTACGTAGGTCTTTTGAGGAAAAAAGGGTTCGATACAAGCGATATAAAGAAAAATAAAAGAAACCCTATAAGCGTAAGAGACAAGGGGACTCACGGTAATAAAGCACCCCAAAGGGAACAGAATTTACTACGACCACATCGTTGTTCCTGGGTAACGCTAAAAGTAAATAAAACTTATTTACAAAAAATCCTACTATTGACATGCAAGGAGACTAACGCAAATTAAAAACCCGAAACGTGAGACGCAAAGGGAATCTACAGTGAACGACAATCCGAGTGGAGGAAGGTAAAGGTTTAAAGGTTTTCGTCGATCTTATGCCGAATTTTGAGTTTTTCGATCAAATATGAGCCAACTGGGTTATTTGAACTCCGGATTCAGAATCAGTGACCTCGAAAACATAAGGATATGCTGGATAAGTCCACCGGGGATGAAGATTTATCTTTTTGCAAAAATTGCCAAATTTTTTTTGAACATTATAATTTTTTGCAAACAAAATCGGAAAAATTCTTTTTTAAATCACCTAGGAAATAAATGTTTGGAAAGGAAAACAACTTTTTAGATTCACACAAAAACATGTATATTTTTAATAACAAATATTTTTAAACAATACTTTTTTCATACTTATAGTAGTCATTTTTTTCATTTGGGTATAACCTTTGGGGAGGGAGGATGACAATCATTTTTTTCAAGTCATCTGTTTCGAAATACTAGTTGCCAAAAAATATTGTTCAAAAACATTAATTAACCATTTTTCAAAACTATACAAAATTCCAGTATTATAGAATTTTTTAATTCGGGAATAATATGTCGAACATAAAAGTTTAAAATATCAGCTTTATTACAAACAAAATTTTATATAATCTTGATAAACAATTTATTTAAACAAGAACTACCGATGTATCAGTTTGATATCTAAACATCACCGTGTACAAAAATTGTTCTGATTTACTATTTAAATGATATTTGGTTACGAAAAATTGTTATATAATTGAAAATTGATTAACAATTAATAAAGTTATAAAAAAAATTTCGATTTATTAAGGCCTATAGCAAGACCTTTCGACGTGGCAAATACGTTTATATTAGGATGAAAGTATTTGAACATAAACAATTTTGTATGAAGAAATGTCGGGTTTTTAAATTGTTTAAACAATTTGTTTAAAGACCGGAGAAAGAAGTTATGGAACAACTCAATATAAGTTGAAATTATACAGAAAAAAAGACGTGCAGTGCACGTGATTTACAATTTGTTTTTTAACTCAATTTTTTATGTACTGAAAATAAACAATTGCATATTATAACATGAGCTTCAGAATTTGCTTATACTACATAATAAATTGAACGGAGATGAAAATGATTGAATACTTTGTTTCTGCATAATTTGTTTCGTACAATTGAATGACTAGTCAGTTTTTCGGTTACTCACATATTTAAAAAGATTATCTAAACAATTAAGATATCAAATCGTTTGTCATAAAAAGTCACCCCCCTGCCTAATGGTTATAAACACATTTTTCAGATTTTTCTGAAAACTTAATGACTAAAAATTGCTTATAACAATTTATTATTTAAAGTGTAAACTTTTTTTCGTTACTCTGATAAGATGATTTCTTTGAAAAACAACTGTCTCCTAGGTGATTCACAAAATGAATTTTTCACAGAATTTTTTATGCGAGAAATTGTATGGTTTACAGAAAAAACCTCGACTCGGCCATTTTAGGATTTCAAATTTCAAAAACAAATGTTCCTGAATTCTTTCAATTGTCAACTTTAATTTCTAAAGAAATTTGATCAGGGTAGTTTTTATATCAAAAGTGCATTTAAACACATGACGCTTTTCCGAAAACACAATATTCTTAATTAAAAAATGCATATCTCGTAAATTACACAGGCCGACAAAATTTGACAAAGGTCCGGAACCAGAGACCAGACCTAGTATACCTGAAGGTTTTTGCTGCGCTGAATCCGAATCCGACCTCAGAATAATTCCATCACCCTCAGTTTTCGAGATATTGTAACCTAAAGGTGCAAAAAACACCGTTTTTTGCTATATTTGAGGTTACGTAGCATCTTGAATAATTTTTTTTTCAAAAACGGGCGAAAGCATCACAAAGGAGCACCCTTGCCCTCTGAAATCCATTTTTCAGATTCAAAATAGCTTTTTTTTCATCGATATATC
>NC_046663.1:69451222-69462457 GCF_010883055.1 Belonocnema kinseyi
ATCTCGGCTATGAAAAATCTTATCAAAAAGTTAGGCATCACATTTTGAAGGTAAAGAGTAGTTCTTTACGATGCCATTGTCAGTTTGTGAAAAAAAATTTTTCGCGATGTTACGGGGCCTCGAACACATCAAAATGACGGGTTTTAGACCCTTTTAGGTTAGAATATCTCGAAAACTGAGGGTGATGGAATTTTTCTGAGGTCAGATTCGGATTCAGCGCAGCAAAAACCTTCGGGTATAGTAGGTCTGGTCTCTGGTTCTGAGAATTGTTGGCCTGTGTTATTAGCTACAATGAATTCCAGGAGGGCTTATTTTTGAGATTTTGTTATGTCCTAAAAATCGTTCAGTTACCTATTTAGTTAAGATTTCTGCATAAATTTCGTTTATTTTAGCATTGAATATTTTTAAATCCTAACTAAATAACACGAGAATTTGAGACCAATCTAAAAATTCTATAACCCCTTCCTCATATTGCTCCGTTTCCCGCCGAGTGAGTCAAGTCTACGCCGAAAGGGAAGTCGCATAATGGAGTAATAAACAAAATCTATTTTTAATTCCTAATAACTAAAATATAGACATATATGTAGCTAAAAAATATTACTAATTATTTTGAACTTCCTTTTTGATATTTATTAATTTTTGGGATATTAAGCACATGTATATTTTATCAATACAAATGTTCAGTTTCAAATATTTAAATTTTCGACAATTTCGGCTGTAAGAAAAACCACTGCGTGAATTATATCTAAACTTTGAGTATAAGTAAAAATTTGGTTTTTTCCTTATAATCTTTTTGGTTTAAATTGGGTTCAACACTTCCCTTCTATTGTACCTGCAGCTGCTTTCTCTGCAATATAGTGGTTACAATAATTAAAACCGCAGGGTAGTTTTGACAGCTTCCAAATTTGTTTCGAAATCCAGTCTTCCCATTTTCCGGGCTCTAAATGAATGCACGTTCTAGTATAAATTCTCTTACGTGAGGTATCACGTCTATTAAATTCTTTTGTTATTAAAAGTTCTTCATATTCGGTTCTTGAACTGAAGAATAACAATTCGATAAAGTTTTTATCATCGAATATTAAATCATTATTTTCACTTTGAATAGTCGAGCCACTGTCATTTAATGAAACATCTGCATTTGCGTTCATCTCAGTAGTCGGTCTTTGAAAAAGATCAAATTCTTTCCGAAAAACTGAACTACACATTTATCTACTCGTATATAAAGTTCTCACACTCAGCTTTTCCTTCAAATCAGTTGAAATAGATTTCCAAACTTCGTCCGTCTTGCTTTTAACTCTACCGTTATCATATAAAACTTCAATCTTTCTTTTTAAAATAGCTTCCTTCACTTCATCGTTCGATATGTTCGGTTTTCTTCCGGGCCCCGAACTCACTTTTTCGTCACTGATTTGCTTCAATTTTTGGGACTCTACAGTCTGCAGAATCGTCAGAACCTCGATACGTAAACAAATGATGGAATGGCGTCTGCACATGATTCCGAAGAACATTTTTCAGCCTAGCGTGTTATACGAAATTATTTTTTTGCGAAACAGAACACTTCACTCTGTACTTCTATGGCTAATTAAATATATCAATTACTATTTTTCGTTTTTCCTTTAGTTAGAAAGAATGATTTCCAGCTACGTTTTGATGGAATTTTGCTTGTTACCTCGTGGCCGGAAAGAAAAATCGAAACAAATGAAAATAATTTTTCATATGGTTGTAAAGGATGCCTCAATCACGTTCTTTGTAATCACCAGCAATCGAGTACGTAAACCCATGAGAAAATGTCGACACCACGTTGCCACAAATTTCAGAAAGCACCGGTTAAGAGTAGAGATCCCTATTATTGAGCGACATGTGTCGATAAAGTACGATTTCTAAGTAGGATAAAGTTAAGATTTTGTGCAATTCTTTTACACAAGTTGGGCAACACAGCCCTAATGAGCCCTATATTATAGTGCAAAAAAATTGTGTCCAAGTCATTTTTTTCTATGTGTGGTCCTGCTAGCTTAACGTTAAGATAGTAGGGTCACATGTTTAAAAAAAATGCGTACCATCCAATTTAGCAATAGGACATTAAATGAGCCCTAAATTATTGTGAAAAGAAAAATAATGCCTAAGTCGTTTTTTTCTCTGTGTGGTGCTGCTAGCTTAACGTTAAGCTAGCATGACCACAGAGTTTTTCGAAAAATTTCGGAGCATTAAATCTGACAACAGGGCATTGAGTGAGCCCTAAATTATTGTTTAAAGAAATAAACCTAAGTCGTTTTTTTCTGTGTGGTCCTGCTAGCTTAACGTTAAGCTAGCAAGACCACCAGTTTTTTTGTTTAAATGAAGGGCATTAAATTTAGCAGTAGGGATTAAATTAGCCCTAAATTAATCCTAAATTCGCTATAGGTTTTCAGTCCATTTATTCAATGTGGTCTTGCCAGCTTAATGGACCTCTTCATTTTGGTTACCTTCAGAAGTGTATCATAGGCAGAATCGATTGGACAAATCCTTCAAAAATTAGCGTGGCTATACAACATTCAGGTAATCATACATATAGACAGGCATTCATACAGACATACAGACAGACATTCATACTCTCATGAATGAGAATGTAAAAATTATTTTCGCTATTAAATCATCTTGCAAGTAAATTAACCGTAATACTGTAATAAAGCTTCAAGAACAATCATTAAATTTAAATTATTATAATTATTAAATTTATATATATTTCAATATATTATCAATTTTTTAATTTTATTTTAATATTTGTTGTTAGCGATAAAAAATATTGTATTCTTATAATTTTTTGTGTTTTCTCAGTTTCCTACATGACTGTTCAATATGCACACATTCATTTATTATTGAGAACAATGTTTAGAGTGACTTATTAATCGACAATATTTAGTAAATTTCCACGATTAATATTATTCTTATAAAAAATTTCAGCATATTCAATTATGAGAAAATATTTTTCTGTGTTCGAGCATTGCAAAGAAGTTCGAACATTGTATGCTAAAAAGATCCAAAGTAGGGTCAGTATTGTATTACAGCGTCAAAGTAGGTTCTTGAATAGGAAGATTTTAGCATCTAAAGATTCACAGTAGGGCCTATAGATTGAAATGGAGTCAAAGTTGGCTTTAATGTTTCATTCTCTAGGAGTTAAAAGTTTAAAGCAGGGGCTAAAAGTTTAAATAGCGTCAAAGCAGGTTCTAATAAGGTTCTGCAACCTCCAAGTATGGTCTCAATTTCGACTTGGGTAAAAATGCAAATTTACCTGCAACCAGATTTAGCCTCAGTTTTTTATGTGAGAGTAGGTGTGCTAAGTCTCGGGATGATCATCCGTGACTGGCACTCAAAAAAGCTTCGCAACCATCGCTGATGGGAGAAGCATCACTCTTCGGACGCAGATGGATTTCTCTATAAATTATTTACCTCTCATCGATCCTTCCTTTACGAACTAGGATCTCTCACTGATTAAAGTCAGAAGAAGCTGAGGGTGTCCCCCTCAGTCACCAGGAGACATCAGAACTTCATTTTACTTAAAGAGAAAATCAGTTGGGCTATGAAGAGACATCAGTGCAAGCAATACTATGCTATCCAGATATACAAGCAGTTTCGAAATTTTTGCCTGCACTTTACGAGCCACACGCTAGATAATATTAAAGGGTCCCGGGGTATTTTTTTTGCTTAAAGTGATTACTTCTTGTTGCCAGTCCATTTAACGATTTAATCAAGTTAAGTAGTAGCTGACAAGAACTTTCTTATTTTTCCTAAATAAAAAAAAAAATAAAAAAAGTTATTCAACTCTTTGTGACAATATTTTCGTTTTTTAGAACGTCCGGAACCATCGACAAATTTTTTTTCGAAGGTGATAGCTTTTTCAGGATCTTCTTCGAGCATTCGAGCTAAATAATATCTAGAAAGTACTTTTTTTAACGCTTAGATGACACACTTTCCGACACGTAACATAGCTGGTACAGTGGGGTCTTTTTGACGCCAAGCAAAAAAGGCTTCCCACAAAGAGCCAATTTATTATTTTTAGTAGCTGATTTTTTTTTACACACTTTTGGATATTAACTTTAAAGAATCATGTCGATTAATTGGTTAAAAATTTATCTGAAATGAGAAAAAAAGACGGAAGAATTTAAAATTTACAAAAAATGTCATTTTGTAGGGGTTTTGAGGTGGTATCTGGCTAAGGTGACAGGGCCTTTTAAGTACCAAGTTAACGTTAGCGAAAACATTGCAAATATTTAATATATGTATGGAAATTAATGTTTATAAAGAATATTTGTCGGCATTAAAAATATTTCAACAATTGAAGTAAATTTGAAGATTCTGAGAAAGTTTGCCATGGATTTCAACATATTGCATAGCTCTACCGTGATTTGAAAGAACACCGTAACTGCATTTTGGACACGTCCCTTGAGCGCCTACTATAAACGTTTTTAAAAACAAAATGTTATAGTTCGTTAAAATAAATGATAATTTTATAGATTTCTTTCTATTTTCTCTTTTTAAAAAATTCTAAAATAAACATATCGCTCGTGAAGATACAATTTTATACATTTGAGAATAGGGAAACATTTTTGAACATTCATATCTTGCGTCGTTTTGAACAAAAATTAGATTTTTTATCATTGTAAACAAAAATGTCGGTTTTCTCGAAAACGTATAATACAATTTTTCCCCTTGGTTCTAAATAATCAGAGGCGAATCCCCGATACACGTACAAAATCGAAACTAAATGTAGAAACAATTTTGGGTTTATCTTAATCGAGACTAGCTGTAATTGAATTAAAACAAAGATAATGCAGAAGATAGGGGCAATCTTTAATTTCCAATGATTATTTCGAAAAGCCTGGAGAATTAGAAGATCTTGAAAGAATTTCCTTTATTTCAAATGAATTCTAGGATCGTACGCATTTCGAAGTATTTGCAAAACTCTTAAAAATATTAGTTTTAAAACTTCCAACGTTCGAATTTGACATTCATTTTAAATGAAGCTCAATCAAACCACAGTTTTTTCTTATTTTATTCTAGAAAAATGTAACCTGAACATCTTTTCTTGGTAACATTTTCCAGAAGCTTTTGAAATTTCACATGAGTGGGTTCCAAATTAAAACCTGTGCAGTTATAGAGTAAAAATGATTTAAAAAGCATTTATTTAATCAGCGAGGAATCTAATAAAATAGCTTAAAGCGAAGGAGTTTCTACCTCAGACCGAAACTTACTTTTTTCCTCAAAGGAATTCTTTACAAGTTGGAATTTGTCGTTTCTCTTATATTTAAGAAAACATTCGCCTGTTATAAAAATTGAAAATTTAAACGATTCCTTTTACAAAATTTTAAAAACTTTTGCTAGTGATTTTTCCGCATTTCTTAGTATTATACCCTCAGAAAAAATAAATAACAGAGTGACCGCTGAACCAGAAAATCAGTAAAATGACCGTGAATTCTACACATTTGTAGAAAGAAACATCGGCCCAAGTTTGATTTCAAAAGTTTTCTAAATGCTCCTTTGAACTTTTATCTTTTTCAATTATGCCATCATTCAGTTTACAATGCGAATTTGAAAATCTTTTACTAACAAATTTTCCATTTCGTGTTTTAATTTTTAAGCGTACATTTTTAATTTAAAGAATTTCAAAACACAGTTTTAACAACTTAAGAAATAAAAAACTAGTATCTTTTAAAATCTACAATTTTGGATAAGAAAAACCTTTTTAGTTGATTAAATGTGAATATAAATTATAATAAGTTTAAAAATTTAACTATACATTAGGGATTAACAAATGGATAATAATTAATTTTACAAGACAATTTGGAATCAGTTCAAAATCTAAGAATTTTCAGATTTTAACGTTAAAAATTAATTTTAATGATATATTCATAATTAAAGGCTTTTATTACATTTATAATATTGTTTTATTCTAAAACCTGACATTTGAAAAAATTTTAATTAAGAAAAATAAAACAGGTTTATATCTATAAATATTTTATTGTTCATATAAAATCAGTAATAATAAACCAAATATTGAAAACTAAACATAAAAGTAAACTTAAACATTACAATGTTAATTCTTCTATTTGATAAAATTAAATTTACAAGTAAAATTGTTGAATTTTTATGTATAATAAATGTTGAACACCTATAATTTCTAGAAAAATTCTAGCAAGTTGAAGGGATATTTAGAAGGTCTGAAAACATTTAAAATTAATTAAAAATATAAAATAATTTGAACCAAAAATGTAGAAGATTTTTAAAAATTATGAAAGGCTTCAAATAGAGTAAAAAACATTTTCTTAAGATTCTTAAAAAAATTGAAAATTACTTTTTAGTTTGAAAAATTAATTTTGAGGGAAGATTTAAAAAGATTAAAAGAGATATCCAAAATTGTCAAAACTTATTTTTTAGGAAGAACTCGAATAATTTTTAGAAATTTTTAAAATTTCTAAAAATATTTCAGAAATAATATAAAATTTGAATAAATATAAAATCATTTATCTTTTAATTTAAGAAGTGTTCATTTTATAACAAAAATGTAATGGTTCAATTTTTTAATTTCATTGACTGAAAAATTTTTTGTCTACCAGGAAAACCCGAGAAATTACCGTTAATTTTATTATGTGATTACAACGACCACCTTGCATATTCAGCAGAACTATGTTAGAAAGGGTCTTTGAAGGATGATATAGAATTTGAATCAACATTCGATTACATAATTTGATTCTTGAAAACATCGTTTAATGCTACAAAGATTATTTGAATTGTTTTACATACAATTTGAAGAAATTGATTGTGGTTAAAAATGCATTTTCATGTCAGGCTGTTCTTCATAGTGTCATCGTTTTAATTAGCTTATCGAAATTATTCAGTACTGTGTCAAATTTGTTTGATTTATTACTAAAAGCTATCTATGGAGATGGGTTCAATATTATTTTTTTCTAAGTGTAAATATGTTGACCTTCTTCAAAAACCTGAAGCTCTCTATTCATCACCCTCTCAAATATTTTTCAGAATGATCGTTGACTTTTTAACTGATATGATACAGAATTATCTTGCGAAACGAGTCCAAACCGAAAAAAAAGATGACTAAAGGCGTTATTCTGAGCAAGTAATGATGCTAAATTAACGAGTTCTCGTTCCTGTTACATTAAGGGTTTACTCTAAATGCTTCACGTGCGTTCAACCTAGTCATTCCCGGGCGTAAAATTTTGTCTTTTTAACGAAGCCCAGAGTCTCAACTTTTGACGCCCTCTCGTTTTATTTCTCATTGACGGCTCGCTGAAAGTAGGAAGAATGATGACGTTTTTCGTTCTCGCAAATTGCCTCACAGGAAACGACTTCTTGGCAAAAAACTGGAGAGACTCTTCCTAAAGGACCATTTACCTTTACCTATTTCTTGAGATGTGATTTAGATAAGAGTGAAGCGATCTCAAACTATCTCAGTTTCCTGAATTTTCGCAATCTGAGGTGCAAAACAGGCATGGAAGGTGAGGCGAGATTCGCGAATGAAAAAGATACTATCAGTACTTACGACTTCGAGCCACGCCTCTACCTATCTTAGGATACGGTGAGATAATTGTTGGTTTCTTGGTCTCCTTGATACCGAACCTCTTTTCCGATCACGCTTGCACGAGATCGACTGATGATACACCACGGAAGAATTAAAAAATTAGTTTAAATTGATCATGTTGTGAAATCGAGGAGCTTGACACTATTTACAGTGTGATCACTAAGGTGGTCCAAAAATGCATTGCAAATTTTTCTAGAGTTTCCATTTCCGGAGAAAGAAAATCCGTAATTTTCACCGGGCCCTTTAAAAATTAGTAATTATTTGTATGAAAAAGACAACGGAAATTGCTAAAAAGTAACAAGAATACATAAAAATGTAGTTTTCTTTTTAAATTTTTGGGTCATATTTGGGGCGCAGCTGGGAGGGTGAGGGTGGAATGGAAGTGAAAGATACACCGGCACACAAAAAAAGTGATCTTGTCCGACAGACTACACTAGCATATCTATATGTTTTTGGGGTCGCCGAATTCGAATCCGGTGTCGAAATAACCATGTTGGCTCATACTTTTTCGAAAATCGAAAAAATACACGTAAAATCGGCGAATACAGCGATTTTTCTTGTATACTTTTGCAACCAAAAAATTTTTAATGCCCGGTGGTCTAAATCCGCATATCCTTATGTTTTTGGGTTCAGTGAATTTGAATATGGGACAAAAGAACCCAGTTTGCTCATATTTGATTGAAAAATGCAAAAATGAGGTAAAATCGACGAAAACAGCGGTATTTCGTGAATATTTTTGCAAAAAAATAAATCTTCATCCACGCTGGACTTATCCAGCATATCCTTATGTTTTTGAAGTCACTGATTCTGAATTTGAAATTCAAATAACCCAGTTGGCTCATATTTTTCAAAAAACGCAAAAATAAATGCAAAGTCGACGGAAACAGCGATTTTTCGTGTATATTTTTGCAAAAAAAATATATTTTCATGACCGGCGGACTTAACCAGCATATCTATATGTTTTTTGGGTAGCTGAATCTGGATCCAGGGTCCAAATCCGTGTTGGCTCCCAGACAACCTGGGAGATATTAGTGAAGAGCAAGGCGAATGTTTCAACCAGGATATAAAAGAGATTGAGAGGCGATATCAGGGATGTTGGGATATCAACATGATGGCTAACTACTGTTGGAGTTTAAAACGAGATCAAGTCATTCAAGGTACCGAACGAGAGCGAAACCCACTACGCAAAAGGAATCTACAGTGAACGACAATCCCAGTCGAGGAAGGTACAGGTTTAAAGGTTTTCGTCTATCTTATGCCTAATTTTGAGTTTTTCGATCAAATATGAGCCAACTGGTTTATTTGAACTCCGGATTCAGAATCAGTGACCTCAAAAACATAAGGATATGCTGAATAAGTCCACCGGGGATAAAGATTTATTTTTTTTTTGCAAAAATATGCACGAAAAACCGCTGTTTTCGTCGATTTCACCTCTACTTTTGCATTTTTCGATCAAATGTGAACCAACTGGGTTATTTTGACCCCGGATTCAGATTCAGCGATCCCAAAAACATAAGGATATGTGGATTTAGACCACCGGGCATGAAATTTTTTTTGTTACAAAAGTATACAAGAAAAATCGCTGTATTCGCCGATTTTACGTCTATTTTTGCGATTTTCGAAAAAGTATGGCAGAACTGCGAGAAACCGGGGTAAATATGGGAAATCACTCAAAAGAATGCTTGGATAAAATTAACCAGAATTCAAATTGAATATGTCTTTACTATTTGTTGTGGTTAGAGTCACCAGATTTCTGGTTAAATTAACCAGAAATTCTGTTTAAAACATCAGAATTCTTGTTACTGTAACTAGAAAAAATAGTAAGAGCATATCTAACCAAATATTTTTTTGAGTGATAAATATAAAACTGGGAGATCTCCCGTATTCCATAATTCTTACGTTTTATAATTTTCGAAATTTTTCGACTAGATTTAGAATTTATTGGAAGTAATTGTAAAAAAAGGTCATTATACAAAAACCAAAATAATTTCATATATAGTATAAGAATTTTAAACATTAGAAGGATCGTCGTGTAAAAGTATATAAGTTAAAAAAACTCATTTTATAGAAGCCACATTAAACAGTCTTACTTCAACGCTTTTAATTTTAAACATAAAACTACATCAATTTTCAGAGATACTCTCTCAGGATCTATTGAATCGTGAAAAGCGCACTTGGTAAAATGCAAACATCTCTTTGCAAGGCTAGCGTAACTTTTTTATTTTTGAATCAAAAAAGCAGAAGTTCTTGAAGCAATTACTTAGTTCTATCAAACCGTAAGAGGTACATCTCCAAAGAAGCAACCATCTCCGACAACATCCTTGTTAAAGGTACGGCGCGTGCCTAATAATGAAAATATTGACACACAGAGTTGAATAACTTTTTTTACTTAAAAAAACAACAAAAAAACAAGAAAGTTCTTTTAAGCTATTACTTAGCTTGATTGAATCGTCAAAAGGACAGCCAAAAAGAATTAATAAAAATGTGGATTTTAACTCACTAATAAAATCGCACTGAACTATAATCACCTACAGGTCAGTTTAGGTTAGGAGTTCGGTAAAAAAAATTATTAAAGGGCCTAGTCGGATAAGTATGTGGAAAGTGCCCTTGAGACTTATCTAACCAGACTTGTTCCTATGTGTACGTTACAAAAAGAAAACTCTTTCCTAAGGAGGTCTGCCTTTTAACTTTGAAGATGACCTTTCAAGGTAAAGTTTATGGTTTTCCAGTTTTTTACGCATAACTCAGATTGTTTTTGACGGAATTTAATCAACCTGGGGTCAAATTAAAGATCTCTCAAAAATACATCTAGTTTTGTTTTTAACCATTTTTGGCGCGAAACTCAAATTTTGACAAAAATACATACATTAGCTAAAAAACTTACACAATTTTATTACATATCAAGTATTTATTCTGAATTTCTCAAGTTTTTTTGTAAGTGGTGAAACATGATAGAAAAAATTTTAAAACCTACTTTCATACGAATATCGGACTTCGAAGACCTTGTAGGAATATTTAAAAAATCATACCAGTCACGTTTTCACCATTTACAATAAAAATAGTCGTCTATAATGTTCCCCAAACGACTGACACTAACAAAATATTTTTCTAGACGAAATTCTTCCAATTGATCTGTCTTTTGTAGTTTATATTACCACTGGAGCTTATCAATTTCTTTGCTAATATACGATTTATCATTTAATTCAAATACCATAATTAAAATTAAATTAAAATCTCTTTTAACGTCCAATAATCAAGTTAATGTGTAGAATTTCTGAAAATAAAATCAAGAATCTAACGACCAAATTTGGACACGTACTCTTATGTACCCTTACTGTTCTAAGATGCATGCCTTCTTCGTCGAAGAGGGCCATTCTAGACACTTGTCCACGTGAATAATTAATTTAGATCATTTTTTAAAAAGTATACATATTTTTAAAATTTTTTTCGAAAACTGAGCTGTGTAGTGGAAAATCGACCAGATTTTTAAACCACATTTTTCATTTTTTTATCTCAATATTTTAGAAGCATTCAAGAAATGCGAACAGATAAGAAAATCTAACTATTTTTGATTGAATGTTCATTTTTCTCTGTTAAATAGAGGTATGTTAGGCTAACGTAACCGCATTTTTGATTCGAGTAAAAACCTATTTCATAATTAT
>NC_046663.1:69462557-69472273 GCF_010883055.1 Belonocnema kinseyi
ATTATGCATCATTATTAGAGCAGCTGAAAGAAGAAATTAAAAAAAACGACCACATTTGGCGAGAAAAAAAATTCTCTTTCATCACGACAACGCCCGAGTTCAGTTATATTAGAAAAAAAGTTTTATACACATTTCTCTCAAGTTCATAAATTTTGAGCGAATAAATTATTTTATTTAATCAAGTTTTCAAATTATATTATGCAATTTGAAACATTTCAGGTTTTTTAAATGTCAGATATTGTATCATTGTAAATATCGCACACTTCACTGTGTGATTTCACAAAACTGTGTGAAATTACATCCTTTAGCGATGTAAATAAAAGGATCCTCGAACAGCAGTGTAATGTTAAACATTCAATAAAAATAAAATTACTCATTCCTTCGTATGAACTTTACATTCAGAAGGGAAAATTCAGTCGCAGCTTGTAAAAATACCATTCGTCAGTAAAATTACTTTCCTGTGATTGAAAATTACATCGAGATTTTTAATTTGACCAAAAATTTTTTATTTTACCCTGGCGAAAACTGTAAGATTTTTGGTTTATAATTAATTGAAAATTTAGAATAACTAATCAAATAATATGTGAATACGAAAGCGTCTCTCGTTTTCGTTGTTTGTTTGTCAATCAACCTTCATCCTCTAATTTTGGAAAAATTGACAGCTATGTTCAAATTTTTTTACAGCTTTCACACAAAAATAGATAAAATTCGAGCTATTCCTATGTTTCCTTTTACACTTTCTGCTATTGAAACGGAAAAAATGTGGTTATTCAAAACGTATATTTTATATTTTTGTTACGGAATATTTAAACATAGAAAAAATACCCGTAGTATCTTATTTGTTTTAGGTAGGTGGTAACGTGTCCGGCTTGTGTTTCTTCAATCTCCATGAAATTGTACAAAGTTTGAACTTTTCGAGTGTTCGAAACCTGTCGCCCTAATAAATTTTAATTTATTTTATTCGTTCACATAATGAATTTTACATTTTCGTTTATAAAATTATCGACCGAATTGGAATATCACAACAGATTCAATTGTAAAATAAATTTAAATGTGTAAATAAATCAGAGTTTAAAGACAACAAATTTTTAAGTATATTCAGAAAAAGAACTGCGAAAAAAAGTGAGAAAAGTGTGGCGAGCAAACCCATTATTGAAATTTGTTGACATCTGTCGTCTTCAAGAAAATGTTTAAAAATCCGGATAAAATCACGGAAAATGATTTTCCAGGAGGAAAATTAGTTCACAAATCGGTGGAAGAGCGCAGTGTAAACAGCTTAAACGATGGATAAAATATAGGAAACGATCTTTCAAAGGAAAAAAAGTTATTTAGTAGAAAGGTTAGTTGAGGTTATGTTTGGCAGGTATTAATATTTTCTTTCTTTGCTAACATTTGCTTACATATTAAATGAAGCATTGTTATCGGGATTTCGAACCTCCTAACTTTTTTGATAAAAATAAAATCTATTTGATACTCTCACTTGAGAACGGAAAACTATTATATTTATGTATTTATAACCAATTTAAATAAAAAAAGGAAAATTTGTTAGTACATTCCTTATACCAGGTAATCACTCACAAATGGCTTTTTATTGTCTAAACTTAAAAAAGAGAATTAGAAAATATAATATTGTGTTATTTTATATTTGTATGAATATTAAATATTTACTCAAACAAAGTTCTGAACTGCGAATCTGGTATAAAAGAAAATATGTATACCTGCCATACAAAACCTCACTAACCTTTCCACTAAATCACGTTTTTTTCCTTTTGATGGTGGTTTTCTACATTTAGAACATCATTTCAGCTGCTCAATACTGTGCTCTTCTACTGAGCCATGCACTAATTTTGCACCTGGAACATCATCTTTCGTGAGTTTCGCCGAATTTTTAAGCATTTTTTAGAAGATGGCAGATGCAAACAGATGTAAATAATGGTCTTAGCCGCCGCACTCTTTGTACATTTTTCACTGTTTTTTAAAAATAGACTTAAAAATGTTCTACCTTAAAAATCTATGTTATTTACAAATGAATTTTTTGTTGTTGTTTTTATTAACAATATTTTCCATACACGTGGACACAAAACTGTTCGAAAAATACGGAAATGACGTAAAATTTTGGCACGTGCACACTGCTGACGTCTAGAATAAAAAGCTCTATTAGAATGAGCCATGGCCATATAACGGAATTTTCAAGAGTTTCACCGATCGGTTTTTGAGTATACACCATATTACAAAACATTAATAAAGATTTCAAGATGTTTCAAGGATTTAAAAATATTTCAAAGGATTTTGAACATTCTATAAATGCGTGTTTATCAGATTTAAAATATTTCATAATAATTTCACAAAAATTTTTTAACTTTTAAAAAATGTAAAGGGTTTCAAAGATTTTGAAAAGGTTACAGTTCACCAGATTTCAAAGATTTAAAAACATTTGGAAGATTTGAAAAAGTTTCAAAACTTTTTTGAAGATTTTTTCCACTAATTATAGATTTCAAATAATTCAATGATTTTAACGAATAAAAAAGATTTCGCAAACAAAGATTTAAGAAAAATTTACCAAAGAAACCACGTCCCGAGAATTTTTGTGAACTCATTCTAATATTGTGTTACATTGTTTCTAAATCGTAACTAATTATTTATTTGAAATGCGCGGTGAATCCTGGGGAACATAACCTTTTTCAGAATTTGGTTATACGTATATTTTGCGCACGTCTTCTGAGTCTTGAAGCCTTTGACCAATCAGCGCAAGATCTCTAGCGCGGGTGATTTGGAAACCGAATTAAAATCGCCTATATAGTACTTTCTTGCATTACACAAATGCAAAACGGGTTGCGTTGCATGCTAGAGTTTGTATAATTATATTCCCTATGACTACATAGTAAACGTCCTTACTGTGTGGGTATGCATGTGTGTGTGTATATATATATAAACAGTCTTCACTGTTTAGGTTTTGATACCCCCGAAATCAGTACAAGGCTATTTGAAGACAACCCCTCTGATAATTAGATGTTTAAATAAATTGTTTAAAACATTTATTTAAACATCTAATTATCAGAGGGGTTGTCTTCAAATATCGCGTGCATACCACATAAACTGTGCGAATTGATAAATTTATGTTTCGAGGTGGGAGACGTCCCAGACGATTGGAAAAAGCACTTATCGTACCAATGTACAATAGAAAGGGAGATAAAAGCCACTGCAATAATTACAGAGGGGTTTGCTTATTAAGCACCGTAAGTAAAATATATTCAAAGATACTTATTCGTAGAGTAATCAAAATAACAGAAGCAAAGATTTGGGAAGTCCAAAGTGAGTATGGATTCAATGGATGGCTCCTACAAGCTATAAAAACAATATATACAGGTAGCAAAGCGAGTGTAAGAGTGAATGGGAAACTAAGTGACTGTTTCGATATTATTCAAGGAGTTATACAAGGATGCGTTATGTCTTTATGGTTATTTATATTATTTATGGGCAAGTGTTTAAGAATGGCTCTCTTCGACGAAGAGGGTGTGGATCTCGAAACAGTAAGGGTACGTGGGTTAGCGTTCGCAGATGATAAGATTGTTATGGCAGAGTCTATCAAAGCCTTACAAAGAATGTTGAATAAACTAGATGCAAGCATTAAGAGCATGGGCCTCAAAATTAACACAAATAAAACAAAAACTATGGTGTTCGAAGGAAAGAGTGAGAGAACACTATGCAATATGCTTATTTACTAGGGGCGGGAAGATAGATGAGGGATTAGATAGACGCATAAACGACGGTAAAAAGGTTATTGGTAGAGCAGGTCCCCTTATCAAAAGTAAAAATATATCAAATAAAGCTAAAATGGCAATACATAATTCTATATTTGTACCGACTGTACTATATGGTAGCGAGACATGGAATTATCAAGAAAAAGATAGAGAAAAATTAACGCAATTTACATGAGATTCTTGCGCATAATATGCGGGAAAACCCTGATGGGCAAAGTAAGTAACGAGATAATTCTAAAAGAATGTGGTGCAGAAGAGACGCTAGTAGACACATGAGAAAGAAATCGGTTAAGATGGTTCGGACATATTGAGAGAATGCCAAATGAATGACTAACGAAACAAGTGTATCAAGGTAAAGTAGATGTCAGCGTGCCCAGGGGTAGACCGCGGAAATAATGGTTAGAATGTGTAAATGAGACCCTAGTTAGATGAGACATAAGAAGTCACAGAAACGCGAGAGCCTGCATGAAAAAATACATGAACATAAAGGAAGCTGGAGAGATATGTCAGGACAGGAAAGTATGGTGGCAAATAGTTAATAAAAAGAGTATCAGTAGAGTGAATGACGTCTGAAACAAAAGACCTTGACCACTAATGGACCCAAGTGGGGAACCTTACATAACGACTTCGTGATTTTCTTCGCTTGGGTGATTGCTAGAGAGATGGATCAGCAACCTGGGTCGGAGCAGTGTTGCGGAACGAACGTGTTATTTACTTAAATAACACGAGAATTTTGGATCAATCTGAAAATTCTCTATCCCTTCCACACTCTACTCCTTTCCCCTAACGTGTGAGTCACGCCTACCCCGAAAGGGAAATGGCTTAATGATGTAATAATAATAGCTGGTGCATATTTGCACAAGTGTGGTAACCACGTGTTAAAAGTAAAAGGATCCGCTCGATTTTATAAACATGTATTTAAAAGTATTGGGAGATTTTGTTTTGTGTAACTAGAAATGCTAATGAACATAAAAAACGCTTAAATTTTATGTAACTGTTTTATTGCCCCTAGATAGAGAGAAAAGTCTGAGGAAATTTTAGCGAATTTGATTAAATAGTTGCAGAAAAACCAATTAAATTTTAAAAACAGAGTAATTGAAAAAAGTCTGCTAATTCTCATGAAAAAGTATTTAAAAACCCAAGCAGTCTTTTCTGACAAGTAATAAATATTTCTCTAGAGTTTAAGTGACAATAAAATAATTTTTAAGAAAAGGGATTCAAAAAACAGTTCATTAATTACATTGAAAGGCCTATGCGATTTTATTCAATGGTAAAAAGCTATTAAAATGTTTCATCAACGATAATTTAGAAAATCAGTAATTGGAGAATTGAGAATACGGGCATATATAATTCCGTTGACAGCCACTGAAAAGTATAGATGCGCAGTGAACGTTTTCCTTAGCACGGCGCACTTTGCGCGATTTACCCGTTAAGCGCCTTTTGCGTTGTTTAGCTAGTGCTGTTGGATATGATTTTATTTGCTGGAAGTGCATTTGGTAGAATTTTAATGAAAAAAGTTATTCATTCGCATAAAATTAAACTTCATATTATATTACATAATACGAGATTTAATGAGATAATTTTAATAGACTTTAACATAGCTTTGAATAAAATTAAAGTTTTAGAACTCAAGCGCTCCTAATTTTAAATATTGTTAAATTGTGAAGGATAATCTTTTACACTGAGATATTTTAATTAAATAAATTAAATTCAATATCTATTTTGTATCTATTTACTATAAATAACTATAAAACTATATATACTATAAATCTATCTATTTACTATAAAAATGAAGATTATATAATAGTAATTTTAAACTTAGCTTATTTTGTCGAGAAATCGTTGTTTGAATTTCCAGAAATTGTCGCTTAGAATTCGATTTTTTTCTGAGTGAATATAATGCCCTTTCGTTCTAAATTTTTAGTGACTACTGTCTCTCTCTCATAACCAAGACTGCGAGTAAAATTCAAAGTCATTGGATTCGTAATCAACTATTTTCTTCGTGTTCTAATTTATATTTTTTAGGATTTCACAGCCCTAAGGCTGAAATCCTTGTAATTTCGGTTCGGTTTCCGTCCGTCCATCGTTCTTTTATCTTAGGTGGGGAAGCAGGCGAATGTTGGTGAAGTCAGGGAAGTGAGTGTAGTGAAATTAGGAAGAGGGAGGTAGGAAAGAATAAAGAGAAGAATATAAGTAGATAAGCAGGGTCATTGGGAGGGGAAGTGAAGGGGAGTGTAAGAAGTGATGGGAGCATAAATTGGCAAGGGAGAGTAGGGGTTGGAGAGGGTGGTGAAGTACTAGGATATCGTGCGAGGTAGTGAGAAAGGCTAATAATGGCTTGTAGAGGCTAGTATGGGAGGATAAGTAGGTGGTGAGAGGAAATGAGGGTAGGTGCAATAGTAAAGGAGAAGTAAGTGAAGTGATGTGCGGGCAAGTAAAAAGAGGGAGGTAAGGGAGATTCGAGGAGAAGAGATTAAGTGAGTAACCAAGGGAAGTGGGATAAAGTAGGGGAAAAGAGGACAGTAAGTGATGAGAGAATAAACAGGCAAGGGGGGGTAGGGCTTGGTGAAGGTGGTGAAGTACGAGGATATAGTGAAAGGTAGTAGAGGTGGCAGGGAACCGCTGATAGAGGCTATTGTGAGAGGGCAAGTAGGTAGTGAGAAGATTTGAAGGGTGGTGCAACAGAAGAGGGGAAGTAAGTGTAGAGATGTGTGGGGAAGTATAAGGAGGAAGGTAGAGGAGATACGAGGGGAAAAGGATACGTGGATAATCAGGGGAAGTGTGATGGAGTTGGAGAGGGGATGATGAGAAGTGATGGGAGCATAAATGGGTATAAGGGAGTAGGGGTCGATGAGGGTGGTGAAGTACGAGGTTGTGTTGAGAGATAGTAGAGGGAGGTAGGGAATGGCTTATGGAGGCTAGTATGGGAAGGCAAGCATGACGCCGATTTTGAGTTTTTTTTTAATTTTCAGAAGAGGAACTGGAGTGTTTGGCAACCTGGAAAGAGGGTAGCAGTCGTTATCTGGTTGGCCGATTAAATCATGATCATGCAACCAGCAACGAAGATCGTTACAGATGTTTCGTTTACGAACGAGCTGATCAAAGTATCCAAGGAAATTTAAACAGAGCCTCTGGTGTGGGTCCAGAAACCTCTGATCAAGAAGTTCCCATGTCCAATGGACCAGTGACAGAAGGGTCATTAGTAGAAATCTACAATGTAGCTCAAAGTGGTGACGCCACTTGTAATGGTCTGTCCAGTCCCATGGAAGGATCAAGAACAATGAAATTAACAAAAGGTAAGCCAGTTTTATAAAATAAAACTTTTCTCACAAAAGATACATCATCGTCAGTTAATTCAGATAATATTGCGAGTCTTACCAGGACTGCGGAAAGTGGATTAACACTAAATCTTCTTCCGAAGCCACTTTGACTTGAGTCTGAAACTTTTGAGCGCTTCAAAGTTTGTTCAATTAGTCTCAAGTACTCCGGAGTCAATATTCCAAGAAAATTACTTGACTGCGTTTTCATATCTGCTGGGTAAATAAGCGATATCCTAGCAGTCAGTCTCGGAAACAGTAGATAGCCAAATAGGGAGAAGCAGATCAGTGGTTAAAACAGGAAGAGCGATTGCTTAAATACGACTCACACAGTCCTCACAGGTTCCTCACGATCAGAGTTGGCGGAGCCCTAGGGCTCTCTCTCCTCCCTCCCCTATAAATCGACCACGGAGGGGCAGAGTATTGATTTTCCCTCCTCAGAAATCGAATGATTAAATTATTTATTTTGTCGAAACTAGAAATCTTTAAATTCTTTCTTGCTTTGTTCAATCTTTCAAATCTATGTACTGAGAAAACGAACCGTTAACTGAGCTGGATAAATAGCTCGGTTAAAGACAAATTATTTAAAAAGAACAGAATAATGATTGTAAGTAATCATGTGCTTGTTGCTATCACAACCGAGTTAGAACGGTTAAAATCAAATGGTAAAAAATAACACATTAATTGTTTGTCAGAACCGAGTTTGATTCTGTAAAATTTGAATGTGTACTTCTTTGTTAAAATAAAACAATTTTTTCGGTTAAAAGCAAACAAATGATTTGTGATAATTTTAAACAAGCTGCACCTAGTAGTTATATTTTCACAAGCAGACTAGTTATTTTTACACAATCAATATGCTTGTTATTTTGGGTGAACTTCCGATTAATGTTTACCTCCAAAATCATTCACACTGCTTATACCTATGTATTTTGATGCGCTGATTACGAATATGATAGTGAGAATTGGCGACTAGGCGATTTTCATGGTGAAACCACGAAAAAACCATAAAAATCATGGTTTTTGGCGTTTATCTCAAACAATATGCAAAATTTTAAAAAATATTTCAAACAAAAGTTGTAGACCTCATCGAAATACATATTTTTGGTTTGAAGCATTTTTTTCTACGATTGATCGTTTTCGAGGTCTGTACGTCCATTGGTTTCGGCTTAGTGCCTAATCACGCTCTTCACCGCGGGTAGGTTGGAGTACTTTGAAGAGCATATATTTTTTTATGTTTTGTTAGTATGTAATTTTTTTTTGAGTTTTTAACATTTGTAATGTTTTTTTTTTTTTGCATTTTTGAAGGCTTTTTGTTTTTTATTGGTTTTATCGACATTTTTATCTGTTTTTGCCGGGGTAGCAAATTTTAGTGTCCTGCATTAATTGCGAGAAAGGATCAGCGTTCATTTTTTTTACTCGACGCCGCCACAAAAACTCGGAAAGGTGTTCCGCTAAATTGTTTTTTCGAACACCTCCACAAAATAAAAAGCGACGCATCCAACGCCAGGAGGACTCAATGTTCTGCGTGTGTGCCCCAGTATCTGAGTTCACGAATTCTTCGGAATGATTCACCGTTTTATGTACATAACCGCAATTCTCTAAATCTATGTAGCCTTTCCAGCAATCAGTGTTGATTTTTTGTGCCGGGAGCTACATGCTTTTTTATTAGATCGATTAGAGTATTTTTATCTCTTTTGTTATCGGGGCAAATTTCTAATCGATAATTATGTGCATGACCCCGCTGAATCATTCCTAAGATCCATGACCCTTCCACCACACGCCCTCTTTTGTACTTTCGACGACCGATCTTACACTCGTCGAATTCCACGATTTCGCCAGCACCCCCAATTTGACCTTCATCCTCAAATTTTTGGTCAAGAGCAACCATGCAAACCTCTCTACAATAAGAAAAACGATCGGAGACGGTTTCTGAAGATATTTCTTGACCTTCAACAATACTGCTTTCTCGAATGGTTTGCTCAAAGTTTAAATTTACAGCAAAGCTGTATGTAGTTAGCATGCAAGCTGCTGGAGAAATTCGTCACCTTTCAAACCACGTATTCTCTGCTCAAGTTACATTGTGATTATACAAGCCTTTTTTTGGCAAACAAATTTACCACATGACAGCAGATTATCTACGAGAACCATTTTATTTTTATGTTTTGAACAGTATCTTTCGCGTGGAATTGATTCAATTTCGCGTAACCACATCTCCCCCTTTTCCAAATCCTGTGGAGGGGGGAAGGCACCCTTGTGACAGATTATAGAAATAATTTAGGTCACACACCTCCCCCCTTTCCAAGTCCCGTGGGGGCGGGAAGACACCCCTGTGACAGGTTATAGAAATAATGTATGTCACATACCTCCTATTTTTCCCAAGTTTCGTGGGGGCGGGATGGCACCCCTGTGACAGGTTATAGAAATAATGTATGTCATATACCTCCCCATTTTCCCAAGTCACGTGGGGGCGGGAAGGCACCCCTGTGGCAGGTTATAGAAATAATGTATGTCACATACCTCCCCCTTTTCCCAAGTCTCGTGGGGGCGGGAAGGCACCCCTGTGACAGGTTATAGAAATAATGTATGTCACATACCTCCCCTTTTTCCCAAGTTTCCTGGGGGCGGGAGGCACCCCTGT
>NC_046663.1:69472373-69478501 GCF_010883055.1 Belonocnema kinseyi
TTCCCAAGTCCCGTGGGGGCGGGAAGGCACCCCTGTGACAGGTTATAGAAATAATGTATGTCACATACCTCCCCCTTTTCCCAAGTCTCGTGGGGAACGGGAAGACACCCCTGTGACTGGTCACAGAAATAATGTAAGGCCTCACCCCTCCTTTATCCCACGCATCGTGGGAAAACCATTCTACGAGCGCATATTGACTATAATAGCCTTCTAGAATGTATCATATTATTTAAGTCTATTTTCTCAAAAACTATTATTCGTAGAGTAAAAATGTATTGCACATAAAATATGTATTTTCAAAAAATCTACAACTTTTATTTGAAGCATTTTTATAAATTTTTAATATTCACTGAGATAAACGCCAAAAACCATGATTTTTATGGGTTTTTCATGGTTTTCACCATGAACATCGACTAGTCGCCAATTTTCACTATCATTTTCGAAATCAGCGCGTCAAAATACGTAGGTATACGTAGTTTGATGGGTTTTGGAGGTACACCCTAATCGGAAGTTTATCCGCGGAATCTAACAAATGAAGTTGATAAGTTTTAACCAAGTGCTTTTGAATTTGGTAAAAGTGAGCCAAGTTGAATTGCGGGTTTTTAACCGAGTAGAGATATAATTTTAGCATAAATGCGCAGGTGCCGTAGTAAAGACAGTAGAAGGGACCGACGTCTGCGCATTTAAGAAGGGCCCGTAGCTAGCATTGTTGTTAGCGTCATTTCGCTTCGACTCCCTTCTTTTTTGGTATGCTGTACATGAGTCTTAATTTTATTTACTAAGGTTCCAATATTAAAGTATATTATTTTGAATAACAATACCATCGTTGCTTAACAAGAAAAGTGCGCGAAACGGGAGACACGGATTTTGACCATCTTTTGTGAGCGACGAGGACTTAATATGAGGTTGAAAAAGCTGCCATCATGCGTTCACGCCTGCGTACTTTTTTCAAACATTTTTTCTAATATTTTTTTTCCCAATAATTTAACCGTAAATATGCATAAATATTATAAAATCGTATTAAATATTTCAAAAATATATTTTTTAAGGGCATGTGATACTTGCAAATGTATCGATTTGACCAGTTTCCCGGGTAGAAGTTATAACTTAGTTCTTAAGAGGTCCTGTCTAGATTTCCTATTTTCTATCGAGGCCCTAAAGTAGCAATCTATCAAGGACGCAAGCGAAAGCGTCACGCTTAGCTAGCGAGGTCATCAGTAGGCAACTCAAGAAGGGCCCATTAATAGGGTTTTTATAAAATCTAGATAGTCCCTAACACGCTGAGAAAAATACTTCCGAATCAATGCAATATTGTTTTGAAGCATCAAACGGTGTTTTCGCGCTCAGTCAAATGCATATGCTATTGTTTCTTATTTTGTTTATGCAAATAAAATATTATTAAATTATTGAAAAATTGATCATGCTTTAAGTTCTGAAGTGTGATGCTATGGTTGTCATAGTAAAAAAGTTTAACTAGCACATTGCCATAATCTATCACCAGAAATTTTTGATTGAGAGAAGGAAAATATTAATCCAAAAGTAAAATACATTTTCCTTGAAAAGATTAAATCGAAAGATTTTTACACCTTTCTGTAACCTCTGACAAACACTCCTCCTCCTTTTCTCGTATTTTTTTTTGACATTTAATTCTTAACTATACTCCGCACGTTATTCTAAAGCTAAACTAATTGTTGAATTTGGCTTCAATTCTTAACTATAACTCCGCACGTTATTCTAAAGCTAAACTAATTGTTGAATTTGGCTAGAGAAAGACTTATTACTAATGACTAAAGAGAAACGCTGTTTATTAAAATATTCGCCAGCGCCTAGAATCGATCGCACGTACCACACGCTTATAAGTCGAACGCCTAATCCACATAGCTACGATGCCAGCCTGAGTGCGACATCATAAATGCTTGACGGCATTCATCCGATACATTAGAAATTAGGAAAAAAGGGTTTTCAAGCTCGATTTTTTATATATGATTTTTAAACGTACTCACATGATTTTAAATTAATTCGATCTCTAGGAAAAATTCCTTTTAAAATTGTAAGGCACAAAATGTTTTAAATTTGTTCAACCAAACAATTTTTTTTTAATTTAATTATAATTAAGCATAATAACATTAATGCACTACTAAAATTAATTGATAGAAATTATTTTTCAACTATATCTTTATGAATAAAACTTTTTATCTACTTTAATTAAAAAATGTAGTGCTAAAAAGTGAGTACATAAATAATATAAGTTAAGTAGCACACGGCAATATCCTGTTGAGGGTCGGCAGAGGGAAAGCCTAGATTCTTCCAGCTAGGAAATCTGGCTGCGGCCTTATAAGAGCCAATATTTAGTTTAGACTAAAGAGCCTAGTGGGCATACAAGTGCTAAAGTTGTTCTATATACGTCTTTCGGCGGACGTCTTTAGGACCTTTTAAAGAAATGAAAATATCCAAAGGATGTCTTAAAGACGTCAAATTATATGGCATAGAGGTACATTCTAAGGACGTCTTTAGGACGTCCCGGTGCCCACTGGGAGGCAATTTCAACCCGGGATATGGAATCTTTGTGAAATAATAGAAGTATCTGTGAAATGTTTTTAACCTAGCTGAAATTTTTACAAAGCGTTTGAAATATTTTTTTAATCTTTTCGAAATATTTGTTAATATTTCTGAAATTATTTAAATCTTCTTTAAATCTTTAGGAAATCTTTTAAGTCTATCGAAAATCTTTCAATCTTTGCTTTTCTCAAATCTTTTTAGTCTATCCAAAATCTTTGCAAAATATTTGGTAATATTTGTGTAATTATTCAAATATTTTTTTATCTTTAAGAAATCTTTTAAAGCTTTAAGAAATCTTGGGAAATAATTAAAATCTTTGTACTCCCTTTAAATCTATTTTAACTCTTCGTGAAATAATTTAAGTCCTTGTGAAATCTTTGGAAAATGTTTGTGCTCTCTTTAGAATCTATCTTTGAAATCTTTACGAAATATTTTCAATCTTTTAAAAATCTTAAAAATATCATTGAAATATTTCTGAGATCTTTGGAACTATTTTAAAATACTTGGTAATATTTATGAAATTATTGAAATGTTCAGGAAATCAATGTATTAATGGAATTTGGAATTTTTTATGTCATTTCATTTGGTTTTAGAAAACGTTGCTAGCTGAAAAAAAAAAAATTTTTTGAAAGGGAATTAATTTAATCACTTTGCAATCTGGAAATTTGTAGAAATGAAAGTTTGATTATCTTTATTAAAGAAACACTGACAATTTTAGCTTTTTAAAGTATAAATTATCAAAGAACTTATATTAAGAATTCGTACATATTTACGAAGGTAAAAATTGATACAGAATTGAGGTAATAAAATCTAATTTTGTATTTTCATCATGTCCGCCTGTGAAATTCAATATCTATTATTAAATGTTTCATTTGAAATCTATCTATTTTAAAAACAGGTCGATTTTCTTGAGCCAGAAGATTTCTTGACCTATAAATTAGGTGTAAGACACGCTGATTTTCTTATTATTTCTTCTAGAGTTTAAATTTTTTCATTATGAGCAATTATTTTATGTTTTAACAAATGCAAGTGACTGTCATGTTAAAAAAACACTTCTAAGTGAAACAATAGTATTCGGGAATCTTTTTCGATTAACCACAGGTGATGAAAATATATCTCCTCCGTCCCCCTATTTTTTCGTTATGATAGAATTTCGAGAGTTTTGTAATGCTGATAATTTCCAAAATCTAAAGATCGATATATTAGAATATTTTATTGTGAACGTAGTTTATTTGACGGTCGAAATCAAATTAATTCCAAAAAAAAATGATAGTGAATTCTAAAAAATTCAAGGTAAATTCCAACAAGTTAAAAGATTTATCTCCGGCAAAATATGCAAAGTACACGTCCATTGACTACCTATAACAGTATCTCGTCAACGATAGTAGGTTATTCTGCTTACTTCGGTGCTTTAGTACTTTTTTTCCTATAAAAGCGTTTGGTATTTGAACGGAGCAAGAATTTCACAATCCCTTTTTGCCCTCCTACAATAATCATGCGATTCCTGCTGATAAAATAATATTATATACTCCTCTTTCCAGAAGAGAAAAATATCCCCGAAGAGAAAATAAAAAATTTTGCAAATATTATGGAAGAAAGTAAACAACTTATTATTAAAATAACCTTAAATCTTACACATAAACTTTAAGTTTAATATATAATATTTTTTGCATTTAATAGATAATCCAAATCTTTCATTTTTGTTCAAAAGTACCAGTTTTTGGCGAAAAACTCTAATATAATCTAAAGTTTTTCATAATTGTGAGTTTAATTTTTGAAGTTGAAGTTTAATAATTTTGGTTTTAAATAATCAATTTTCTGTGAAAAATGCTAACATTATACCTTTTCACATTCTCATCAAGAGAAGGTATTGGATTTGTGTAAAATTTGCCCCCCCCCCCCCCCGTTTTTGTCAAATGTCCACGTTTTGAGAGCCCCTGAATCCGAAAAATAGGTTTTTTCGAATATGTCTGTCTAGCATGTGTCTATAGATTTTTAGTTTGTTAGCACGATAACTTTCGAAAGAATTGACAGATTGGATTGGCCTTTGGTATACTCCTTAAGTGTCCTAAAATAAAGGTCAAGTTCGTTAGCCAGCCATTTTGGATAAAAGTTTAAAAAGTGAGCGTATTTTATGTATGAACGTATGATTATGGAAAATCACAAAAAACATTTTTTCAACAAATAATTTGCTTATAACAAATGTTGTTGTTTAATAATATATATAATATTGGAACATATTTAGCTTATAGTAGTTTATGAAACTTAGGTTATTTCAGCCCTTTTCCTGTTATTGACGAGCACTGTGAACGTCAAATATATAAAATGACCATTTTTTCGCCATATTTGTTTGTTTATTTATAAAAAATAGAAAACCTAATTGAAAAATCAGACTCAACAACTCTCTTATAAATCTTAACAGCTTTTTTTCAGAAATTTTTTGTTCAAATCGCTCAATATTTGTGGGCTGTACATTATTTTTAACCAAAAATGTCATTTTTTCCAGAAGTTGCAGTAAAATGTTTAGTAACACACTTTTAAAGAATGCGCATTTTTTAAGAGACAATGATACGACGTCTGTTTTAATATCAATACATGTTATGAATTGTAAGAATATACATTTATGGAAATAATATACAAGTTGAGATACAAATTCGAGTGCGAAACACGAGATACGTGATGAGAATGTATTCGTTAAAGCGAGTTTTTTAAAAGTATTTTTGAGCTTTAACAAAAAAGAAGTCACTATCACCAAATTACTGTTGTCGATGTTTTGACTTTTCGTTTTAAAACATCTATGTACAAAGATCGAGCGCAGAGCGCGGGTAAATACATTATCGAGCGCGGAACGCGAGATAAATATATCATCGAGCGCAAAGCGCGAGAACCAACAGTCGCGCGCCCTACGCGCACTAAAATTTGCGAGCCGCGCACTCAGCGCGCTATGAGAATGTGCCCGCGAAGCGAGCGGATTTTTTTGTTCAAATACTTTAAATATTCTTTAAATCTTATAATTTTTCAGTAATCTTATCAGTTTTAGATGGCAAGAAGTAACATAACGTAAAAAAATGGTTTTATTATTATACTGTTTTAGAAAAAATTGTGGATACTTTTCTTTATTACAGAATATTTTTAGTTCTCAACAGTTGTCAACCGTTCAAAATGGAAGAGTATTAAAAGTTAAATTTACATCATTTACAAATTGAATTTCCAATTTTCTTCCATTATCATGTTTCTTCTGCCATTTTGAACTTTGAAAATTTAATTTTTATCTATTCTTAATATTCTTCCATTTTTAACACAATTCTTGCATCAATTTTTAAGTATCAAAATGAAAAAAGTTTAATTATAAAACACCTTTTTTCCAATATAATAAATTTCTATAATCCTTACTCTTCAATAAAATGTAAAAATATTATAGGTCAATCGATTTGTCTTGAATGAACGAATCAATTTTATTTTTGTGTTAATCTAAAAGTATGTGAATGAGAACATTTTTACTACAAAAATCGATTTTGCAAATAATGTAAATGACCATAACATTCTTATTCTTTAATTAAATGTATTAA
>NC_046663.1:69478601-69489655 GCF_010883055.1 Belonocnema kinseyi
GTGCATCCTCTTATCGAGGAGCTGTTCACGAAAGTTTTTCTCTTGTGCTTTCTTAATCCGGGCTTTCAGGAGTGAGTACTCGAGATAAATTAGATTTGATGCGTTTTGCTCACCCCTAATACTGAAGTCAAGTCCGAGTGTTTCAGCAGCCTCCTCCGCTGCTTTGTACAGAAACGCTCCATTGCCCACTTCTTGGTGATTCCTGACCATTTTAAGAAGAGGGTCTCTTCCATTTGCAACTCTATGTGCTGTTCCCAAAATAATCCTGTTGTGAAGACATTCAAGACTTAATATTCCGCGACCCCCTTGACGGCGTGAGATGTACAGTCGCGGAACGGAAATAATCCCTCCAAATTTCTTCAATTTATCTGCAACTATTTAAAACACACAAACATAATCTTAAAGTTGTTAAGAAATGGTAAATATGTTCAAAAATTATAAATATTCCTCGCAATCTGTATTGAAAACCGCTATCTTAGCGTTCAAATTTACGAAAAATATCAATCTTCTTTTGAAATCTAACTATTATTTTGTTTTTTACACTAAACCTCGTCTTCCAGTTCTAGTATAAAACGACAACATAATTTATAATGCTAGAAATTTGCGATTTTTTCTTATATTTTCAATTTTTTGTCTACGTTCCACTTATAGTGCCATAATGATTTCTAAAATTTAATTAATTTTTTAATTTCTTAAAGAAATGTTGATTGTTCATAACTATCTTCTCCTATACGAATGGTAGATAGTTGCGGTTTTTCCTAAACATTCAGTAGAATATTTATCAACATTTTTTTATTCATTTGTAAATGTTTAAACCAATTCAATTTGTTTAAATAATTTTTGTTTGAAATTTTTTGTCGTAAAAAATAATTACAGTCGGTCTTGTTTAATATTTAACAAAATTGGCTAATGAATTTTTATTCATGCAAACCAATTCCATTTGTCTCGAAAATGTTTTGTTTTCTACAAAAATTCGTTGAACTGGCAGTTTAATATCATTAAGTGACATACATTTATTTGCAAATATTTTCCAATTATTGAAATAATAAATTATTATTTAGTTTTCAACATATAATCAAGGTTTGATATAATTTCTTGTTTATGTAACTGGTACATATTTTAAAATAAATTTATTATATTAACGATGATAAAATGCCAGTTCGCTCGCAAGTTTCAGCGCGCCTAGAGCGCGCGACAGTTAGTTCTCGGGCTTCGCGCTCGATGATATATTTAACTCGCGCATCGCGCTCGATAATGCATTTACCTCGCGCTACGCGCTCAATCTTTGTGTATAGACTTTTTAAAACTAAAGGTGAAAGCATCGACAACAGTAATTTGGTGATTAAGAATTCTCTTTTGTCAAAGCTCCTTCGGCTTTAACAAACACATTCTCATCGCGTATCTCGTGCTTCGCACTCGATTTTATCCCTAAAATTTTATATTATTCCCATAAATGTATATTATTATAATTCAGAACTTGCATTGGTATTAAAACAGACGTAGTTTTATTGTCTCGTTAAGAAAAAAGTGCATTTAAAAAAAAATGTTATTAAACATTTCTTTGCAACTTTTGTCGTTTTTCCATAAACTGAATTTGCTCCTTTCCGATGTTATTTTATGATATGAACTTTACACATACGGTCTACTGAGTAGCCTTATTATTTTTTAACTTCTAAATAATTAATTATATATATTTTTTTAAAATTAATTTATATATTTGAGAATCTTTGAATTACTGTGAAATTGTTGAATGAAACAATGTAATTTTCGGATTTTCCATTATTTTGTATGTTGTCAAAATTTTAATTTTTAATTTTAAGAACATTTAAAAAGTTGCCATGATAATCATAGAGCATTTAAAAATTAACTTTTTCTTCTCTTGACTCTTTTTCATATCGTCCGCTGTTTGACTTAAAAGGTTCATTTTCGTTTGTTTTTTGGAATTTTGTAAATTCTATAATTCTGGTAATGTTTGGTTGTATGAAAAAAGTCATCAGGATAAATTGTTCAACTTTTTGAATACCATACACATCCGTACAGAACATTTTTTAATTTCGAAAAAAGTGGTCTCAAAAATATTCAAAATTTGCTCATCACATAAAAGCGCTGGTGTTAAATTTGTTGCAGCTCAAATTTCATTTATCTCCCAATGAGCATTTAAAAGAATTTTCCAGTCTCAAATGTATTCCTCTGAACGTAGGTGCAATTCTGGGCATCTGGGTGAAAGTATTATTTACAGGCTCAATTTTGGCTCAATGTCGAGAGTTGTGGAGTGCTGATATTTAAACTAAAGCCGGGATGTGTAGAAACAGTCATGACCGTCTACATCATCGACATATAGAAATGGACCGATAACGCTTTGGGGAGAAATGAAATGGGCTCTAGGGAAAGAAAAAACATATGAGACGTAGACCTGCCTTTATCTATTTCAGGACTCTGTCAAGTGATTTGGTGGCCCAGGGTATTGCATAAATATTCTGTGCGGTTAATTAAAAAAAAAGATGAACAATACATTAGAAATTTGTAGTTATAATAAATTGAATTTTAAAGAACATTCATGAAAATAACCTGTTTCAGATAGATTATTTAAAAAACTTGGTAACCGTGAATTCTTCTTGAAATTTGATTGAAAATGTTACAATAATAATCGTTTTGTGAGTTCAAACATAATGTAAAAACTGTTAAAAATTTGAACAATATTTCTCTAACATAAAAAATAATCATTTGTATTGCATAGGTACAAAACATCATATTTTGAGGTTTTGCTTTTGTTGTAACATTTTTTATTTTACTATATTCAATAACTTTACTTACGTATAAAAATATATCCCCGTATAAACGTCTTGACAACGCCCACAAACTACATAGGTTTCCATCATTTTTTATATTTATTTACAATAAATTATAATTAAATAAGTTATAAATAAATCAATTCTGAAAAGTGCGATAAACGTCACATTATTGGGGCACTCGCGACACAAAGCACGGTCCTGTGCAGTGCCAAACTTCACCCAATGAAAATATTGTCGAACAATCAGCTTTATCTAGAAAGAGATAGTTCTACGTCTCATATGTTTTCTCTCTCTGTAGAGACCATTGCCGTTCTCCCCCAGCATTACCGATCCATTTATATATGTCGATGGTCTACATATACAATTAAGTATTTTCACTTCAACCACCAGCTAACTTCACTTTGTTGAATACAGAAAATCTAGATGAAATTTTTTCGAACGAACAGGCATCAATTAAGATGCAGACGGTCACGACTTAGTTTTTACATCCCGGCTTTGGTGATTTGAATATCATGTAGGTTTTGAGTAACCTAAGATTTGGATATTATATCACGCTAAGTACAATTTTTATTCCAAGACACTCATAGTCACTGGTAAATGGGAGGTAATAAAAAGTTAGGTAATTATTATTATAACTTACCTGCTTATTAACATCTATTTCACTCAAATAGCGCCCGACAAAATCATTTTCACAGGTGACTGACAGTTTGTAGACGACACTTCACGTTCCTCTGGATGAAAAAAAACAGTGTCTAAAGGATACTTTTCCCCTAGATTCTCCGAATGAACCTATGTGGCTCGAATTTGTTGCAACTCACTTGAACACCGATTTTGGTGTACATTGGAGGATCGGCGATTTTCTGTGACTTTTTGAATTTCTATCCAAAATATGCAGCTAAAGAACTTGGCCTCTAGTTTAGGACACTAAATGAGTGTACCAACGACCAATCTAATAGAAGAATTTTTTCAAAAGGTATCGAGCTCACAGACAGACATACATGTATACATACATACATACATGCAGACAAACCGACCCACAGAAATATTCGTAAAAACCTGTTTTTCGGATTCAGGGGATCTCAAAACGTAGACATTTGATCTAAACGGGGGGGGGGGGGTCAAATTTTAGACAAATCTAATACCTTCTCTGATGAGAATGTAAAAAAACCTTTTTCACACAAATAAAATTTGTTTAAATAATTAAAAATCAATTAGCCATTGTTGTTAAATATTCCACTAGACCAACAGTAATAATTTTTATTAAAAAATAAACAATTTTCAGACAAAAAATATTTTAACAAATGGAATTGATTTAAACATTTGAAAATTAATCAAATAATGTTGATTAATATTCCCCCAAAGAAATAATCATAATTTTCGATAAAAAAATAATTTGAAAAATAATTTAAACAAATTCTATGTTAATTAAAAATTAATTAGCCAATGTTGATAATTATTATACTTGATCGATATGAATAATTTTAATTTGAAAAAGACGAGAAAACAGTGTTCCAAATGTCGATTTCATAAAGAATTACTATTGTTTTTAAAGGGAGTTTTCAGGAACTTAGGAGGGTGTGGGTTGGATAATTCTGTACAAGCCTCTATACTTTTCCGTCACATTTTCTCTAACCCTAAAAGAAATTCCCAAAAACTAAAAAAAGTGATTCTCCCCTATGCATTTTACATGGGAAACTTCAAGTCAAAATCGACACTTGTTGAAATAAAAAGTAACCAAAGTAGGGAATTTCTTTTTTCATATTTAAAATGAAATGGGGGGATCGTTGTCCTCTAAAAAAAGTGTTTTTGAGCTACCATAGTGCTCAGATAAAAAACGCATTTACTTCTTGTGAACTCAAACAAATTTGTAGGCGATAAGCATGAAAATTCGAAATAAAAATTTCAAATGTATTTTTGGACAACCCTACTAGTCACCCTGGGTGTTATAATTTGAAAAATCGAATTTTCTAGTACCTAACCTACAGAACACTTATGATTATTTTTTAATTCATAGAATTTTTCAATAGCTGCAAGGAATATTGAATGCATCTTTGAATGGTCGGTCTGATCTATCCGATTGCGGACCAGTGCAGTGGCTAGAATGCCGTGACCGTTGAAGGTGAACTCTCAAACTTTTGATATATATTCTTGGCGCTGGCGAGGGACGATAATTGGTATTGGCGTAGTACTAAAGTTAAGCTTGGCTTTTCGTTCTCGCGTCCCGAGGGCACGGGAAGAGGTGAAACAGTGGAAAGGGGGTAAAAAGGTGGGTGAAAATGGGTAAAACGGTGACTGAAAAGGGGTGAAAAGGGGTGAAAAGAGGTGAAACAGAAGCGCAAGAGCGAGTTGAACGATTTTATCATTTACGTTAAAACGCGAATTAGCGCCCTTAGAAGAGAACCATGCGATTTTTATGACCAAAGGAATTTGTATCGTGATGGACTTATCGAGCGAGTTGCTGAATTATTTCCATTCCTTGATGCCGCGATGCAACAATACTTTTACGTGCCATAAAGTGACGCGCGATACTTCGCGCACATCCTGCCTTCGTTTCTGTTCAGTCTGACGGTCCACGAACGCACTTCCACCCTCTTTTTCTATCTTCCTTTCTTCCTTTTTCGTGAAAAAGGAAGACAAACAAAACAGAAAGTAAAAAAATACATAAACAGTCGAGAATAGTCGCTTGTTCTCTCGCCCTCTTCTTCTCCGCCGAATTTGTCGAGACGAATCAACGTGTCGATTTTATTGGATGTCCTGTCAACCCCTACAGGGACGAATCTATCGGGATAAAAGGAGAAAACTGCTATTCGAAGCAGCGTAATTTGTAAAAGGGCTCTCGAAATAGGTAATTGCATTTCTGAAACTCAATGTGGAGGATTAAGAGTAGCAAAGGTCAATAGAGGGACTGACCAATAAAATTAGTGTACGTGGGTATTTTTAGATGGATGTGCAGAGAGAGAGAGAGACAGACAGAAAGTTAGAAAATTCTGAATAAAACAGGCACACGAAAAAAGGTCTTGTCCACAGACAAGATTAAAATTTTCTATACGTTTTTGGGGTCGCTGAATCCGAATCCGAGATTGGTTTGACTTGGTCAGGTCGCATTTGGCTCCTAACCCCCCAAAAATGATGAAAGTTGGAACATTAATGGAAACACCCAAAAAACAAAACGGTTATATGTTTTTAGGGTCGCTGAGTCCAAATTTAAAGGTCATTTGACTCGGCGAGGTCGCATTCCATTCATAACCTCGAACAAAATTCAAACACTGAAAACTGTTCTGGACATAAATTGTTTGTATTCAGCGTCCGGTAAATAGAATTTTTTAGTCTTTCTTTGAGCATGGCTATCAAGTCTGTAGCACAAAATCCTGCTCTCTTGACAGATACTGTAACAATAACAACTGCCCCGAAAGGAGATGATTGTTTGATGAACCGAAAGTTGCTCTTCTTGGATTCTCACATAGATTACTTTCCAATGAATTTGGGGGATTACAGTGAGGAGCAGGGAGAAAGAGTTCATCAAGACATAAAGGAGATGGAGCGTAAGCATCAGGGAATGTGGGATGTGAATATGTTGGCAGATTACTGTTGGACATTGACAAAAGAAGTTGTTCAAAAAGGGGTGAAACATCACAGAACCCCCCTGCATAGGTCCTTCAAGAATAAAAGAACAAGATATCATAGAAAGAAATAAAATGAAATTTTCTTTTACGTTTCAGGGACAGTTTTCAGTGTTTAAATTCATTTTCTCAATGTTGTGAATGGAATGCTAACTCGCCGAGTCAAATGACCTTTAAATTTGTACTTAGCGACCCTGAAAACATATAACCGCTTTGCTTTCTGTTTGTTTCCATGAATGTTCCAACTTTCATCATTTTTTCAGGTTAGGAACGAAATGCGACCTGACCGAGTCAAACCAACCGCGGATTCGGATTCAACGACCCCAAAAACTTATAGAAAAGAATACCTCGTCTGGTGACAAGACCTTTTTGTTCGTGTGCCTGTGCAACTTATCAAATTTATTTTATCAGACAATTACCGTAGCACATTGGATTTTAGAGATGATGGATAATTTAATATTTTATAGGATAAGGAAGAAAATTTATTCGAAACTTTATATCTAAAAAAGAAGTGATGTAACGATGAGTCTAAAAAATCTCGCACTCATTTTTGTTTAAAATCTGATTGGCTTTTCATGACTTGAAGTTCTTATACATCTTAGATTTGAAATATTTACATAAAACCGGGTATATTCAGTAAAAAATTACTAGGTTTCAAATGTTTAAGCAATTTAAACAAAAGTTCAACAATTTACGTTCTTCGGTTTTGACGACGTTTTTTACCGGAAATAATTATACTTTTGGAATAAGAATCGATAGATTTAAAGGCTCATAAATATTGAACAGTTTCAGTTTACGAAAGAGTTTTACTCTAACAATTAGTATTTAGGACTGAAAATCATTATAGTGCGAAAAAATTATTGGTATTTTTAAACAAAAATCATTACATTTCAAAGAGGATTCATAACTTCTTTTAAAAATTAGGATTTCGTTGGCGTTTTGTGGTTTTATATCGAAACTTGGAGTTCGCAAACAAAAATCATTATAATTTGAAAAAAGATTTAGAATATTTCATCAATTTTCGATTATATTAGTATTTGTAGTCGGAAATTGATACATTAAAAAAAAATTGAAACTTAAGTTTTAAATAAGACTCACAATTTTTAGGGTATGTTCTTAGTTTATAGCTCGGAAATCGATGTTTTTACTAAAAATCACTAGAGTTTAATGAAGAGAAATTTTGTTTACAGTTGTAAGCTAGCTAGCGGTTTTCGTGGAAAATATGGATATATATTGCAAAAAGATTTAAAGTTTTTGAACAATTTCAGGTTATGTTGACTTTGTTCACTGAAAATTGATTATTTAAACAAAAATCAGACCGGCAATCTGAATGACCTGGGCTCATATCCCAGTGGAGCTAGAGAGGATTTTTTACAATCTTAAGATTAATCAATATCTCAATAATATTGATTAAGACTAGTAGACAAACTCAATAATATATAAAATTATTAAAACCCAATACATTTTAAAGAATATCTTAGTGTTCTTCTTCGAAAACTAGTATTTTCAATTAAGAAATTATTAAAATTTTCAGATTATCTTAATTCTTCAGATTATCATTTACTCGAAATGTGTGTATATTTCAAAGAAGATTTATAATTTTAAAAAAATGTAGATTATTTTAACATTTTTCTTGAATATCGGTTATTTTAAACAAAACAAACATTAAGTTGAAAAGAAGATTCACAATTAAAAAAATTTGTTTGTTAAGTTATATTCATCAGTAGATTCCAAAGAATATTTACAATATTTGAACAGTAATAGGGTATGCTGACATTTTTCACCGAATATCGGTTAGTTTAAATAAAAATGATTATTCATTTGCAGATGATTTTAAATTTTGAACAATTAATTGTAACATTATGCTAGTGTTTTTCATCGGTAGTTATTTGTATTGAAAAAAATTAGACGTCAAAGAATATTTACCATTTTTTAATAACTTTAGGTTATGTTGTGGATTTTCGTAAGAAATTTCTGTTTTTGAACAAAAATGCATCAATTATAGGAAAAATTGTCCTTGTTTTTATTTTCTATTATTGCAAATAATTTATACTATGAAATACAAAAAATTTGGTATCAATATTAATTTTATATTTTAATTTAGAAATTGCGTGAGACGAAGGAAAAATAGTACGTGCCTAAAGCGCTTTTTTATTTTTTAGTTCAGACAGAAAAAGTTTTACGGGATATACAACAAAATAATTAAGATGCATATCTAAGAAAACTTATTCAATTAAGTTCAAAGATTAAAAAGCTCTTCAAAATATTGTGGACTCTTAGGAAATATTGTAATAAGAATGTGAAATTTATTTTGTCACTATTTATATTTAAATTGCGAATTGCGCAAAAAGCTTTTAGAAATTGTTGCAGAATTTATGAAATTCATTAGAATGATTATTAGAAATATATACGTAGTGAAGTTATTTTTATTCTGTCAGGATTTTTTCTAAAGTAGTGAAAGCTAATTCCAACACGGCATTCATCAAGTGTCAATTTTATTTAATTTTATTCGAAATCGGTACAATTTATTTACTTTTCACTGGTTTACTTTATGTATATAGAAAAATAAAATTTACTAACATTTTTTTCATTATTTTAAATTAAGTTATCTATACAAAATGTTTGTATTGTAAGTCCCCAGTACCTCATAAGAAGTCTTAAACAAAGAGATTATTCTCTTGTGCGTGTTTGTCAATTATGATTCTTACCCCCTTCCCCTCTCTCACTACCTTTTTTGTAATAATTACATGGTTTCCAGTATAAATGGAAAATATTCTATTCCAAATTATCATAGTAATTGAAGAACAATTCTCTATTTCAAATTAAACCAACCAAATTTCAATCGTTTTAATTCGAAAAAAGCTGAGTACCTAGAAACGAAAGAATAACTCACGAGATTTTTGTTAATTTTGAATTCAATTTAGAGCAGAGATTTTTAATACTTTTCTGTCAAAAGGGTGATTGAAAAAGTGATTGTAAAATTGCATTTAAACGCACCACCAAAGCATTCCGTCCAAAACTTTGTATCAAAGGGAACCTTCAAACTAAATATAATTGAACAAAAATAATCAATATATTGGCAATTTCTAATGAGTGATTGTTTGCTGATTTAAGGTAAAAAAAATCAATAAAGAACCAGGCAGTTGAAACAAAATGTACAAATAAATAAAACTTAATTAAGCATAAAATAGACACATTCCAAATAACATCTAATAAGTAGGGCCGTTTTCAAAGCGAATTCAATCTAAAATTTAAAAGTACACCTGGATTCCAATAAATAAATTAAAAAATTGAAGGGAATTCGACAAAATTCGAATTATTCAACGGAATTAAAACTGAATCCGATAAAAATCAATGAAGTGTAAGTCGAGTTTAGATGAATTAAAGTACCTCAAATTCAAGTATAATTCAAATAAATTAAATAAAGTTAAGTAGAATAATCTGAACTTGAATTTGAGTTCGAATAAATTTAAAAAAAAAATTAATTTAAAGGAATTCCATGGAATTCAATAAAATTCAACATAATTTACGTTAGCGTAATAGAAGTAAAAAGTAAATTTAATGAAGTAGAAGTGAATTTTTAGGTTAAAGAAAACTCAGTGGAATTTAATGTAATTGAAATAAAGTTATCGGAATTTAATTTTATCTGAGTTGAAATTATAAAGTGAGGCTTAGAGGCTCGTTTTTCTCAGTTTTTTTACATAATTTTCCAAGAAATAATTTAAATTACGTATTGATGCTTCAAATATGTAATCTCTATCTGACCTTCTTCTGTACTATAAAGCACAAGCATACATTAGATTAACAAACAACTATTAACCCTCGCTTGAAGTGTGAGCAACTTTGTTCGCTAACTCAAAAAAGGTAAACGAAAATACTTAAAAGGAAAACTTTATATAGTTATAACTTTGTATAACTAAAGTTCATTGCAACGTTAAATAATCTAATTATTTTTACTTGAAGCATTAGTAGATTTATTCTTAACTTCACTTATAAGTTAGACACATTAAAAGTGCATCTTATAATTTGGTGGTATTTGTACTTTTTAAACGTTATCAAAATTATTTTTGATCTCTTTTAACGGAATTATTAACAAAGGAAACAATTTTTTGTTTCGTTTATAATCAATTATTACACGGAAAGAAATAAAGAATTAGTCGCTTAAAAATTCGTTGACTTTGTGTATTAGTCTCGGATACAAGAAGAAGTCGAATAAAGTTTTGAAACCAGAGCTGCCAGATCGTGGATGGAAATTACCCCCACCATACCTACCGTTTGGGAGCCGCAAAAAAGGAAGTGCATGATTACCACTGTGAGTTCGTATGTAAGCCGAAAATGCACGATTCGACCTCGGAGTTCTGCTGTACGATGATTGCCGATCTGAAGGCTTCGGAAGACTTCGGTGGCCTTCTATTTATATCTTGCTCCCCATTTGAAAGAAATTGAAGAAATTGGCGATTTGGATCTTTTGCGTGATTCTTAATTTCATGCATACGTCGATTTTCAGGTTATGTTTTCCAGGTGTACATAATATGTACATAATACATAACTGAACAAAAAAAAAATTTTTAATTGTTTTCAACATGATAGTAAAATTTTAAATAAAAAATTACATTTTCATCCAAAAAGCTAAACAAAGATT
>NC_046663.1:69489755-69497434 GCF_010883055.1 Belonocnema kinseyi
AGATTATGTTGAGAAATAAAAAAAAAATTCTTAAAAACGTTGTTTTTCTTGGTCAGGCCGGAAACTTATCAATCCACCCTCGTATATTAGGATATTTTAATAGATTCCAAGGAATTTTCATAGCGTCACAAGTTCAACACACACCTACGCTTCTATGCATATACACACACACCCAACATGCAAACAATATTTTTGCAGCATACCCGAATTTATGACGTATACGCAAACCTATACTAATCTAACTTAATACTACCACATATAACGCTGTATACAATAACGGACTAAGGCAGTTTCGCACGCTGAATATCAATATCCGAACGGCCCTTCTATACTCACTAGGTGTTTCTTTCACCGCTTGTGAGCATCAGAGCCGTATCTGTAGTATGAAAGGCCCCGAGAATGTCTCACTATTGAGACAGCTTGTGTAAACAAAATCTTTTATTGATTTTAGATGTAATTTAACTGTACTTAACAATATTATGGGCACGAAAATGTTAGAAAGCTTATTCAGTTATTCCTTCAATTGTAATGTAATTTGTAATATTATTCAGAGCTGCAGATCGAGCTAGAAATTTTCCCCCACCATACCTACCGTTTGGGAGCCGCAAAACAGAAGGTGCATGATTACTACTGTAAGTTTGCGCTTATGCCGAAAATGTACGACTCGAACTTCGGTTTTCTCAGGTCTTCTGCTACACGATGATTACCGATATGCAAGCTTTGGAAAACTTCGGTGTTCTTCTATTTACTAGGCAGTCTGATAAGTACCTGAAAATTCTAAGAGATGGCATTACTATTCACTAATGTGAACCATTTCCGTCGAGCTTGATGCTTCAAATAACGCCTGTCGAAACTCCAGCCATTTATGTTTACGCATTTACAAGTTACAGCACTGAGAAGCGACTAACCTCCGAGTTTTTTTTAATATGGAAAAATCTGAGTTTCGAGTTTTGATCAAACACTACTATCTTCGCAAGAAAACGATATCCGAGACCAAGGCCAAGCTGGATAAGTATTACCCGGACTCTGCACCGTCTATTGGAACGATTCATAAGTGGTTTACCAAGTTTCATTGTGGCCGTACGAGCACAGTTGATACTGAACGATCTGGGCGCCCAAAAGAGGTCACTACACCAGAAAATGTCGAAAAAATCCATGATATGATGTTGAATGATCCCAAAGTGAAACTGAGAGAGATAGCTAATGCTGTAGGCATATCATTGGAACGTGTGGGCAATATCATGCATTCAGTTTTGGGCATGAAGAAGCTCTGCCCGCGATGGGTGCCGCGTTTGCTCACAGTGGACCAAAAACGAATTCGTGTGACAAATTCCCAGCAGAATTTGGCATTATTTTCGCGTATTTCGACCGAGTTTTTGCGCCGATTCATAACCATGGATGAAACCTGGATCCACTAATACACTCCTGAGTCAACGCAACAGGCAAAACAGTGGGTTCCACCGGGCCAAAGTGCTCCGAAGCGTCCAAAAACGCAACAATGGGTCGAAAAGGTTATGGCCTCCGTATTTTGGGATGCACACGGCATAATATTCGTGGACTATCTTGAAAAAGGTATAACCATAACCGGATCATACTATTCATCATTATTGGACCGATTGAAAATCGAAATCGCCGAAAAACGACCGCATTTGAAGAAGAAAAAACCGCTTTATCATCACCACAATGCGCCTGTTCATTCATGCTTAGTTGCACAAGCAAAATTGCATGAAATCGGTTTCGAATTGGTTCCTCAGCCACCGTATTCACCAGACCTGGCCCCCAGCGTCTATTACTTGTTCCCTAACCTGAAGAGGCTCACCGGTAAGCGTTTTTACTTAAATGAGGAGCTCATAGCTGAAACTGAGGCGTATTTTGGAGACCTTCCGATCGAGTACTTTTCGGACGGTATCAAAAAGTTAGAAAATCGTTGGAATGGCTGTATCGACCTAAAAGGAGAGTATGTTGAAAAATAAAACCGACTTGGCCAAAAAAACGTCTCCGTGTTTCATTTTTCAGGGACTTATCAGACTAACTAGTATATCTCGATCCGTATTTGAAAGAAATTGGCGATTTTAATGTTTCGCGTGATTCTTAATTTCATGTATGTGTCGATTTTGAGTTTATGTTTTATATGGATATTATTACTATTATATATATTATTAATGTTAACATTATAATTATAAAAGATTATATTAGCATTAATGACTAGCTGACTAACTTTTGATAGAAATAGTTAAAATTTCAACTAAAACAATTAGTTTTCTGCAAAAAAATAAACTTTGAATAAAATACATAAATTTAAAAAAAAATTAATTTTTAAACAAAAAGTTAAATTTTGCATCCAAAAATCTAAATTCTATACTACTTTAACTAAATTGATACATCATCAACAAAAAAAATGTTAACAAAGTAGTTCCACTTTCAACCAGAAAAGTTGAAAAAAATCGTTAAGATTCTTTGAGATTGTTTTGAATTATTGAAATTAATTGAAAATTCCTTGGAATCTTTTGAAACATCCTAAAATATTTAAAATCCTTTGAAATATCTTGAAATACTTCAAAGCTCTTGAAAGTTTCTTGCAATTTTCAAAATACCCTAAAATAATTTATATCCTTTAAAATCTTGTACTAAATTATTGATATCATTAGAAATTTCTGTGGAATCTCTTCAAATATCCTAAGATACATCAAATCCTTTGAAATCTCATATTATATTACTGTGTTCAATTGAACATTCCTTGGAACCTTTTAAAATACTCTCAAATATTTCGAAACCTTCAAATTTTTTTGAAACACCTTGACACCGTTTAAAGTTTTCTAAAATACTTTGAAATTATTTTAAATAACTCTGCTAAAATTGTTAAAATTCTTTAAAATTCCTTTAAATTATAAAAATGAATTGCAAATTCATTAACTTTCTCTTAAGCATCCTCCAATATTTAAAATCCTTTTAAATCTTTTGAAATCTCTTGAAAATTTCCAAAGCTCTTGAAAATTCCTTGAAATTTTAAAAATACCCTAAAATATTTCCAATATTTTACAATGTCATACTACATTATTGAAATCAATTCAAAATTCTTTGGAATCTATTAAAATATCCTAAAATATATTAAATCTTTTAAAATCTCATATTAAATTACCTTAATCAATTGAAAATTCCTTGTAACATTTTAAAGTACTCTTAAATACTGCAACACCTCCAAAATATTTTGACATACCTTGACCTTTTTTTAAAGATGTTTAAAGTACTTCTTTAAATTTTTTGTAATTCCTTAAAATGATCAAAATAAGATGAAAATTCCTCGGAAACTATTAAAAATCCTTAAATATATCAAATCCTTTAAAATCTCATATTAAATTACTTTAATCGATTTAAAATTCCTTGGAATCATTTAAAATTCTCTCAAATTTTTCAAATCTTTTGAAATACCTAAAACATTTTTTTAATGTTGCTAAAGTACTTTGGATTTTTTTTAAATGATCCTTCCAAAATTTCATAATTCTTTGAAATTCCTATGGATTATAAAAATAAATTTAAAATTCCTTGACATCTTTTAAAACATCCTCATATATTTAAAATTCCTAAAAATCTTTTGACATTTCTTGAAATTTTTTAAAGCTCTTAAAACTTCCTTGAAATTTTAAAATTAACCTGAAATATTTCAAATCTTTTAAACATCCTCAAATATTTCAAATCCTTGAAAATCTTTTGACATCTCTTGAAATTTTGTAAAACTTCAGATTGAAATTTAGAAAAGAGAAAAATTTCAAAACGTTACATACTGAAATGTTTGTAGATTAGAGTTTTGAAAATGGGATCAATAAAAATGCAAAACTTTCGAAATTTAATATTCAAAAGATTTCAACTATGAAATGTAATAAATTTTCAACTCGAGGGGATTTAATTCTATAAATTTTGAATTGTAAACTTGGAAGTTTATTTACAAAAAATTAGTAATCATAAATAAATTGAAGGCGTTCAAAATTTAAAAGTATGTTTGCTAAAAAAAAGATATATAATTTCATTATTATATACAAAATGGTTTCAGAAATAGTTAAACTTTAACTCGAGTAATTTCTATTAAAACTTTAATTTAATAGTTTAGCTAAACTACAAACAGTTAAATTTTTAATGTTTTAAAATTTTTCAGTTTTCTAAATTTCAGTCTGAAATAATTTCATTTATAGATTATCCAATTGAAAAATATACATTTCAATTTTAAACGCTTTCAATTTATTTGTGATTATTAATTCATTATAAATAAACTTCCGATTTTACAATTGAAAATTTGAAGACTTGAATCCCATCGATTTGAAAATTCTTCTTATTGAATCGTTAAAAATTAGCGAAACTTCAATTTCGAAAGCTTTGAATTTGTTTTGATCCCATTTTCAAAACTCTAATTTACAATCATTTCAATATTTAACGTTTTGAAAATCTTATCTTTCCTAAATTTCAATCTGAAAGATTAACAAAATTTAAGAGATTTCAAAAGATTTTTAAGGATTTTAAATATTTGAGGATCTTTTAAAAGATATGAAGGAATTTTTAATTAATTTTTTTAATTTACAGGAATTTCAACGAATTAAAAAAAATGTTGGAAGGGTTATTTTAAAAAATCCCAAAGTACTTTAGAAATCTTAAAAAAAGGTCTAGGTATTTCAAAAGATTTTAAAGGATTTGAAAATTTTGAGAGAAATTACTTTCCGAACAACCCAGATTTTTGACAAAAGTCCTTTGAAAAGTATTAATATTTTTAAATGAATAATTTTATTATTTGTTTTACTAAAAGAATTTGTCACATCTACTAAGCTTTAAAATTCTGTATTCAAATTATGAGCTTTGAGAATGAAAAGATTTCATATACAGATACTTTTAATATATTCTATTTAATATTTCTAATTTTGCAACTTACAAACTTTTAGGCTTCTTAAATTTATACGTTTTTCAAGTAATAAATTAAAAAAAGTGCAATTCCATTGAAGAGGCGGTACGTTCTAAACTTGTTATTCCTTTCGAAGATGCTAAAATTAGAAATATATCAATTTAAAATCTGCTGCCTACAAAATTAAATTCTAATTCAGTTAAAATGTAAAAGATCAGAAATGAACTATCGACATGAACAGTGATGCGGATGACCTCTCGTTTTCTGCGACTGTCGACTAAGTTCTATAAGCTGAGATGTATCGGTTCTTTGATTTCTAGTCTCTTAAATTATCTTTAGCAAGAAATCTAAAACTCCGTTTAAAATAATATAAAATTCGATCAACTTCGTACTATGATGTACAAAATTATGTTTTAAATCCTATCTCTTTCAAACTCCTCGACTGTCATGTAAATTCTAGAGAAACTATTTCAAATATTGTTAACCTTTAGAGTATTTCTTAGAGAAGATCCCTTAGTTCATTAAATACTTGTGCATAAGAATTACTCAACTTTTTTCTGCGACTCAGTTTTTAAATATTAGTAGACTTTATTCTACATATCATAAATAGTTTTCTATTATTTCTTCAAAGGCATTGAAACATTTGAAGACTTTTCTCTCTGTCCAAGATTGTTCAAATAATCGCCTAAATTTTAAGCGACTAAATTTGTCCGTGTATGAGCCGTTTTCCCCCATGAAAACGAAAACTCTTAAAAAATCATTCTTCAGGACGAAAAATACTTTAACAATACATTCAACTAAAGTTAAAGCGAGTTTTACAGATTTCAATTGGCATCAATTTACTCCCAGTGTATTCGACGGATTTGAAGAAAAATTCTAAATGATTTTTTTTAATTAATTACAATTTTCAAGAAAATTTACACCATTCGCGTGAATTCAAAGAAATTTAATTTAATTATAGTGAATTTTAGAAAATTCAGTAAATTTACATTGATTCAAACTGAAACTAAATTCGAAAGGAGTTTTTTTTTATTAAATTGAGTTTTAAGATAATTTACAGCATTCTCGTGAATTCAAAGAAACGTAATTCAGTTATATAATTTAATTGAATTAAAATTAATTCACGATGAATTTGAAAGAATTAAATAGCTACAAATTGATGTAAACTTAATTTATATTATCTGAATGCGAAATTTTTTGTTGAATTGAGTAGGGATTAACCCTTGTCATACGTTATTTAAAATATAATCAACTTGGGTTTGGATTTAATCAAAAAAAAAAAAATTAAGCTTGAAGCTCGAAGCTGGAGAATTCAGAGCTCTATTCGAAATTCTGTAGGCCTACTGAGTGGAAAGATACGACTAGGTGTAATTCAATAACCTCCCAATAGCGAACACTGCGATAAGCAATTTGGGTATTTCGCCTCGAGGCATAGAGAGGAATACGTCCTATTAGGGAATAACGAGGTCACTGGAGAACCAATGAGTCGTTACAGCGATGGTACAATGAAAGCGGACAGACAAAGCTGACACAAATGGTGCCAGATGGGACGCAATTGGAAAAACTCTCATTTGCGCACCATGTTCATCAACAAGAAGTTCCTCTGCAAAGTGAAAACAAAGATTAAATCGAAAAAGAATTCCACTAGTTATTCCCACAAAAGCTTCACTTAAAGCAGATTTTCTTCTGTTTTCTTTACATTTGTTCACTATTTTTACCTATTCTGAACTGATAAAGGCTTTACTTCTGGATCCAAAAGCCCACTTGAATTGAAATCTATCAATTCCACATGCGGTTGTGAATATTGAATCTGTACGCTTTTAAACGGCTTTCGTTTCCTTTTTCTAGAACTTCCCTTCTACCTCAAGCTTTTTATTTTTCACACTTATACATATTCATTCTTTTTTATTATTCCTATAGCTCCTTCCAATTCTTTAATGCATTCTTCACCAAATACATCCTCCCCTAAAATCTTTACCCCATTTTCTGTTCAGCTTCCTATAGCTTCAATTTTCCCCCTACAACGTTCCCCTAAATTCTGTTCCATCCTCCCCTAAAATCTTTACCACATTTTCTTTTCAGCTTCCTTTATCTTCAATCTTTTCCCTGTCTCTTCAAATCTTTACAAACATACATACATACATACCTTTCAAGAGTTACATACCACTCGCGAAATAGGTGTTCCAAAGTGCCCGTAACACGCATGTGCTACATAAACTCCTTTACCTCTTCTATCTCTCAGTCCATTCATTTCTTCTTCCTCCTTTTCTAAACCCCCATGTCTTCTTCACAATCTGTCGTCAACACTATATCGTCCACGTATGCTGGTGTATATATTTTTCTTTCTCCATCCTAACTCCTCCCCATTCTTTTTTACAAATTTCTGCTTCTGTGTTTGAGATTAAAATATTGAATAATAGTTGTCTTCAAGGAGAACCTTGTCTTACTTCTCTCATCAACCAAAAACTATCATTTGCTTGGTCTGATATGTTTACACTTCTTTTTGTCTCTCTAAAAAATTTTGATACTCTAACACCTAGAGACATCGTGTATTTCTGAAAAAAGGTTCCTCTGTCGATCTCTCTAGTAGCTTAGTGGTAAGAGCACCCGAACGGCAATCGAAAGATCTGGCTGAGATTCCTAACGAAGCGAAAGGAGATTTTTTAAAGAAAAATTATTTTAATTTAAAAAAATTCTCTTTATGAAATTTGTTGTGTTGAATGCCGCCGTCAAATCAACGCAAATTACTATCATTCCCGCTTTCTCCCTTTTAATCCTTTCATTTAACAGATAA
>NC_046663.1:69497534-69512392 GCF_010883055.1 Belonocnema kinseyi
GTTGCCTATCATCCGTCTTCCTTTTGTAAAGCCTATTCGATTCGGTGACACTATGTTTTTCCTCAACTTCTTTCTCCAACCTCTTCGATAAAACATTTACATGTAACTTATACAATGTTAGCATCCCGGAAATGACTGGGAATTTAGTTTAAAAATTGGAAATTTGCTTCTGATCCTAGTAAAATTTAAGTTTTCAATATTTTATTAATTGTTGTCAATTTAGAAAAGGGATTTCTACATTATCTAAGTGTGTTTATTAGATTACGGATGTATTTACTTTTTTACGAGTCATATTTCTTAGATTTTTCAAATTCTCAACTTACTCCAATTTTGCAATTTTACCGTGACAACCCGGGAAATTTCCGGCTTTTTATCAATTAAAAAAAAGCTTATACGATTTACTGAAGGTAACGGTCCTTGAGTCTGATTTTATAAATTTTTATCTATATACTTTATAAGAGAAACAAATTTTTTTTTCATTATGAGAAAAACCACTTGCAATTTTTTTTCTCTGTGAGATTTTTTCGCTGACTTAGGTTTGATAATCGGATTGATGATATTCCAAATATACAGACACAATTTTTTTCTAGATTTTTTCAAAAAATGGAGTTATCACGTTTTATTCGTTTACTCCCCATTTCTTCCTGATAAGGAAATCTTTGGCAGGGAACGGGTATTTTTTAAAAGAATTATAATTCATATTTAGAAGAAAGCAGTTTAAAAAATCCCTGTTCCTAATCAGAATTAGTCCCGATTTAAAAGTTTCGTCTACCAAATTAAAAAAAAAAGAAAGCACTTCAAGTAGTTTTCAGAATTTTTCTGAATTTTAATATAAAATGCTATTACATTGCTCGTTCCGATTGTTTTCTAGTTCAAAATTCAACTATATGCGGTTTAAAGTTAAACTCGTTTGTGAAAACTAAATTTTTTGTTTGAAGATTCATAATTTTATTTGAAAATTCATTTTTATGAAAATGTCACTACTTTGTTGAAAATCGTTGTATTAACTAAAAACTTAATTATTCCAGTAAAAAATTGAACTATTTGGCTGAAAATTCGTTTTTTTTTTTAAATTAAGAATTAGATTTTTCATTCAGAATTACATTCAACTAATTATTTTCGGTTGAAAGTGTATCTTGTTCGGATGAAAATTAAACATTTTGGTTGAAGATTTACATTTCTCATCTAAAAATTAAACTACTTGTTTAAAAATTTTTGTACTTTATGAAATATTTGTCTTTTTTTAGAAAGTAATCTTTAAAATGAAACATTCATCTTTATGATGGGTATAAAATTGCCCTTCTCCAATTAAAGATTTATAATTGACGTTGGAAATTCATTAGTTTTGTTGTAAATTAATGTCTCCAACTGAAAATTTGACTGTTGCGTTTTTGGTAGAAAATTGATCTTTTCTAGCTCAAATTTAACAATTGGTCTGCAAATTTGTCTTTTTTAATTGAAAATCCAATTATTCTATTGAAAATTCATAAATTTTCTTTAAAAATTTATTTTTTTAGTAGAAAATGATATTTTTTTAAGTTGAACTCCTTGTTTAAAAATTTAAAAAGGAAATTTTTTGTCGAAGATTTAACTATTTCGTTGACAATTTTTTGCTGGTTTGGTAGAAAATTTTTTAAGCTGAAAATGTAACTACTATTCCAGTTGAATATCCCATAATTTAAGTTAAAAATTCATTTCCTTGGTTGAACACTTATTTTTTGAACATATATTTAATTATTCAATTTTTGATTGAAAATGTATCTTCGTTAGTTGAAAATTCATCTTTTCTGTTTAAAAATTCAACTACTGCAGTAGAAGATTCATTGTTTTAGTTTTAAAATCATCTGTTGTGTTTTAAATTCAACTATTCCAGTTAAAGATTCATCATTTTAGATGAAAATGTATCAGTTAGGTTGAAAATTAATTTTTTAAACTAAAAAGGCAAATATTCCATTTTCCGTTGAAAATTCTTTTTTTTTTTAGTACAAAATTCAACTATTTGATTAAATATTTGTCTTCTTTAATTGAAAATTGAAGCATTTCGTAAAAAATTAATCTATCTTGTAGAAAAGTGGTATTTGCTGATCGAAATCGAAAAGTAGTCTTCTTGTTTAAAAATTCTTTTTTTTTATTTAAAGTTCTACTATTTCAGTTGAACATTCATAATCTTATTTAAAAATTTATATATTTCACAATTTTGTGCTCTATTATGTTAAACGATGTTTAGAATGAACATCGTGAATTAAAATAAATGTTTGCGTTTTTCGGAAAATATTAATATGTTACACGGTGATCCTGCACGAACTTTAAATGGGGGTGACAAGAGAGGTCTTCCATTATTATTGGGGTTCGTTCTAGAACGCTTCAGAAACAATTGCCAAGAAAAATTAAAATAATTCTTAGAGCCGTTTTTTATTGTTTATTGTAATTTTTTAAAGTAATTTGAAACAAGGATTAATTTTCGAAATAAGTTATGTTTAAAGTACAAAAACGATATTTATTATTCTTTTTAACCCTTATCACTTATACCTCTGAAAAATGAGATATTACTCACATGACCCCAGCTGACTTTTTAAATGTTGTCATATTGATTGTATACATGTTTTCAACTTGAAAAAATTCACAGACGCTATTTAATACATAGAAATTAGATTCTGTTAGTTTTTTATGAAAATTTTGTTGAGATGTATAAAAAAATTCTCAAAATTCAATTCAAATTTGAATCTGAAGTTGATTTTGGGGTCATTCTAACCCCATGTAAGTGATGAGGGTTGATATAAATCTTGAATAACAAGGGTATCTTTACATAATTATTAATGTACCAACGTGTGTAAATTTATGTAAAAATACATTTATTTTACAAGATTTATATTAAAAAGAATAATTAATATGATTTTTGTACTTTAAACACGTATTCCTATGGATTTTGGGGCGCTGAATTCAAATTAAGTATCAAAAATCACCCATCACGTCATGGTTGAGGCATAACCTCAAAAAATGACGAAAAATCATGCACTGAGGCAAATAAATTTCAAAATAATGCCAATGAAGCAAATTTTCACTTAAAACATGTCGAAAACTGTGAAGGATCAACCCTTGTCTGATATCAACTTATTTAACATAACTTTACCCAACAGAACCTGACCTCACCTAACCTGAATTAACAGAAATTTATTTAACTACACCTAAAGCTCTGGAAGCATATTTTCCCAGTAGCAAATGTGTGCTACATCGAACGGGTCAACTCGAGCCTAACCTAGAAATAAATCTAACCTAGCCTAACCTAACCTAACCTCACGAAACACAATTAAACTGATTGTGTTATCCCGTTGTGTTTGCGGTACCGTTTCATTCAGCTTCGGCTTAACCTACATAGAGGTTTAACCTATCCTAACCTAACAAAACCTGACCTAACCTAACCTAACCGAATGAAATTCAAACACACGTGTAGCTATGTAAGCGTACGGTTCTCAGTCTTAAATGTGTGCTATATTTAATAGGTTAACTCGAACTTAGTCTACAAATGAATCTAACTTAACAGAACCTAACGAAATTTTGCTTAACGCAACACAACTTAACTTAAGTGTTCCCGTTGTAACACAATAAAATTTATTTCATTGTACTACAGGTGGTTAAAAATTTAGACGCACATTACTCATTTGAAGAAACTTAGAACTACAAGTAGAATTGACCCCATTTCAATTAACCTGACAATGTTTGTATCAATTAAAATGTATAAACTGTAACACAACGGGACAACACAATCAGTTTAATTGTGTTTCGTGAGGTTAGGTTAGGTTAGGCTATGTTAGATTTATTTCTAGGCTAGGCTCGAGTTGACCCATTCGATGTAGCACACATTTGCTACTGGGAAAATATGTTACCAGAGCTTCACGTGTAGTTCAATAAATTTCTGTTAATTCATGTTAGATGAGGTCAGGTTCTGTTGGGTAAAGTTATGTTAAATAAGTTGATATGAGACAAGGGTTGATGCTTCACAGTTGTCGACATGTTTTTGAAGTGAAAATTTTCATCACTGGCATTATTTTGAAATTTATTTGCCTCAGTGCATGATTTTTCGTCATTTTTTGAGGTTATGCCTCAACCATGACGTGATGGGTGATTTTTGATACCGAATTTGAATTCAGCGCCCCAAAATTCATAGGAATACGCGTGTCTTGTTACTAGATCCGCACACTTTTTTTTGTGTGGCTGTGTAATTTTTACATTCTCATCAGAGAAGGTATTAGATTTGCGTAAAATTTGACACCCCCAGTTTTTGTCAAATGTCCACGTTTTGAGACCCACTGAATCCGAAAAACAGGTTTTTACGAATGTGTGTCTGTCTGTGCACACGATACTTTTGAAAAAATTAATGTACAAGATTGCCCTTTAGTACACTCGTTTAGTGTCCTAAACTAAAGGTCAAGTTCTTTAGACAGCCATTTTGGATAAAAATTCAAAAATTGAGCACATTTTGAATATTTTTGAGACCAATTTTTTTAATTCAAAAATTCTCTGTACGGTTATTCATAGAATTCAAAAAATTAAAAAATTTGTCCTAATGACTTTTTTTGAAAAATCAAAAATTACCAGAGTTATAGCATTTTCAAAATCCAGAAAAACAAACTAAAATGAACAATTCAAGCCCAGCAACGCATGATACGAAAAAAAGTTTGGAGAAGAAAAACGTTGCTTTTTGAAATCCCTACAATATTATGATTACAACATTTTCAATTTGGTCAAAAAGTTGAAAATTCAAAATTTGGTCGTACAATAAATTTTTGAAACCACATTTTTTCAAGATGTCAAAATTCTATGCACGGTTGTTCATAGTACTTCAAAACTTAAACAATTTATCCTTCTTATTTTTTTTTATGAAAAGAAAATTATCGGAGTTAGAGAATTTTTAAAATCCAAAAAAAACAAACTAAAATGAACATCTTAAGCCAAAAAACGCATGATGTGAAAAAACGCCAAGAGAAGGAAAACTTTGCTTTTTGAAAGCCCTACAGGACTATAATAACAACTTTTTTGATTTGGCCGAGAAGTTGAACACTCCAAATTTGATCGTACCAAAAATAACAAAAAATCCAAAAATTCCATTTTTTGGTCAAACTATGCAAGATACGAAAACAAATGAAAAAGCTCAAATTGCGCGCCTTGGGAAGAACTGCAAATTAAGAATGAATCACTTTTTGATATAAGCTACGAGGAAAAATGAGACAAAACTTGTTCATCCAAAAAAGAGCTATAATTTTTGCTTTAGTCGTAAAAAATACAATTGTAAATAAAAATATTAAATTTGTTTGTAAAAACGACAAAACGTATGAACTTAAATTACCAGACAAAAGTTGTTCGCCTAAAAAGATCTATAAATTGATTATTAATTATTTTTCCATAGGACGAGTAGATTTTCTTTTAAACGTAAAACATAAAATTAAAAATTACAAAATTAACTTTTTAGAAAAAGCACAGAAAAGACGAAAGAGGATATAGGCTCCTATATAGGACCCTATATAGGTTCCTGCATTAGATCCTGCAGATGCGCAGTAGTTTTTATTTAATCGTAAAAAATAACATTAAAAATAAAAAATTATAAAAACAAGGAAATAAGAATTAGTATGATTCAATTTTTATGCATATTATGAATTGTAATGATATAGATTTATTGGAATGATACATGTTTTAGAGAAGCTTAGAATACAATTTAAAGAAAAATAAGAAACAAATACAAAAATAATCATGATAAATACAATTTGCTTTTTATTTTGCAATTTTCAAATGAGTGATCCCTGGCAGAGTTACATAAAAAATGTATTATAGTTGATATAAAATTGTTGTGTATAATGTAGAAAAATTGACAGGTTGGACAAAATCGAGTGCGAGGCACGAGATACGTGATGAAAATGTGTTTGTTAATGCCAAAAGAGTTTTAACAAAAGAGAGTTTAAATCACAAAATTACAGTTGTCGGCCCGTTCATCTTTGATTTTAAAAGGTCTGTGCTCGAATGCGGAAGAAATGCAAAGACTACGGGCGGAGTGCGATTGCCATCATTCGCGTGCCGTAGCACGGTGGTCTGGAATAGGAATTTACTGTTCATAATCGCCCACAGGTCGTATTTCTTAACGGATTTAAAAGTTTTTTTTTAGAAATGCTCAGCAATTAATTTTTAAGAGAATTGTGGTTTGCTTTTTTTCTTCTTTTTTTCACAGAGCAACAATATATAAACAAATATAGGGACAAAATTGACCATTTTAGCTTTGTGAATTTTTATCTCAAGAAAAAATACTGATAGAAACTCACTATCAGTCGGAATTATTGCACGTGCATTCATAGAACATAATTAATTTTAATAATATTTAACTTAATTATCATAAACAATTTTTATAAACAAATTCTTATTAGTATTTTTTTATCATAGAAAAAATCGTTTATTTCACGCTAGTTGTTAATATTTTTCATACTAGTCATAATTTGTAACAAAAAAATGAGTTAACAACTATTGTTTTTATAAGCATTTCTATAAACAAATTCTTTATAAAAGAGTTTTTCTCATAGCTGAATTGATTTTTCTGAACAAAAGTAATTCACAATTGTCTTTAAAGCCATTTATATACTTTAAGCTTTATCAAACATAAACAATATAGATTTTTTATAACAATTTAGTTAAACAAGTCTCCTAATCAGCCTTTTCCTCGTAGAAAAAAATGTTTTTTTCTTTAATAATTATTAGAGTGACATTTATTGCAGTGACTAACCAAGGAAATTAAATAAAGAATGATTTATATGATTGTTATAATCAATTTTTGTAACAAAACTATGATTTATTTTTTTTACATGCAAAAAGGACGGTTTTCCACTGAAATTATCCGACAATAAACTAACAGTGATTCCAAACTTGTATATGGGGCATTAAATAATAATTTGCGTAATTGTTAATAATAATTTTAAAACAATGCGTGACAGTTTGCTACAGAAATTGTTATTAACAATTACGCAAATAATTATTTAATGTCCCATATCCAATTTTGGAATCACTATTAGTTTATTGTCGGATAATTTCAGTGGAAAACCGTCCTTTTAGCATCTAAAAAAATAAATCATAGTTTTGTTAAAAAAATGGTTTATAATAATCGTATAAATTATTCTTTATTTAATTTCGTTGGTTAGTCACCGCAATAAATGTCACTCTAATAATTATTGAAGAAAAAAACATTTTTTTCTACGAGGAAACGGCTGATTAGGAGACTTATTTAAATAAATTGATATAAACAATCTATATTGTTTATGTTTGATAAAGCTTAAAGTATATAAATGGCTTTAAAAACAATTGTGAATCACTTTTTTTCAGAAAAATCAATTCAGCTATGAGAAAAACTCGTTTATAAAGTATTTGTTTAGAGAAATTGTTTATAATAATGAAGTTAAATATTATTAAAATTCATTATGTTCTATGAATGCATGTGCAATAATTCCGGCTGATAGTGAGTTTCTATCTGTATTTTTTCTTGAGATAAAAATTCACAAAGCTAAAATGGTCAATTTTGTCACTATATTTGTTTATAAATTGTTGCTCTGTGAAAAAAAGAAAAAAAAAAGCAAACCACAATTCTCTTAAAAATTAATTGCTGAGCATTTCTAAAAAAAAAACATTTAAATCGGTTAAGAAATACGACCTGTGGGCGATTATGAACAGTAGATTCCTATTCCAGACCACTGTGCGTAGGTGCGCTCAAACTCTCCAGCTAAGCTTTTTTATCAAAAGAGAATTCACAATCACAAAATTGACGTGGTGGATGTTTTGAGTCTTAATTTTAAAATGTTTGCGCTAGAATATGCGAAAATATAAAGACCGAGCGCATAGCGCGAGGTAAATGCATAATTGAGTGCGAAGCGCGAGATAAATACAACATCGAGCGCAAAGCGCGAGAACCAACAGTCGCGCGCCCTAGGCGTGCTCAAATCTGCGAGCCGCGTGCGCAGCGCGCGACGAGGGTGTGCCCACGTGGCGGGCAGATTTTTTGAATACATTTAAAATTATGTAAAAATACACTTATTATACAAGATTTATATTAAAAATCATTTCTACATTTTAAACATAATTTATTTCGAAAATGAATCCATTTTTTCAAATTACTTAAAAAATTTACATTAAAAAAAGCAAAAATAAAAAACGGCTCTAAGAATGATTTTAATTTTTTTTGAAATTTTTTCTGAAGCATTCTAGAACGCAACCCAAAAATAATATAAGACCTCTCTTGTCACCCCTATTTAAAGTTCGTTCAGGCACCCGTGGTTGATTTTAGTTGACCGATAAAATTAAAAAAACTTGATCGGGAAATAACCGGAAATTAGAAATCGTCCGCCGAATCGCTACCCAGACATTATCTGTGCCTATTCCTTTAGTTCTTTCTCCCCATATTTCCAGACTTCATTTCGAATCTCATCTACACTAGGTTGATGCTCTGTTTTAAAAATGTATATTTAAATAAAAAATATTTCGGACCTTTTTTGTTGCAGTTTCTTCACCAGGAAACTGTAAATTTCCTCAGTGGTTAACAGGGCATGGCAGTGGCGGCCTTACGTGGCACACTTTAGATCTTGGAAGATCATACACATTTCATCCTCACAACGCGTCACTTCACGTGACTAGATCTAATGAGAGTACATCGAGGATCGAGGGTGTTTCGATGGACTTTCAGGACATTTCTGGCCAAGAGGAATATTATGTGAAAATCCTTTGCAACTCCATCAAACATCCGAATGCTGCGGAAACCATGAATATGATCGTGGCTCATTACACGCGCGGATGGTGAGTTTAATCTGCCTTTTTATTATCAGAAGACCTATGAAAAAACTGTGCAATTAAAATTGAATAGCAAGCTTCCTAAAATGGCTTGGCATTTTCGAAAAAGAAATACAATCAATAGTGTCTGCCACTAAACTTCTTTTGTTTTGAATATGAAGCTATTCATTCTAAAATCACTAATAACACGAGTATGATTGAAGAAATGTTTTTTTCTCCAATTTTTATACGAAAGAGCAAAATTTACACCCTTCTTGAATTTTTATTTTTGTCTCGCTATATGTCGCCACCTAGATGTAACGACATACGCTTTCAGCATTTTTTAAAGATGTTGTAGGTTCGTGCTTTTTCTGTAAAAAATTGGAAATGAATAAATGCTAAGATAAGCTTTTTTCCTAAATGTATAAAGACCAGTGTTGAGAATTATAAAACATATTTTTTTATATATATCGAAGGGTGAGGAACTGAAAAAATTTATCAAAATGTCGGAAATTACAAAATTAATTGTGGGGGCATATCATTTCTGAGATATATTTGACTACTTTGGCGTTAGAAACTTTATGTATTTCTAATAAAGAAATATAAAATATGGTTTATTTCATAGCATACATATTTGATATTTTACCTAATTACTTGATAACGTCCACTGAAAGGGATCATCAGCTATTTTGAGATTATGTTTCGTGGTTAAAATTATAGATACATTTTATTTGTATAGAAAATTCTTTTTCCCAAAACAATTTTATTATTTAAATTATACTCAAGCATTTATTGCCAATGATTTAATTTGTTTTTTGTTCTTTGTCAAATTGACACATGTATTTGCTTGGGCTGCGGAATCGTATGACGTCGCACCATGTGTTTTGAGCCATGGGGGCGCCACGGGTTTCTTTTCAAAGATAGACTTTTTCAATTGATATTTTGTCACTTTTTAATCAATTATTAAACATAATCAAATAAACAAAATTAAGTTTTATATTTACATTTTGGTTCTTTTTGTCGAGAATTTTACAAGTTTTGTTGAACCTTCATATTCGTTCTTGTCGAACAATTTGATTCATCTTTCTTTGTTGAAATGGAACTTTTTCTTGAAAATTCAACTTACTTCTGAAAAATTCGTCTTTTTAATTTGAAAATTTAATTGTTTTGTTGAATATTTAACTAATTCGTTAAAATAACATCTTTCTTGGTCCATGATTCAACTATTTTATAGAGCATTCGTCGTTTTTCAAAGAAAAAATTCATTCTCTTAGAAAAAAATGTATCTTCTGTGGTGGATAATAATTCATCTCTTTTGACCGAAATTCTTTTTTTTTAATTCAACTACTTGGTCGAAAGTTAAAAATTCGTTTCTTTCGTACAAAAGTCATCTATATTGACTAAAAGTTTATCTTCCTTAGTTGAATAAACAACTGTTTTGTAGAAAATTCGTCCGTTTCATCTGAAAATTCAACAATTTGATCGCTATTTTTTTCCTTTTTTTACTGAAAAAACTTTTTTGGTTGATAGTTCAACTCGTCTGCTTAAAATCTCTAATCTTTGGTTGAAATTTAACCTCTTTTCTTGAACCTTTGTCTGTTTGGTTAAGAACTTAAATACTTCGTTCAAAAGTTTGTTTTTTTCTTGGTTAAAAACTAATTTTGTTGTCCGAAATTCAACGATTTTTTTTCAAGTATAATTGTTTATGGTTAAAAATGAATTTTTTTGTTTCAATATTCGGTCATGTGATGGAACTAATTTGTTGAAAAATCGTCTCTTTTTTGAAAATTTCAAATATTTGGTTAAAAATTAATTTCGTTCTTTGAAAATTAACTTTTTTATTGAAAACTCAAGTGTCCTATAACTTGAAGTTGTAATCTTTTGGTAAAAATTGAATTATTTTTTGAAATTTCCATTTTTTTATTAAAAAGTCATCTTTTTTGTTCAAAAATTTAACAGTTTTGTTGAAAATTAGTCTTTTTTAAAAAATACTGCACCCTATTAGAACAAGAAGTATTCTTTTTTTTGGTAGAAAATTCTTCCATTTTGGTGAAAATTCTTCTTTTTGTTGAAAATTCAACTACTGCGTTGAAATTTAATTTAGAATTAATTTTTTTAATGAAAATTCATCTTTTCATCTTTCTAAATTAAGCTTTGCTAAAGCATTCTACATTATAGCTCGAACACTCAGCTCTTTTTTTTGAAAATTCATATATTTTGTAGAAAATCTTTCTTCGTTGAAATTCAATTATCTTGCTGAGAATGTAGTATATTTCGACTAAAAAACTTTGAAATCTAAAGCGTTTTATATTGAATTAAGCATGGTATCTACATTAATTTTTGTTAGAAAGAACGTATCCCCCTATTTTCGCGAGAAATCAACCTATTCCCCCTGTTTTGTGATCATTCAGGGTGGCCGCCGAACTTGGAAATCGGTAAAACCGGTAAAACCGAGGAATGACTGGGGATTTAATTACACCGAGAAAGCCGGGAAATGACAGTGAATTTATTTTTCTACCTGTAATTTTACAACTTTAAGAAAAACATCTGTTCAACTGTAATGTTATCCGTTTTTAAAAAATATTAGTTAAACTGTTATCTTTTTTAGTTATATCATTCAGTTTAGAATGCTTATTTCGAAAATCATCTACATTAAAAAAATTCAATTTAGATTTTAATTTTCAAGCTTACATTTTAATTTAAAGATTTTTAATATGCAGTTTAAAGAATTAAAAAAATTAAAAATTAGAAGCGCTTGAAATCGAAGATTTTTAATAAAAAACATTTTGTGTTGATTTACTGTGAATATAAATTAACTAATGATTTTTGGAATTGATCTGTACTTTAAGATTTGAACAGTTTCCTAATTCAGGAAAATAACAATTACTCAATATTTAGAAATATCCGACTGTTCATTTAAAATTAGTAATTATTAGTTAAATATTAACAACTGAAAGAAAAAACTAAGCTTTGAATGTTAAAATATTAATTGCTTTATTAAAAAAATTAAATTGTAAGTCATATTGTTTAATTTTGATATTGAAATAACAATTGAACACCTATTATCCTTAGAAAAGATTTATAAGTTTTGCAAAACTTCAAAATAAATAAAAAATTTGAAATTGCTTAAAATAGTTTAAATGAAGTTTCGGCGCGTGGCAACAAAATCCGGCTATTCTTACCAAAATTTCGGTGTACATAGCCTACAGCCTAATTCAAAACAAAATATAGAATTTGCCAGATTTCGGACAAAAGTTTAAAAACTTTTTAAGAATTTTAAAAGGTTTCACAAGAATAAAAATCCTTTCCTAGGAAAATTGAAAAATATTTTTTATTTTGAAAAGTTAATTTTAAGTAAATATTTTAAAAAGGTTAGAAAGCTTTAAATAATTATAAGAAAAATGAGTTTGGAAGATTTTAAGTAAATGTTGGTAATTTGGCAGAATTTAAAAAAAAAATTTCGGTAAAAATTTGAATCATTTTAAGGAATGATTAGAAATTCTGAAAAAGTTTCGAAAATAATTTAAAATTCGAAAAAATGTAAAAAAACACGCGGATGTTTCGAGGTTATGAAATAAAATTTCAAAGCATTTTAAATATTTTTAAACTGTTTAAAACACAAATAATTGCATCTTTACTTTGAGAAGTGTTCACTTTATAAAAAGCAAGTAATCGTTCAATTTTTAATTTTCCTATTGATTCTTGAGCATTGAGAATGATAACGTGGACTTATATTTTTGGAACTGAATGTGAATCTTTGAACTCTACAATTAGTCAAAGTAAAAAAAGCTAATTTGTCAGTTTAACTGCATTTAACTCAAATTTGTGCAGTTGAAACGTATTCGTAGCTTTCATTTTATACCTGTAAATTATTAAACATATAAATACCAAATTACTGAATTAAAAAAATTTAAACTTCAATTTAAAAAATGCTAAATTCAAGAGTTCCACTTTGAGTGCTTTTATTTACAGCTTAGTTTTCATTACTTCAAATGGAAAAATGTTTACATTTAGAGTTCGATTTTTTTTAATTTCATTGAACGTGAATAATGTTTGCAGTCCGGGGAAACCCCCGGGAAATGACCGGGATTTTTTTTCATTAAAATGGCAACCCTGGATCATTTTTGGCTGCGAAGTCTATACTTAACCACTCTGAGCGTGTCAAGTCGAAAAAAAGTAAAAATTAACGGAAATATTTTGTCTTTTGCAGCCGAAGCGGATATGTATGCATGGCATTTTACAGGAGGGATGGTCACGTTGTGGAGCTGCAAACGGGAAACCCAGTTTCGAGACCGGAAGATGCGTGCCTTCCTGCACACTATCAACCACGCAGCACTCCCTACCTCACTTTAGTCAGTGAGTATTCACCAGTTTTCAAAAAACTCTGCATGAAGCAATTTAACTGAAAATAAAACGACATTTCAATCAGCGAAATACAACAGAATTTTTTGCTGTGAATAGGAACAAGCAGTTCTCAGCACGAGAAAATGTAGCCGATAAACGGAAATATTCCGGCGAATCTATTCGATTAATTAATTACGCCGTTCAATTCAACGGAAACAAACTTACCATTGAGGTGTATTTCAGTAGCGAAAAGGCAGCAATTTAAAAAAAAAATCCGGTGCAATTATTTTGCTCGGTTACTTGGACTTTGCGAGCTTGAAGTAAATTATCGACTCTGAATACTCGCATATTCATTAATTGGGAAACAATTAAGGAAATTATTGCGAATTATTTCCATTAATTGGAGAAATTCTATGGACAAACCTTATGGTGGATTTAAATCGTAAATACTTGCATATTATTTAATTGGAAAATAATTTTTTAAATTATTGCTAATTTTCTTAATTTACTGCAGAATTTAGTGGGCTAAATTCTCTTGACTGTTGGTAATGAGGTACAGAAATAACACTTTAATTTTGTCATTAATTAGTGATACTGTTTAATAATAATAACTCCATACAAGGAGAATTTTTTTAATTACTGTAGATCTGCGAAAATTCTACTTCTTGTATACTAAGATCGTAAGAACAAACAATTTTGCATTTTAAATCAAATAGCAACCAACTATTTGTGCAAGATACCAGGTATTTATTCTAAAAATTTCAGTCTTATAAAAAAATAATCCAGCCATGTTAGGCATATCGAAGTTTTAAACAGCGATGAAAGTAAAATTTCATGTATTCCTGATTAATATGGTCCAAAAAGACGTTTTTGTACATTTTATTTATAATCGTCAATATTAAGAGAATCGAGTTGAAACTCAACACTTCCGTTTACAATTGGTCATAAAATAAAAATCAAAAATCACTCTTTGGTGACGGTATGAGAAGACGGCCAGATACCAACTTCCATATATCACAACGCTGCTGAAGGCTGGTGACCTTCTCAGCATGAAAACAAAAACAAACCCAAGATGACTCTCTCGGTTCCAGTTCTACTTCCCCCCTCTCCCAACCCTCCCTTATTAACTGAAGTTTTTGGTGGGGCTGACGTTAGAACTACAATCTCCACCATATGACGATTTGATACTTAACTTTGACATGATTTCGACTCAGAAAATAAACTTACTGCATAAAGGTGTTAGTTGGGCGTATAATCTAAACAATGAATAATACAAACTACAAAATAGCCTCGGAAAGGACTGGAACTTTTAATGACAAAGGCATGCACACGGAAAATCTAAAGGTCATATTTCAGGCGACGAATGGACACTGGGTGTTTGGAATGCTAGAGGAGTAAATGATCTCAAGGTAAAAGAATTGCGTGAAACTATGGACGTGAAGAAACTAGATATTTTATGCGTGCCCGAAACAAAGAAAAAGGGATGCGAAACTAAAGACATAAAAAACGGCCTTCTGGGACGCTTTGAATAACACAATAAACATCTGAGAACATGGGGACAGAGTAATTCTACTAGGAGACATGAACGGTTGGGTGGGCATCCAAAATCAGGATACATAAAAAGTATTAGGTAATTTTGGGGATCCAAGAACAAACTATAACGGAGATAAATTAGTTGGTTTATGCTTAGAAAGGGGTCTGTTTATTACAAATACTTGGTTTAG
>NC_046663.1:69512492-69515244 GCF_010883055.1 Belonocnema kinseyi
ACAAGGATGCGTTATGTCTTCATGGTTATTTATGTTATTTATGGACAAGTGTTTAAGAATGGCTCTCTTCGACGAAGAGGGTGTGGATCTCGAAACAGTAAGAGTACGGGGGTTAGCGTTCGCAGATGATAAGGTTGTTATGGCAGAGTCTATCGAAGACCTACAAAGAATGTTGAATAAACTACATGCAAGCATGAAGAGCATGGGCCTCAAAATTAACGCAAATAAAACAAAAACTATAGTGTTCGAAGGAAATAGTGAGAAAACGCTATGCAATATTTTATTAAATGATGAGAGAATTGAACAAGTTTCTAAGTTCGTATACCTTAGTAGCTTATTTACTAGGGACGGGAAGATAGATGAGGAATTAGATAGACGAATAAATGAAGGTAAGAAGGTTATTGGTAGAGCAGATCCCCTTATCAGAAGTAAAAATATATCAAATAAAGCTAAAATGGCAATACATAAATCTATATTTGTACCGACTGTACTATACGGTAGCGAGACATGGACTTATCAAGAAAAAGATAAGAGTAAAATTAACGCAATTGACATGAGATTCATGCGCATAATAAGCGGGAAATCCCTAATGGACAAAGTAAGTAACGAGATAATTCTAAAAGAATGTGGTGCAGAAGAGATGCTAGTAGACACATGGGAAAAAAATAGGTTAAGATGGTTAGGATATGTTGAGAGAATGCCAAATGAACGACTAACGAAACAAGTGTATCAAGGTAAAGTAAATGGCAACGGGCCCATAGGTAGACCGCGGAAAGAATGGTTAGAATGTGTGAATGAGACCCTACTTAGAAGAGACATAAGAAGTCACAGAAACACGAGAGCTTGCATGAAAAAATGCATGGACATAAAAGAAGCTAGAGAATTATGCCAGGACAGGAAAGTATGGCGGCAAATAGTTAATAAAAAGAGTGTCAGTAGAGTGAACGACGCCTGAAACAATGACCTTGGCTATTAATGGACCCAAGTGGGGAACCTTACATAACGGCTTCGTGAGGTTCTTCGCTTGGGGTGATTGCTAGAGAGATTGATCAGCAACCTGGGTCGGAGCAGTGTTGCGGAATGAACGTGTTATTTACTTAAATAGCACGAGAATTCTGGATCAATCTGAAAAATCTTTATCCCTTCCACAGACTACTCCTTTCCCCTGCCGAGTGAGTCACGCCTACCCCAAAAGGGAAATGGCTTAATGGTGTAATTTTCATAAATCTGCTTTATTGGATTCTAAAAAAACAGCTTAAGTAAAAAATTGAGTTTTGTCATTTTATGGTCCAAATAATATTTTGTTGTAGTTTCTCAAAATGACAATGGTTTCTTACACATAAAATACCAATTTCTACTGATAATTACATGTTTACATGCATTTTCCAGTCAATTTATTATTGTTTTTAACCATTACCTCTTTGACTAAAGTTAAAAAATCTTGGGGTTTTCGAAATTTTAAACTTATTCTTAACCTTTCAATCAAAAGGAAGCAATAATAAATTTAATTTAACAAAAATAATTGTTTACACAATGTATTCTAATTTATAAAAATATTTTTATAGAATAACGCTAGAAAATTTGTAGTTATTTTCTAAAATATTGCACTTTTTTATTTCTCAATTAGAGAGCTGTAATAATTAATGTAAGCTAAGAAACGTAATTCTTTAAATAATTTGTTATTTTTTATAACTATTTCCTCTTAGATAATTGCTAGAAAGTTACGGTTTTTTCTGAAATTTTTAACTTTTGTGTGTCTTTTTATTAATGAAAAAATAATAACTAAACATTAAATAGAATCATTTTTTAAACAATCTCTTTCTTTTTTGCGAATATGTTAGTTAAATTTCATTAACTATTAGCACGCTCTGAATGAAAATTTGACAAAAAGTTGAAAATTTCAGACAAAATCGCAACTATCGAGCATTACTATAGGAGAAGGTAGTTATGAACAATAATAATTTGTTTAAATAATTATATTCGTTAAGTTGCATTAATTATTAGCTGACCTACGTAAAAATTGAATATATCAGAAAAAACCGTAACTTTCCAGGATCATTCAAAGAGATTGTTGTTAAAACAAATAATAAATTGTTTAAACAATTTTTTTACTAAATTTCATTAATTATTACTTTGCTCTAACTGAAAAGTTAAAAATAAGTTGAAAAGTTCGAAGAATAAGCGACTTTCTAACTATTGTGAGACAAAATTGCCAAAAAAAAACAGTAATAAATTCTGTACACAATTCATGTGAGTATCTCATTATTAGTAGAAAGCAGTATTTTATGTATTAGAAACAATTTGTATTGTTAAAAAACGAAAAAAATTGTAAATAGCGCCATAAACTTGCAAAATCAATTTTTTTGTTTGAGACCTATAAAACAGACTTACGGGAATTATATTTAGAATTGAAAATGCTCAGTTTCAACATGATATGGACGGTTCTGAATAAATGCACGAAAACGATTTTTTTTTCTGAGAAATTGCCTGCGAAACCTCTAAATATCATTCTTTTTTAAACTTATTTATTTTCTAGTAGATTTTAATAAACTTAGGGGCGATATGCATGAAAAGTCGAGAGAAAAAAATGTGGACTATCCTTATGTCTGATGCTTTTTTTATTTTGTTATACTTATGTTCGCAAAAGGCATGTACGAGGGTAGTTCAATAAGTCCTTAGAATGACCAACAGATGGCGCGCGAATCGCTCCAAATCATCTGTTTTCAGTCAGCACCACTCCCGGCTAGATATA
>NC_046663.1:69515344-69541322 GCF_010883055.1 Belonocnema kinseyi
ACCAAGTGTATAGAGCTCCAAGGAGATTATGTTGAAAAATAAAAAAAAAATTACCCAAAAAAAATTGTTTTTATACTTCATTCTAAGGACTTGTTGAACTACGCTCGTAATTGCCTGTTTATTTCAAAGTTGGTTGGTTGTTATCACTTAATTGCTTCTGCTTTTAGGCTTTGAAGTTTTGAAGCGAAGAATTTAAAGAATCAAAGGAATCGTCTCCTTTTTTTCTTTTGAATTTAACTATTTTCGATTAAAATTTTATCGGTTGAAGTTTCTTCTCTTTGATTGAAAATTTATCTTACTTTATTTTTATTTGATAATTAGTTTTATTTTTTTATTTTAGAATTTACGTGATTTGTTAAAAATTCTTCCTTTTTAGTTGAATTCGACGGGTTTTAATTAAAAATATTTTTTAGTTGAAAAATCAATTGTAACATTTACGCTGTTTATCGAAAAATCACCTCTCCAGTTTACAATCAGTTATTTGAGTAAAAATCAGATTTTTTTCGTTAAAACTGATTCAATGAAAATTTAAGTTGTCCGTTTCTGGTTAATTATTCGTCTCTGTTAGTTTAAAAACAAACCATTAATCTTTTTGGTTCCAAATCATTTTTCGGTTGATAATTTAACTATTAATTTTTTTAACTATGTGTTTGAAAATTGACTTTTTGTAGGAAGTAATTTGTCTTGTTTGCAAATTTTTTTATTTTTCTTTAAATCCCATTTCTTTGGTGAACAATTTCGCTAGTTTGTTAAAAATTAATTTTGCCGTTGAAAACTCGACCTTTTGTTTTAAAATCCATGATCTTTTTATTAAAAATTTAAGTATCTAGTGCATATCATATTTTTGAGGTTGAAAATTATTTTGTTAACTGAAAAGTGAACTTTTTAATTTTTGGTTACAAATTTTTTTTAATTGCAAATTAATTCCTGTCAATTAAAATTTAACCACTGTATTGAACTTTTTTTTTAAATTTACTTCTGGGCTTACAGATCAATTTCTTAATTGAAAATTCATTTTTTTTTTGGTTTAAATTAAACTGTTTTTTATTTAATATTAAAATCTTTTGTGGCTGGAATATCAAATATTCAATTTTTCGTTGAAAATTCATCTTTTTTTTTTGGTATAAATTTATACTGCTTTGTGAAAAAAAGAATTTTTTGGTTGAACTCGGACCCGAACAGATCGCTCATATAAGGTTAGTTTATGACAAAAGTTCTCTTTAAATTGGTCGGGGAAGGGAGGGGGGGGGGGGGGGGGGGGGGGGGGGGGGGGGGGGAGTATGCTCAGAAAAAAGCCCAGGAAACCTCCGGGAATTTGAAATTGCTTATTCACTAGATATTCTAAAAATAGAAAGTGAAATAATATGAAGATTGGAACTTATCCAGGAAATTTGTATGGTTTCTCTTGTTATTGGTTGGATTTCGCTTGAAAGTATCGAGAGTGCAAGGCGAACTCAAAGCATTGATTTTCCTTGGAGGATTCGAATTCGGGCTGAGTCTGGCCTTAAGTCTTTCGTTTCCCTCGATTTGCGTGGTCCCGGAATTTCGCGCGGTGAAACGCAAAAACTGCTTGCCTCCAGCCGGTCCGAGAAACTCCGAAAGGAAAGTTTCGTCGAACGAGCACCGTGGATTCAGGGGTTGGCACCAAAGCGGGATGGTGGAATCGAAGGAGAGTTCAGGGCGAAGATCGAGCTCAAACAATTTGTCAAAATTCAACCAGCAGCATTTGGTACGAAATAGCACTGATATGGCGCATGCAACCAAATCAATCAGTCTTTTTTCTCTATGATTAATTACTCAATGAAACCCAATAAAAATGATTGCTTAATCGAATTTAAAATTAAATATAGTCTGAAAATTCGTATTCCTAAATCGAGACGTGTCTAAATGACAAGGTTCTATCTCAGTGGAAAAATCTGAAAGCTTTGAAATTAAATACCGGTCTCTGAGAGAATCAAATATAATCTCTGTGAGATAGAACCTTTCTGTTTGTTTCCTCATTTCGAGATAGAACCTTGTCATTTGGATACGTTAACGGTGACAGTAGACCAGGGAAAATCAGGAAATCAGAGAAAATTTAGGCAATTTTGTGTTTTCAGAAGTGTTAGGGAATTCAAGCAAAATCTTGCAAATATCAGGAAATTTTTATAAGAGGCTATTTAAATAAGGGGTCGTACTTAAATTGCGTAACTGATTGTAGTTCCTTTTATAATTCCCCTCCTCCCCTACCCCCCTTACCAAATCGTAACAGAATTTTTTCTCCTTCTTCTCCCTTTTACTATATGTAATTTTTAATTTCCAGAAATCTTTTGCTAGTTATTCCTAGTAGAATTAGGCAGATTGTCCTGATTTTTCCTTGACTAATTTTTCATGTTCCTTGATCATTAATATTCAAATACCTACGTTTTAATCTTTTAATATTTTGAACATAAAATCTATTATAAATCGAATAAAATACTAATTTAAAATTTGTTTATTGATTAATTAATTTTAACAAAAAAAGTTTTTTCTACTATAAAATACATGAATTAAAAAAAAGAATTAAGTTTTGAACATAACAGGTGAATTTTTAACCTAAAAAGATAAATTCCCAGCAAAAAAAGAACCATAGTTTATATTTTAATCAAAAAAGTTTAAATTCATACAACAACAAAAAGAAAAGAATTTTAAAACCAAAAAGACGAATTTACAACAAATAAAGATTTTTTACCCAATAAAGAAATAAAAGTTTATCTAAATTGTTGGAACTTTGAGGCAAAAGGCGAATTCCCTCTACAAAAACTGAATTTTCAAATCAAGAATTTTTAACTAAAAAAATCAATCTCAAAAAAATGGAAAAGTTAAATTTTCAGTCAAAAAATTAATTTAAAAAAAGAAGACTTCGACTGAACAGCTATATTTTCAACCAACGGCATAATCCTTTAATCAAAATAATAAATTTTTAACAATTCAGTTTAACTTTTACCAAATTAGATGATTTTTTAACAAAATAGTTCAAATTTTAACCAATGAAAAAAGTTGCATTTTCATTTTTTTATACTTGTATTTCTACTAATACAGATAAGTTTTGAAATCAAAAAGAAATTTTTTTAAAGAAATGAATGAAAGAAAACAGATAAATTTTCAATAATAAACGATTATTAAAAGAAAAGTTGATCTTTCATATGGAAAAGATTTCAGTTAAATTTCAAAGCAAAATAATAATTTTAATCAGCAAGTAAATTTTCTACGAAATAGTTAAATTTTCTGTCAAAAAGTATGACTTTCTAACAAAATTTTTGAATTTTCAACCAAATAGTTGTATTTTTATCTAAGAAGGATGTAATTTCAGCTTAACCAGGTTTATTTTAAAATGAAAAAGACACTTTTAAAAAAGATGTTGAATTTTCAACCGAACAGTTGCATTTTTATTAAAAAGAAATACAAATTTGTTCTAAAACTCATGAATTAAAAAAACTGACACAAAATAGTTAAATTTTCATGCAAAAAAGATTCCAGTTAACTTTCCAATACCAAAATAAGATTTGTAAACTATAAGTTAATTCCCTGCTAATTAGTCGAATTTTTTACCTAAAAGTATTGCTTTTTAACAAGATTATTTACTTTTTCAATCAAGTAGCTGCTTTTTTGTCAGAGAAAAATAAAAATTCTACTAAAACATGTGAATTTTTCAATCAAAAAGAGCAAAATTTTCAAAAAAAAGTTGAATTTTCATCCAAAAAGTTTTCAATTGACTTCTCAACACAAAAACAGGAATTTTAAACAAAAAGTAAATTTTCTAGGAAATAGTTTAATCTTGAACAAAACAGTTGCATTTTTTCAAGAAAGATGCAGTATTTACACGTATATACTGAAAAAGATGAACTTTTAAATTAAAAAGGTATATTTTCAAAAAAATAGTTTTCATCCAAAAAAGATTTCAGTTGATTTATCAGCAAGGAAATATATATTTTAAATAAAATGTTAATTTTCTACGAAAAGAGCTTAATTATTAACTCAAAAAGACGAATTTTTAACAAAATAGTTAAATTTGCAACCGAAAAGGATGTCTTGTTCAAAAAATGGTTAAATTTTTAACTAAATAATAAAACTTAGAACTAAAAAGATAATCATCAGAAAAAAGTTTTTGCAAATTTTCAAAAATTAAGTAAATGAGTGAAGGACCCCTTTCCGTAACAAGTCGTAACAAATCTTCTTGACTCCCTTCCCCCTTCCCCTGAACTTTTTCATAATTTAGGAAGGGTCCCTAATGGTGAAGGATAATAAATTTGTAATGGTTTCTTTCCGTTTATAAAAAAATCGAGAATGAAAATGGTTAATGTTTAATATTCTGTTCTTTCAATATTAATGGTCAGGGAAAATGAAAAATTGATGAGCAACAAAATAGAGAATTTTGAAATTGAATATCGCTTTCCGAATCAGAAAATTCTAAGGGTACTGTATATGATACCTTGTTCAAATTAAACTCTTTTGTTGAAAATTCATATTTCTGTGTTAGAAATTCGACTGCAATCTTTCATCTTTGATAATTGAACTGCCTTTTCAAAATTCGTCTGGCAAGATAATAACAGTAAGATAAAAATAGAACGTGTTGCTTTTTATATAAAATCGTAATATCTTTAGACCTAATCCGTTTTCGTCCATGCGAAATTACGAATGTGGCGTCCCCTAATCCTATCGTACAGACTGGTGTTCTTGGTGGCTGAAAAGGTAGTAGGACTGAAAAGGTTTCGAAAAACTTGAATCCACGTCGTTCTCTCCCCTTCGCTTCTAGAAGAACGATCGGTTTCCGGGGTTGGAGTTGTAATCCTGAGAGAGTTATTGGATTCGGTTTGATCCACTGGTCTCTCCACTCGTTGGTTCGCTTTAGTTCTTTCCGGAAGTTGGCGCCAGTTCCGTTCGACTACTTTACCTGAAATGCCCTTTTTCGATAAGGAGAACCGTGGGACTCTAGCAACTCTACATCTTCTCCAGAAACTTTTGACAGCACATATTCTTTGCAACTATCGTCACTCTACATCTGGATGGAACTTGCTCACTTTGCAATAAATATGAGTAGAATCTCATCATTCTATACGAGAAAAAACCAGGTTTTTGGATGTCTTAATTACACGTGTAGCTAAAATAGCCACCTAAATTAAGCAATTATAAACTTTCTTATTTTCTAATAAAGTTTGTTAATAAAGTAGTTAAGTGATTTCTAACAGTATTTTATCTATGTAATGATTTTACCCTTTCACTCTTTATTTGTATTTAGTCATTTTTTAAGCTGCATTAAGATTTAAAATATATACTGAATGTACTACTAGTGTACGTTAGTACACTACTTTCCACACTTTAATATTTCCTTCGAAGTGTTATAATTTATATGAAAATTGACTTAAGCATTAAAATTGTGAATTAATTGTGAATCGAGAGATTTGCTTGACAATTAAAGTAGTCCGGCTGCCGGGAAAGCTAGTCAAAGCTATGTCCATTATTTTTCTCTTAAATTTGTAATTAAATACAAAATTTGGCCAGGTTATCAATGACTAAATTAGGCAAAAAATTTGTATGCTGATCAATAGAAATAAAATGTTTTTTAAATAATAATAAAATGTTCATTTGGCTCGATTCTAGATACATTTTTGATTCTAGGCTACATTTTGCTAAAATTAAGCTCAAATACCCTGGCAGCAAGTATAAATTAGCAGTAATTCAATTTTTGCATTATATTTTCTATCTTAAAGAAAGTTTTCCTAACAATATTCAACGTGTTTTAAAGCCAGAATCAACCATTTTTGGATCCCGCGAAAGGCCTCTCCATAAGATCCCATGTTTTTTGACACGACTTTAAACAGTGATAATTCAAATTTTAACCTGGATAGGGCCTCTAAAAATGCATTACGTGAAAGAGGACACATTTCTCCATAAAAAGTGGTAGTTATTTTATTTTTTGTTTATTTTCAATTAACATATTTATAATTTGAAATTTGGTTCATACTCATATAACAGCTTAGTGTGTGAACTATAAATTACCATTAACAACCATTAAAATAGTACCTGTCCAATATGTGACTTCAATTAATGAATATGCAGTGAAACTTTCCTATAGCGCCGATTTCGGAGATGACGGTGGGTGGGAACTATAACTCATTATAGCCCGCTCCGCTTTGGTTTGTTCACGCCTGAGTGCTCACCTGAGTGACATCCGCAGACCCCACGCAGCTCCTATTACACCTAACTGTGACACGGGGTCAATTCTCGGAAAGGGTTTAGAAGGGTGGCTATTAAAGGGTCACACTATATCTGCCAAAAAACGACATTAATGCCTTATGTATTATTAAAGAATGGCCATATTATTGTACTGGCCGTTTTAGACCCACAGCTCCTACAATATCTCTCGAAATAATTAATTAATCCAAATTTTCTAAATAACCATGTCTGGGGCTTTAAGTAACATATTCAATGTATCCTGAAATTTTTAGACGAATCAGTTGAATATTATAAAGTACAGATTATATATTTTTTACATTTTCTAAATCTATGGTGTCCAATATCTAAAAAAAATTGATGATCCTCATGTGCAGAAGTTGTTTTTTTGCGACTTTTTTGTTGATTCCAAAAGGTTTGATACAAATTGGTGAACAGTTGACTGAGAAATCCAATACATGTACGATAATTATCCTTCTATGAAGAAAAGATATTCGCATTTTTTTTACTTGGCAGCGATTCGCTACCGCGAATATTGGCAAGTTTTGCACATCTAAAAGTAAAAATTTGGGTTTACGATGTTTCATTCATTCATGAATTTCAGGTTTATAGCATAGTTTAATTATCTATGCAACTCCTGCTATCTTTTTACATTCTCTTTCATGATGGTGTGATTCATTTGTTTTGTTGAAAATAAATCTTGTTAGTCAGAAAATTATTCTTTGGGCTCTCAAATTCATTCTTTTTAATTAAATAGTCTCCTATCATATTTCTAGTCTAGAACTCGTCTCTTTTTGTTAGAAATTGTAAACTTGGGTTAAAAATTTAATTATTTTTCTGATAATGCAACTATTTCCTCAAAAAACAATACTTTTCAGTCGAGCTTTAATTATTATTATTTAAAAAATCTACTATTATATTTTTGATTCGTATTTGATCTCTGTTGGTCTATTATTATGTTTTTAATTCGCAATTCATCTATTTTAGTTAAAAATTCTGCTATTTAGTTCGGAGTTTTATTATTTTATTGAAAATTAAACTATTTTGTTAAAAAAAACATTTTTTTTGAAAATTTAACTGTTTTGTTCAACATTGTGTTTTGGGTACAAAATTCATCTTTTTGAATTGAACATTCATCCTATGGTGGAAAAGTCATCTTTTTTAATTGAATATTTAATTTTCTTCTCAAATATTCTTCTTTTTGTCCTGAATATTCAACGATTTGGCTGTTAAGAACACTGTTTTTGGTTAAAATTTGATATTTTTTTTTTCCAAATTCGATCATTTGGTGGAAAATTCAGCTATTTGGTTAAAAATTCAACTTTTGTTGAAAATGCGTCTCTTTTGCTTGAGTGTTCAACCATTACATTGTAAATGTAACGGTTTGGTTAAAAATTATTTATTTATAATTTTAAATTCATCTTCATTTTGGGATGACTAAACATTGACATTAACTACTGAAATCGGCCCAATGATGCCTTGTAGACTAACTTGTACTACTGCAAATCGCACTTTACTTGTACTACTTAAAATGTCCTTTTTTATGCATAACACTCTCATTCCATTATTTGTATACAAATGTTCAAAAAGATAGTCTGAGAAAAATTTAATGAAAAAATGTTTTAATACATTTACCATTAAAAATGAATGATAACAAGGTAGAAAAGACGATAATATAAATTTTATCATTGATGAATATTTGCAATGTTTTTTAAATCTGCGCAAACATTACCTTCTAAATATTTTATTATGTAAAATTTATACCTTTTTATCAAAAAAGCTTTTTCTCATTTTAAGTATTTCTGAACATTCTTTTTGTTAGGGGAATTAAATTAGTCCTACAAAATATTTAATGGGCATTTCGTTTGCTCTGGTAATTCCGTTAACAGAGGGGATAAAGAAAATACAATTTAAAAGAAACGTGGGCATATAGTCAACAAATACCATAAAATCATTCGTTTCTTTTTTAATATAACTTTTCTTATTAATACATAGATTTACGAAATGCGATGCAAAATTTTCTAAATCATTTCTTGCATTGTTGAGATTGCACATAGAATTATCTGATTTTCATCAACATTTAATAAAAAGTAAATAATAACTGAAAGAAGATTGTTCTGTTTTCATAAATAAAAATCAATCGCCTTCCAAATAGAATAAAAAAAGAAGAAAGAATTTTTAACAAAGTGAAGGGGTCGATAATCCATAAAAGTTTGATTGACTGTTCGTACCACGCCATAAAAGTGAAGCAGTCTTTTGAGTTAGGAAAAGACGCTCAAGAAGAGGACCGTAAATATTTGCCTCCTTATTCCGATGATAAACCAAGTGCTTTTCATTTTTCTCCATTCGCTTCTTTCTCTTTATTCGGCGGAAGGAGTCTGAAGTTTCTCTCCGAATTTTATGACCGCAAAAGCATTCGTATCCGTTGACGACCTCGAATTATTCTTTCCGGTGGGCCTTCCGACTTCGTCTTTCGGTCTCATTGGGTTTTTTTGTAATTTCTTAACTGTCATTTTCCTTCTTTTCCCATTTCGCTCCCTTGACCATGTCTTCGAGTCGGGAAGCAGTCGGGGAACGACGACACTGGAATGAAAATTTTGTAGTAGAATTCGAAATTACTGAATACGAGCATTCCCTCGGTCTCTTGATCTCGGGCCGGAAGTCAGGATAAGTGTACCTGTGGCACCTGCAATAACGAGTTCAAATCCCTAAGCAATTAAGTCACAGGTCTTGGTACGCTTCCCACAGCCACAGAATTTAGTGAGATTGTTCAGAGGAATGTGACAAGAGAGTGGTTTGAAATCCTAGTTTATACACCGCACTTGCGTTAAAATATCCTCAACTGCACTTTCCTTGGCTTAGATTAGAGATAATGTAGTTCTTGATAATGATCTCAGCGTGTCCGAATAACAAGATTCTATCTCGGTACATGCCGAGAGATTAATTACTCGTATTTCTGGTGTGCACTAGATTTCAAGATAACAAGGTTGCATGAAATTGCTAAAGATTGCATATCTGTGACGGAAAAATATTGCATGACTTTTCTAAAGACCTCATGGATTTTGTGCATTCTAAATATGTTTTTATACTCTATGCATGACCCGTGAGTTCAGAAATAAATGAAAGAATGTAGATACACAGTGTAAAGTTTTAATAAAAAGGGAATAAAAAGACTAGAAAATAGTTAATACTCATACTACTATATATGTTTTGCAATATCGAAGAAATTTGAGCTTTGTGCCTTGTCGTTGGCGACAAATAAAAGAAAGATTTCAAAGTAATCGCATTAATGTGCTTTTGCTTGAGCTCTTCGTCCGTGTATTTATAGTTTTATGCAGGCATATTATCATGATTTAAAAATATAATATGTTCTCTGGTTGACCGCGTTGCACCGTTTAACCATTCGAGCGTACTGTAGATATCGAGTCACTTTTCTTTTCCTTTTTTCAGTTAAACTCGGCTTTCGGTCGCAGCAAAGAGAATTTTCAAGCTCCCCACAGTGGCAAAATACTCGGATCGAAGTCGAGAAGTAGAAAGCGATCTCCTTCCAACTCTCCTATTGAATGGAGAGAGAGGCGGAAAGGTTCTGAATAAATATGTTTCCTCTTCCTCCTTCGTTTCTTCTATTTTGCTCGTTTTTGCATCAGGTTCAGTTTCCTCGATCCATGTAGAGATTTTGCGTGTGGCGGTATTACATTTGTGCACACTGCATGCGTATTCCGTATACATACATCGATGACAAAGGTAAATATCTCAAAGCCGAAAGTTACAAAAACGAGCAGAACTTTTGAAACTTGTTCGATAAGCAATGAATATCGATGACCGCAAAACACTTTCTGATGAATCCAGAAAAAAACTGTTCAATGAATATGGATCTTTATTATCGGAACTAGCAGTAAATCACATACCTGGATTTTTATTTCCTAATATAAATAACATAAACCAGGGGGCAGCAGGTCTGAACAAATCTAAAAATCAGGGAAAAGTCAGGGAATTTTATTGATCAGGGAAAATCAGGGGAAAGTCAGGAATTTTGAGAAAAAACTTTCAGAAGTCAGGAAATTTCACTGAGAAGCACTTTTTAGTAACTTTCAAGCAAAGAGAAAAAAATTTGAACTGTGGATCCTAAGTCATTCTTTATAGTAGGACTACAGCAGGACTCGTCGGATCGGGATGGATCGGGCTTCCACTTTCGATCACGCAGATTGCAGATACAAATTACTTTTCTTTCAATGAATTAAACCATGAGTTCACCACTACTAAATTCACGTTATAGATATATTTTTGAAATATTTGTTTTCTTTTTAATTATTTCAGGGTATTCAGAAAGATTTCAACATTTTTTCAACAGATTTCAATAATTCAAAGTAAAGTGCAAGGTTTTAAAAAATTCAAGGGTTTCTTCTGAAACTCTAAGGAATTTTCATGAGCTTTAAAACATTTCAAGGAGTTTTAAATATTTAAAGGTGTTAAACAAAATTAGAAATAATTTGTAATAGATTTCAGTAATTGATTGAATTACCGAGAGCTTTAAACAGTTCCATGCGATTTCCAAACATTTTCAAGGGATTTTGAAATATTTCAAAGGATCATAAATATTTTAGCATATTTAATAGATTCCAAAGCATTTTCAAGTAACTTAAGAATTTCAAGGAATTTCCAAGGATTTTAGATTTTCATTTTACAGAATTTTAAACATTTTAGGATATTTTAAAAGATTTCAAAGTATTTTAAATTGATTTCAATAGTTTGAAGGGATTTCAAAAAAATGTCACAGATTTTAAGGTAAGATACGGTAAGATTTAAAATGACTTAGGGTATTTTCGACATTTCCAAGAATATTGCAACAGCTTTTAAATATTTCAATGGATTTAAAAAAATTGCAAAGGATTTAAAATGTTTTAGGGAATTTTCAAAGATTCCAAAGAACTTTGAATTAATTTCAATGATTAAAAGGGATTTCAAAGTGTTTTAATGACTTGAGGATATTTTGAAACCTTTTAACGTCACTGGGTTTGGTAATATTTCAATGGATTTCAAAGAATTTATTTATAAGAAATAAAGAATTTCGCTGTATTTCCAAAATTTAAATAGATTTTCAATACTTTTTTCAATGCATTTGAATTAACTCGGAATTAACCCTGAGTTATTAGTAATTTATTCTGAATTCTTTTTAATTATTTTTAAATTTGTTGACTTCACTTTAATTTTTAACACTTGAACAGTAACATAATCAAGTTATACATTTAAAAGTATGCAACGTTTCTGATTGCGCATTTAAAGATTATCAAACAAAACAAAAACAAATATTTTCGAAATCAAGCTTCTGAAGCTAAATAATTTATTTGTAACGTTAAGGAATATTCCGTAATACTAACCCTAGCGCTAAACTTGACCGATAGTTTTACGGAAAATGTTCACAGAAAAAACGAAAGATAAAGTTTACGTCGATTCCAGGTGAAAGATTCACCGCAACAAAAATTAACCCTGCCGGGTAAACTTTACAGGAATCGAAGATAATTTTCGTTTTTTAACCTTGCTTGGTTAATCTTTCGCCTTATAAGCGCTTCATTTTTATCCGAGATGTAGCGAGAATATCAACGCTAGTGCTATCTATCGTCGTTTAACTTCATTAAATTGTAGAGAATCGGGGATTCCCATGTGTCAGTTGCTTTTTGCGCTTTTTGCTAAATGGTTTTATAAATAAGTTCTAATTCGTCTACAATAGTGTAATTTGTTTCCGAGGAGATACTATATCACTAAGAACAATTCTTTTTCTTCTTTCTGTTGCTTATTCTACATGTTTTACCGAAATTTGCTCACTTCAGCGTGACGCAGTAGATGAGATCAAAATTATTCTCCTAACCTGGTTGAAACTTTCGCCGAAATATATTTAATTTTTAACTGTTGCAAGTCTTAACTGCAACAAATTTTAACTTTTGTTTTTTCTGTGTTCTTTTAAATCTGGTATCCTGATTTAGAACTCGAATTCACTCATACATTGCCGTTTTCTTATTTCTGCTAAGGACACCGTAGCAGACGACAGCTTTTATTCCATCGTAGGATAAACTTTCGCCGAATAGCATGTAAACTTTAACAGCGGGAAATTCTACATGCAACCAAATTTAACTTCAATTTTTTCTGTGTTGTAATGCTATTCAGTGCTTTATTTGGAAGGCTTCAACAATTAAACTGTTTTAAAATTAGAGATCCAAAATTGGGATTTTAAATTTGAATTTTAAATTGGATCCGATCGAATCATAAAATTTTTAGGTGATACAAATAATTATTAGGTGTCTATTATATAATGTAGTATCAAGTAAAATTCACAGTGGTTGGATATATTTCTCCTTGGAAGCTTTAAAATACAATTTAGTTAAACTTAGAGTTAAAAACTAAAAAAATCTAAACTTTTTATAAAATTAAATTATTCTTGAACTAGGATCTTGAAACTAAGTCATTAAAAATTAATCATCAAATTTTTCATCACGCTTTTTGAAGGTCACTTGTTTTAATCTAAAGTGCCAAATTAATATCTTGAAAATAAATGATAAAACATTTCCATGGCAATTTTATAGGATGTCAAACTGACGTCTACTAATAACGGTAACTTAGGATCTGATATTTGGACAAAGTGAACGAATGATTGAAATCGAAGATTATTATTAATTTTGACCTTATTTTTCGAAATTAAAAAGAAAACAAAAAGGATTTATACAAACTAAGTTTATAATAAATACATAGAAAATGTTAAGATGTAAAATACACAAAAAAATTTTAAGCTGCATACCGTAAAAAGTTATAAATGAATAACGTTTTATAAGCTAGATCCCGTAAATCGAAATTTTTTCACGGATACAAAAAGTACTAAAATATGTACAAAATTTGACAGAATTTCATATATCAAAACAGAATAGTAGTTTATGTGGCATATACGTAAACGAATGTTTGGGCGATGTGACAAGAATTATTTAATCTCAGAACAGTTTGTGTGTGGTCCTCATATAATATTATTTCCGGTGATGAAATGAAAATTCGTTTTTTTTACGTTTCTTTTTTTCTGTTAATAAATAAATTGGTGTTTTTAATTAACTTCAAAATTGAATGTTTAGAGATTTGTTGAGAAGGAGGGTAAATTTTATTTCAAATAATAATGAAGGACAATTTTAAAGAGAATATTGTAACTTTGTGCTTGAAAGAAAATCTTACAGAAGAACTAATTATAACTTACATTGTTATGAAACTGGTTATTTGATTGAGAAGCAGTTGTTTAAACTTTCTTCCTTATTTAATTTAATGCGAGATTGGATAAAGAATGTTATAAACTTTTCTGAGAAATTGTAAAATAAGAGAAAAGTATAGTTTTCTTTGGAAAAGCATCTGATTGATAATATTACTCGATTCGGAGCCAAGAGGGATACAAAGTTTCTGGTCTGACATAAAAGTACTGAAACTACTAGCAGAATTTAAGCTCTGGGATATAAACTCTCTTCGTGTATATTTCCTTTTATAAAAACACTATAAATCGTAACAGAAGTTTACAATATAGCAGAATAACAGATTTTTTTATAGAATTGAAGAGAGTCTTGTCGAAGAAATAATAATAATTTATTTATTTAAAGAAAAAAATTCATAAAGTCATATTTCTGGAAAAGACCTGTGTTCATTCGATCACTGAATAACACTTAGGGAGACTACCCAGGCGGAAAAATTATATATAATTCATACGTAGTTTTTCTTGCTGTTAAACATTTCAAGAGTATACTGCCAAAATTTTAAGTCGATCTGAGCAAAACTCTCGTAGTTTTTGTCTAGTTAGTCTCCTGCCCTCTAGCACTACTACACTGACAGCTGCGGGCCTCTAAAACTTTAAACGCGTTTTTCTCAAAACTACTTTTTCAAAGTCCGTGTTCACTGCCATTTCAAAACTACTTTACCGATTCAATTCAAGCTTTATACACATTTTCTACATATAAAATACCTCCCCCCAACGTTTAGTTAAACATTTTTTTTAGATTAAGGGTGTTTCCCACCCCCAAAATGGTGGAATGGTGGTAATGGTGGAATGGTATGGAATGGTAATGGTGGAATTTTTCGTGGAAAATAGCAGATTACACTTTAGATGACCACCAACAATTTTTAAATGCAAAAAAAAAATAATCAGAGAACTTTGGGGGGAGTATTTGATGATACTTTGTCTAAATTTTAAATGGTTATTTCCGATAATTTCCGACCGAGATACAGTGAACACCGCGAATTGTTTTTTTTTTTTCAAGACGTTCTCGGACAATCTCTGTCGCCGGCTTGTTTTTAAATATTTTCAAATCAATAAATTACAGAATATTGCCAAAAGTTTACTTAATAATGTACAAAAAGTATAAGTACATTTGATCAATCAATACTTTAAAAAAAAAATTCGCAAAAAGAATGTTTTTTTACGCTGGAACCTTTACCCCCGCCTCCCCCCTTAAGCTACAAAACTATCGATTTTATCGAATAATGTAATTATGGTCTCGGAAATTCATCCCGGGCATCCATCTATAGAACACTCTATGCTCGAAAAATGTTATTGGTTGTATGCTAAGTGAATCTTGTAAATGTGTATGAATATGCAGAGTAATTAATATTGAGCACGATTTTCCTCTCGTTCAATAATCAGTTTAATGATTCATCAATATTCTCAATTCTGCAATTAAAGCAAATATGGCCAATATGGTGGACAGAAAGTCGTTAACTCAGCCGAGAGCTATTGTAGAATTTCAAAATTGTTCAAATATTCTTTAACGTGTTGCTTTAAAGAGGTGATCACTCAATGTACAAAAATGTCATTTTCGCAAAATTATGAAATTTTTTTCATATCTCGTAACTGCAGATCAATAATTCGAAACAAAATTATCATAAAAAGGCACCATTTTTACTTTAACAATTGCCACACTTCACGTTGTTACATGTATTTTAATAGAAAAATTCGTCTATTATTTAAGTGTTATCCTTCTCAAACACTTTTTTTAGATTTATCTATATTTTTCAAAGTTTGTAGATCCAAATCAACTGAAACGAAGGTTTTGTATCCATGAATTTGATAAATTCACGATTTTGTGTCTACACGATGTTCGGAGATCGCTTTAACATCTCATTAACCGACATTTCCAAAAAAAACCCAAAACCACGTTGGATTGAAAAATCACTATAAAATAAGTTCAGGAAACGTCCCCTATTAGGAAAAATGTTAACATTTTTTTTTTAAGTGTTGTCTGGACATTCCTTAAGTATTCAAACAAGGAAATCGACATTTCCTAACAATCAAAATCGCAGAAGAAATTTCGATCACGTTATAGTAGCAGAAAATCACTTTAAATAAATTTCTTAACATTACTTAACAATCAATATCAAGGAAGAGTTTATGATTATACTATTGATGTCAAAAATCAATTCACATTAAACATGGGAAGCATATCCTTCAGACAAAGTTATTATCTTTATGTTAAGGTTTGTTTTAACATGTCGTAAACATTAAAACGAAGAAATAGATACTTCCTAACAATCAAAATCCCGAGGGATTTTTTAATTATTGTTTTAGGATCGGAAATCTCTTGACACTAATCGTGGTGAACATATCCTAGCAGGGAAGTATCTGAATTTATTTTAAGGATCGTTTTAAGATCCCTTAAGGATTCAAGTAAGGAAATCGATATTTCCTCATAATGAAAATTACGCGAGATTTTTTTATAATACCATTAAGGTCGAAAAATCAATTAACACTGAAGGTGCAAAACATATGTAGTAAGGGAAAATCGTTGAATTTGCTCTAGGGGTTGTTTTAACATCCCATAGAGATGCAAGTGAAGAAAGCGATATTTCCTAATAATCAAATTATGGAATTTCTCTCGTCAGAGTTGTCAATTTCATATATTTTTTTGTACGCGGATAAAAAATAATATACAAACGGTTTGTATCGATATCAGCAGATCACTTTATGTATTTTTAAGCGCTGATTCTGAAACTAATCTTCTTTTTCTTCTTAGCAACAATATTTTCGGAGAAATTCAAGATTTAATGTTCAATGTTACATGAAAAATTAAAAAATCATGTTCGCACGTGCAAAAATGTAAAACAATATTATGTCATTTTCAGAAACATGGGATACTTGCATCATTCTGGAAAACGAGAAAAGATAGAACATTTTCGTTTTTAGGTTTGTATTTCAAAGAAAAAATGTACCCAAGTGTCCCATCAATAGTTGATGAACAAAATCTTGTTACCTAGGGTTATTGTTTATAGTAATTTTCTCTGAGAATAGAGTTAGAAATTTGCAGTTTTTTAAAATTTTTTTATCTTTTTTAATTTGTCAATTAGAATAAGGCATTAATGAATTACATTTTATAGAAGTAATTGTTTAAACAATTTATGATTATTCATAACAATATTCCTTTTGAATAATGCTAGAAAGTTGAAATTTCTTCTAAAATTTTCACTTTTTGATCATCTTTTTAATCAAAAGGACGTAATGATGAAAGTCAACAAAAATAATGGTTTAATAAAATTTATTATTGTTCTTCTCTTATGGTAGTGGTAGATAGTAGCGAATGTTTGTTAGATTTTATATTACTTGTCAACTTTTCACTTGGTGCGAAGCAGTAATTAATCCCATTTGATACAAATAACTCTTCAAACAAATAATAATTTTTTATAATTATCTTCTCCTATATTAATGCCAGATAGTTGCGATTTTTTCTGAATTTTCTACCTTTTTTCCACTTTTTACATAGCGAGGTAATAATTAACGCAAGTTAACATATATAATTGTTTTAAAATTCTTAATTCTTATAGCTATTTTCTCCTATATCATTGTCAGATAGTTACGATTTTTTTGAAATTTTAAACTTTTGGCCACTTTTTACGTAGTAAGATAATAATCAATGCAAGTTAACAAACTTAACTGTTTAAAAAGTTTCTTATTTTTTATAACTGTCGTCTTTCAGAATAATGCTAGGAAGTTATAAATACAAAACCAAAGCACAGTTAAATATTTCAGAAAAACGAAACTTTCTGTCAATTACCTAAGAGAAGATAATTATAAACAGTAGCAAATTGTTTAAACAATTATGTTTACTAACTTGCGTTCATTGTTACTTTCCTCATTGGTAAAAATTAGAGACAAAGTAGAATTTCAGTAAAAACCACAACTATTTAGCATTAATATAAGAGAAGGTAGATATAAACGATAATTGTTTGTTTAATTACATTCATTATCACGTCTCTCTAAGTGAAAAGTGAACACAAAGTTGAACATTTCATAAAACACAGCAGCTTTCTAAAATTATTCAATGATAACATAATTTTTAAAAATAATAATTTTTTTAATAGTTATTTCTGGTAAATTTAATTGATTGTTGCTTCGCTCTAACGGAAATGTTGAAAACATCGGAAATGAAAAAAGGAAATAAACTTTCTAACTCTATTCTAATAAAAAATTGCTTAAGACAATAAGGCATTGTTTGAACAAATGATATAAACGTCTGATTAGCCGTAGAAAGTAGTATTTTATGTATTAGAAGCAATTTATATCATGCAATCGTAAAGAAAATCATAATTAACGCAAAAAACTCGCCAACCGCTATTTTGCGCTTATAAGATTTCCCAAGTGCGACGTCACATACGGCCCAACCTTGGCCCATAGTCGGCAAAAATATTGCCGAAGCTCGGCTGCCATTATCGCGCCAATGACGGAATGATAACTATGGCCTGCATTTGGCAGCCAAGGTTTGGCTGTCATTTACGGCCCAACACTAGGTACCAGTATTGGACCCAACCTAGCTGCCATCGTCGCGCCATTGCCGGATTGTTAACTATGGCCTTGACTTGACAGCCAAGGCTTGACTGCCATTGTTGGCCCAACATTGGGTATCAATACTGCAATATTCTAATTTCTAAGGATATGAAAAAAAGGTATTTAAAAAATAATTATTAATTGATGACGAGAACTTTAAATATAAATATTAATGGTCCTGTTTAGATTTAATACATATGTCACATTTTTAACATTATATTACAAATAAAATTTCTAACGCTACGGAGTATCGAACCTACATCTATATACCTAAATCTATCGCCTAGCAGTCGGGAGTGCTAACCACTGCGCTAAACCGACAAGTTTTTAAGATTTTAAGCTCTCTCTTTCGAATTATTTATTATTATGCGACGTAGTGTAAATGTAAAATACACGATCTGTTAGCAGGAATAGCGATACAATAATTTTAAAATAAATCATTTAAATCGATTAGAATTTTTCTTCGCGTAATATTTCGTTTTTTCCGTTGCAGCCTACTTTACAACTTTTTGCAGTGACAGGAAATGTAATTTTTCATAAGCATTTAAAAATTTTAATGACAGAACTGAACAAATTTCATCGTGATTTTTGACAATTTTTCAATAATTTTTTTTATGTTTCGTGCAAGATTTGTTTATTAAGTGCTAAAAGTGAGACTTGGCGAAATAAAGTGCCGATTCTGGGCCAAGCATCGGTGGAGGATCGGCAAATATAAATAGCAAATATAGGCTGCCAGCACTGGCTCAACATTGGGCCGATTTTAGTAAAACATGGTTTGCCGTGGTAAAAGTGACACTTTGCCTAGTAATGTGCCGTCACTGGGCCAGACTTTGGCTGAGCTTCGTGAAACATATTTCCCCGTACTAAAAATGAGACTTGGCGAAATAAAGTGCCGATACTGGTCCAAGCATTGGTTGAGGATCGGCAAATATAAATAGCCAATGTAGGCTGCCAGCACTGGCGCAACATTGGGCCAATTTAAATAAAACATGGTTTGCCGTGGTAAAAGTGACACTTGGCTCAGTAATGTGCCGTCACTGGGCCAGACTTTGGTTGAGCCTGGTGAAACATGGTTCCCCGTACTAAAAGTGAGACTTGGCGCAATGAAGTGCCGATACTGGTCCCAGCATCGGTGGAGGATCGGAAAATATAAATAGCCAATACAGGCTGCCAGCACTGGCTCAACATTGGGCGGATTAAAATGCCGACATTGGCCCAATAACTTCAGCCGACCTTTTGGCTGCCAAAATTGGACCAACACTCGGCCGTATATTAAGCTCCGGCAATTCGCACTTGGGTTAATTCTTTCGTGACAGTATAAAAGAGACGTATAGGGGTGATATTTGATAAATAATTATATATTTGCATTCTATAGCTAATTACAAAGAGAATTGTTGAGTTTCAACTCGATTCACCTAATATTGACGATGCTGCATAAAATTTACAACAACTTTTTTTTTACCTATGGAAAATATCTGTCAAACTTTAAGGGGGCTGCGGAACCTCTAAATATAATTTTTTTAAACTTAATCATTTTTTCTCGGTTTAATTAAGTTGGGGAGGGGGATGATATGTATTCAAATTCGAAAAAAAATGTCTAATGTATTTTTGGACTACCCTGATGTACATACAAAGGAAACCTGTTTCCTAAAAATCCACCAATATTAGTCGTTTCTAACATGCACGACCCTCAGTGCGACGTATTGTCAGTCACTAGAAATATCTGAATAAAAATTTCAATAATCAGAGAAATTTCATAATTTGGTTTTTTATGAAATATCGATTTTTTACTTGAATCCGTACATAATGTTAAAACAATGCTTAAAATAAATACAGCTAGTTACCCTGCTAGGATATGTTTACCATATAAATTAAAGTTGTTTTTCAACACCAACGCACAATCAAGAACTCTTCCGTTGATACGATTGTTAGGAAATATCGATTTCCATGTTTAAATATATGGGATATGTTAAAACAACTCTTAAAATAATTCAAAACGACCTTTCCTTCTAAGGAATGTTTCCCCCATCCACTTTAAAGTGACTTTCGGCTACTTTAATTCAATCAAAATTTTTCCCGTTATTTTGATGGATAGGAAATGTCGATTTCCTTCTTTGATTCTTCCAGGAATGTTATAACAACACACAAAATCGTGAACTTGTTAGTATGCTGGTTGCAAATATTGTATTTTATAACAATATGTTCTTGATTAAGATAACGTTCTAATGATAAACGAATTTTTCTATAAAATACATGTAAATTTGGAAAGGAAAAAATTTAAAAAAATATATAGTTAAACATTTTGTCAAAAAGCCATTTTCTGTATTTTATAAATTTGGTGCTAGACCCATTGCAACTGTCGATAAAACTAATTGGGCTGATCAAACTGTACTAAGAAGATCCACTATCCATTATGAAAAATCCTTTAATAATATTTTGAGTTAAATACACATTGTAAAAGAACCTTTTTTAACATTTGTAAAAGTAAGAGCATCGAATATGGAAAATTTAAAAATGAGTTAATGTTATGCTGCAAACTAAATAAAAAAGTAACTCATATTACACTTCTGAGTTTTTGACGTGAATAGCGTGAGGGGTGGGGTCGGGGGTGAACCGCAATGGCGCGCCAGAAACCCTCTTTCACCCCCGTGGTCGTTTTCAACTCTGCGATTAACTTCGTGAAACGACGGGATCGTAAACGCCGTGCAAAACGAAAGGTTGCGTCGCGAGTGGATCGCCTTTCTGAAAGGCACTGGAGGAATGGCTTCAATTGGATTGCAAAGTTGTTCGTTTTTTACGATCTATAAACATGTGCGTGAAATTAATCTATTACTTCGAGAAAAAGTGTAGCAAGCTCAACTTTTATTGCAAATATTTTTTGCCAGTAAAAATTTTTAAAAAATGATAGGATGTAGCTTCTTATGGCTTGTAATGTTTACTAAGAATCTTCAGCTTCAGATGATTTTTGAATAATGTTTTACTTTGAAAAAGTTATTAAATATTTAAACTCAAGCTAAAATTAGATTCTCAAATCTCAGAATAATTTCTGGAAATCTTTTCAAGTTTCGTATTATTTTGAATTCCTTAAAAATTTCTACAATTCCGAAACATCATTTAAACTAAAAATTTTTTAAATCTTTCTTGATAAAAAAGTTGTCGTAAATTTTACAGATTTTTAAAAGAAATATAATTATAATTTGTTGTACTTTTTATTTTTTTTTAATAAAAAATCACTTCAAATTTCCCCAGGAATCTTAAGAAAAATTGTTATTCTCTTTGAATCTTTCAAATCATATAACAAGCTTCTGAATTTGTTTTCCCAAATCTTCAACAATCTACATTTATTTTTATTTTTTGACATTACACAATTTTAACATTATTTCCTGATCTTTTCAGAACTTTAAACTATTCTTAATATCTTTTAAAATGATTCGAATTGTAAGTTATTAAAAAATGGCCTTAAATTCTTCCGGATTATGTTTGATCATTTTCGAAATATTTTGAAATCTTTTTAAATCGTTTTTAAAATTAATTTTTCTAAATAGAAACTCATTTCAAATTTTGACTGAAATCTTGAGAAAATTTCTTCATTCTCTTTAATATTTTTGAAGTTCTTAAAAAGATTCTACATTTTTTCAAAATCTTTAAATATCTACATTGGAAAAAAGTTGTAATCTGAAACGCGTTAAACAATTTCTGAATCTTTTCGAATATTTTAAATATCTTCTATACTGAAAAGAAAGTTTTTTTAAATTTTATAACCTTGCAAAATAAAAAATTTTTGCTTTAAAACCTTCTACATTCTTTTTCGAAATGTTAGGAAATCATTTTAAATGTTTACAATTTTTTTCAATTTTCTGTCAAATTAATTTTTTTAATAGAAACTGATTTGAAATTTTCCCATGTTATCTTTTTAAATCTTCTAAACTTTCTAAATATCTTTTTAAATTGATTCAAATCTTTTCCGAAAATTAAAATTGAAATGGTTTTTAAAACTTAATTTTTCAAATTCTTAAAAAGCTTGTTTTTTTCAAAATATTCAAATGTCTACATTTTTATAGAATTTTATTGCAATATTCTCAAGATTTATATTTTTGTCGAATCCTTAAAAAACTTCTTTAAACTTCTAAATATCGTTTAAAATAATTCAGTTTTACGTTTTACAAAACAAAAGTATAAACTCCTGCAAAATTAAAAAAATTGTCTTAAAATTTTTCAGATTCTTTTTTGATATATTTTAAATTTTTCCAGAAATCATATTGTTCATTATTTCATGTTCTCTTTTATCAATAATGTTTAGAAACATTTAAAAATAAATTTTATCATGGAATAAAATGACTTATTTGGAAATTGTGATTTACGAAATTTAGGGTGCAGAAAATTCGTAGTCTTCGCTAATAGATTTAAAAAAATGATAACAGCCACGCAAAGTCATAATCATGCAATGTCGCAACCATTCAGGTTTTCGATAACAATGTAATATTGTAATTACATAATCTAAAAGAATCTATTGCGGCCGAACCAGAGATTTTTTTCTGAAAATGTTCTTGTTGTTTTTGCTGTAATAATAAATTGTTTAATTTGGTTTAAATTAATTTAATTAATTAAAAATTATAAAAGTAAAGTGCATTTTCTTCCTCATACTCAATGTTAGTGAAAAAACGAGTACCACTTGGTTCTTAAATACTATGTATTGCTAGTGCTTATTCAGTAAAATTAGGCAATTGTATTTTTAGGTTAGAGCTTCTGCTCAACAGTCTTATTATAAAAGAACTTTTTTTTAAATACATACGTACTTAAATTATTCAGAAAGATTATTATAATTATATAATATTATTTATTATTTTTAACTTTGCGTTTTTATGTGCAGAAAAATTACCATTATATATTATTATTTACTTTTATTATTGTTATCTAATATATTATTTATTACTCTAAAAGATAGAGACTTGCACACTTTATGCACTTGAAACTAGACCGAGTGACTGCATCCCGGCATACAAAATATGTTACGTGTTGCATTTTATAGGCGCAAAATCACAAAATTTCTAATTACAAAAGAAACTAGAACATTTTCTTTAAAAAAAGCTCTCTATTTCGGCCGGCATAAACAGGAGTCGTTTTGAAACCAGTTGAAGTTATTTTAAATTAATAAAGTAAGACGAAAACCTTTTGTCATTAGGAGTTATTTTTTATTTCAACACTTTAAATACCAACTTCCTTGAAATTGAGCGCTTTGGCACAAAAGAGACCGGATTAAAAAATTGTTATCTTGCAATAGGAAAAAATTCAGCCGAAAAGCTTCATTCTGAATTAGATTTCGTGAATTTAGTTTTTGCAGTACCTTCTCATTTTGCAAGGCAAGGCGGAAACTTTTATTTGAAGCCTCATTAGCATCTGCTGACAGGCTCGAATAAAATGAAGCAAGTTTTGCCGGTTTTCCCTCGCTTTTTAACAAATCGAGTCGCTTTCGTTGCAGCGAGAAATTTGAGCTTCGTTCTCTGGATAATAAGGATTCACTGTGGTAGCGCGAGTGGAACTTTAGACAGAAACAATTTTCCAGTTTAGCGTTAACATTTTTTGCGGGGTTTTTCAGTTGAAAAGTAAGATGAAAACTACTTCTCTTACATTGGTTCCGTAAAGCGGCTGTCGCTAAAACGCTCATCGTTCGCAGGGCTAACTTGATTTCTCAAGTTAATTCGATCCGGCTCGACCTAAACTAATCTCTGAAGATTCTCGCTCCAGCAAAGACGGGTCAGAAAAGAACAGAAAAAAAACTTCCACCAGTATCTACATTAAAAAGTCAAAAGTTTACGAAGTTCAATAATTTTGTTTGCTTCTCTTAGCTGTAGGGATGAAAAGTAGCTTTGTTGATCTACTCATCTAAGACAAGCTGTCATAGTCACGTACGAACAGGGAAGAATGAGTGGGTTGAATAATTTATAGCTACATTTCTTATTCTACAACTTGCCTTTTATATCTACTGTTTTATTGTTTTTCTGTATTGGAAGATTCCCGCTTCAAAATAAAGGAAAATGATTTGACGACTTTTTTCTGCGAGGGAAATTGAGGGAAAAAGTTTTTTATTTGCGAGGGGAGATATAAATAATATAATCTGTAAGTCTAAAAGAGACAAAATTGAACTGAAGAAATTTGTATTTCTGTAGGGGCACTGTATAAATTACGTAAAGTTTTTTCTGACATTTTGAACCCCCCTTTATTAGGGTCCTTAACGTTTTACGCCCCCTCCCCTGTGTCCCATCATTTTGATGACTATATTTTTTTCGCGAATTCATTTGGGAAAAAAATGGTCAGTTATCCACAAAAAATGTAATAGTTCGTATTTGAATCAAAAAATTATAATAACCAAAAATGATTAAGTTTCTACTGAAACACATGCGTTTTCAAATTGAAAAAATGAATGTTTGCCAAGAAAGACTTTTCAGACAATAAAGAGAAAAATCACATAAAAATGTTAGAAATATCAAGCTAAAATTACGAGCCTTCTACAGAAAAAATGAATCTTAAACCGAAAATTTTTTTTTTTTTTAAAGTAGTATAACATCCAACAGTTTCAACTGAGAATTTAAATTTTCATTTTAAAAAGATGAATTTTCGATGCAACACATACATTTTTAACCAGGAGGACTCATTTTCTATAAAAAAGATGTATTTTTCACAAAATACATACAGTTTCAACCAAAAAAGATAAATCTCCAAACAAAAATGGAAAACTTCAATTTTCAACCGAAAATACGAATCTTCTAAAAACAATTGTATTTTGAATCTGAAAATATAATTTTTCAATGAAGAAGTTAATTTATAACCGAAACGGAATAATTTTAAACTAGACAGTTGCATTTTCCACGAAAAAACTTGAAATTGATAGAAAAGGTTATGAGTTTTCAAACCAAAAAATTAAGTAATCAACAAAATAGCTAAATTTTTCAGTTAAAAAATAATTGTTAAAGAAAAAAATTGCAATCAAATTGTTGAATTTTCAAGCCAAAAAACGAATTTCTCAACAAAACAGTTCAATCTTCAGGCAAAAAAAATGTCAACCAATCAGATAAATTTTCATCTAAAATTGTGAATCTTGAAACAAACAAAAAATGGATTTTTAAGAATTTATTTCAACTTTTAACCAAAGATTTAAATTTTCCACATAAAAGAAGAATTTACAACAAAAGACATGAATTTTTAGTCAAAAATGAAATAATCACATTTTTAGTTGAAAAAATCAATTGTTAACAATAAAAAAAATTCAGAAAAATTGTCACATTTTTAACAAAAGAGATGAATTTTAAAATAAAGTAATGAATCTTAAAAAAATTAATTTTCATCCGGAAGATTAATTTCATAAAAATTTAATAGTTTAGTTTCCAACCAAGGAGATAAAACCACAACCAAAAAAATTAATTTTCAACCAATTACTTCTATTTTCAACTAAGTAGCTGAATTTCTAACCATGTACTAAAATTTTCAACTGAACGAGAAGAATGTCGACTCAAAAATCTAATAGTAGACTTTCCACCAAAAATATATGATTTTTGTTGTTGAATTCTATTCATGTAGTTCGCCTTGAAGCAAAAAAACGAGAAAAGGGGGTGAAATAGTATGTGTTTTAAAAATATTAAAAAAGAAGTGTTTATAATTTGTCATCGAGAATACTACATTTGATTTAAGTTCGTAGCATTACTTCCACTGATCCTTCTTCCACCCCCTGTTACAACCGTATTTTTTAGTTTGAACTCTTTAATATTTCTAACACATACTTTAAAGGCAATTGTACCTTTTGGACAAAGAGTTTTTTCCTGAAAATGTTCTGTTTTTTTTTGTAATTGAAATTTTTTCCTGTGGGAAAACAGCTGTTAATAATAAAATCCGTTTAACTTTTGTTTTTAGTGATTCACAGACATGAAGATATCATACGTAAGAACTGGTTTGGACACCCCC
>NC_046663.1:69541332-69547765 GCF_010883055.1 Belonocnema kinseyi
CCCCCCCCCCCCCGGCTGTTCTTTTTAGAATCCTTGTTTGATTATATTCGTTTTTGCTAGGGATTTAAAGAAGGCAAAATCTAAATTTGAATGTCCAGTAAAGAGACACGCGAAAACTCAGGCGAACGAATCTCTGCTATATCATTGAAACGTGGAGAGACAGAGAGCCCCGTTAATTAGCGACGGAGAATTGGCATAATTCTATTATCCCAATTGCTGTGACATGATTGACGATCCATTTCGGAGCTCGGGAATGGTGGTAAATTGAGATTTGCCAACATTTTTTACTTTTTAGTAATAATTATTATTTATGCTGACTTGGATATAATAATAGTATTACTAAATTAAACACTGATTTTTCATCATTGTCAAATTTCAATTTTGTTGATGTTTAAAACTGCAATTTTTGTCCCGCTCGACATTCGTTAAAACACAGCGAATACACAACCTGGCCGTACGTCGCAGATGGCCACACATCCGTGTGTTGTCAGTGCTCGAAATTAATTGACATCTGGACTTGTCCGCTTTGATTTCAACCATATTAAGGCAGGAATCACCTTCAGTCTCTATTTTGCTTGAAATCCCCTATAATACCTATATGTGAGAATTTTTTTCATTACTCCTACTTTTTTTGTAACTGTAATTAATTTTTCAGGAATGATTTGAAAATCACGGCCATTAATAAAAAAGTTTATAAAAGCTCTAAGAAACTATAAGTAAACGACGAAAGCAAATTGTCGACGATATGTTTGAAGTTGTTTTATATATTATCTTTTAATTTCTTAAATTAAAATTTTCAGATTCTTTAATAAATTATTAAAAACCTTATACATGATTTATGAAAGTGATTTTCGCTGTAAATCATCATCAGGATTCCCAATATGTAAGAACCTTAGATTATGTTTAAAATATCCATGTTTTTAGCTTTACACCGGAAACGATTACTTTTAATATAAAAATTCTCAGATTTCAAAGGTTAACACTTATCAACAATTTGATTTTTTCGGTTTTGTTAGTGTTTTTTACCCTTTTCAAATATATAAGGTTTTAAATACACCCGACTCCCGGTTTATTCGCTCGCTCTTTAGTAACTGCTAAAACTGCTGACCTGTGCAGTTTCTCAGGGCGCGGAGCGAGAGACGTTTGCGACTCTTTTCTGAAAAACACCAGAAGCGGAGTGTAAAGGTGTAGTGCGCGGGTGCTCATATGCGGAGATTGCGAAATATAATGCATTCCAATTGGAAATGGTTTAGGCGGTCTTAATTATTTGCGTTTCGACACTCTCGATTTAGCATCAAGGCTACTTTGCAGACAACCCCCAACACTGTGTTTATACTGAGAGTCGGGTGTAAATGTAAATAACTTTTTTTTGTGATCTAGAAAATAGTATTGCGTAGTATACAACTGTAGATATTTAGGAATTTGGCAAAGTAATAATAAATAAATTACTTGTTTTCTTTATACCTATTTTTAAGAAAAGTAACACACATTACACAATCTGAGATAAATTTCTCTTTTATGTCTCACACCGTAAATATTTGTTTGGAACCACCATCCACTTCTTTTGGAAGAGCAAAAGTCTCTCTTGTGTAGTCGTTTCAGATTGAAAATCGCCGTAAGCTACGACATTTAATCTTTGGGACGTCTAAAGAGAGTAGTGTCACGAATGCCCCTGGCGATATGCAACCAAAGAGTAGATCTGCAAGACGACAGACAGGAAACCTCCGGGCTCTGGGCACTTCGTTAACCCGATTGATGTTCCGTCACTTCCGAAATACCTACATGTGACCTATTTCCACAGTGTCCAGTTCAATTTTGAATAGACCTTCTATGGGAGCTTTCACATATTACGTAACGTTATTTTCGACCTTTTTATCCCTCTCCCATGTAACAGCCCGTAAAATTTCCTTCAGACCCCCTCCCCACCTCCACTATCGCAGTTACATAACATTTTTTGTGATGTATTTCAAAATCTAATAGACTTTTTCTGAATATTTTTTTTTAATGAAGTGCTGCATAGAAATAGATAAAATAATATTTTTATGTAACACTGAACGCTTTATATTTTTTGTTAGTCACACAAATATTGAAATTACTGAAAGAAAAGAAGTATTATAAGTTTGTTTTTAAGCTTCTATAAATATAAATTTTTTTAAATTCTTGAGAAAATTAGAAAAGATTTTTGTATATTTCACATGTGCTAAAAAAGAAGCTAGAAGATTTGCAGAAAAAGCTATATTTTACAGGATTTTACAGAATATTATGAAAAATTCGAGCCTTTCAAAAGATAGTCAGGAGTTGAAGTTTGGTAGAAATAAAAAATATTGGATAAATTTTTGGTAATGCTTCCCAGTTTCAAAATATTCGAATCATCCTAAATCCCGAAAAAATATTTTTAGACAACTCGAATTTTTCTTAATGTTTGGAAAAATCATTTATAATATTAAAAAATTGCCTTAAAATCTTCAACATTTCCAGAAAATTTTTGTATTCACGTAAAACCTTTTAAATTGTTTTAAAGTTTTTTAAATTGTTTTTAAATTGTTTTTCTTGCAGATTTTCTTTTTTTAATCATTTCAACAAATTTTAAACCTTCTAATATTTTTAAATTATCTAAAATTCTCGTGATTTTTTTTCTTACTTCTGTAAAATAAAAAAAAGTGGTCTTGACAATTTAAGAAATCTTTAATAATGTTTTGAAATTTTCTTAAATATTCTTCTTAAATTAATTCTTCAAAATAAAAAATAATTTCAATTTTTCCCAGAAATTTAGTTGGATTTTTTTCTTTTTCTTGAAACCTTACAAAATTATTAAAATACCTTGTAAGTTTTTATTATTTTTGAATCGTTACAAAACTTCTAAGTATCTTTTACACTTTATATAGTTTGTCCTAAAATTATGCATTATCTTTTACTGTTTTAAATTAAATATGTCCGTGAAACATTTTGCTCTAAAATCTTCAACGTTATTTTAAATTTGAGGAAATCTTTTTCAATTTTCTCTTACAGTTCTTTTCTTGCAGATTTTCTTTTTTTGATCATTTCAACCAATTTTAAACCTTCTAATATTTTTAAATTATCTAAAATTCTCGTGATTTTTTTTCTTACTTCTGTAAAATAAAAAAAATGGCATTGACAATTTAAGAAATCTTTAATAATGTTTTGAAATCTTCTTAAATATTTTTTTAAAATTAATTCTTCAAAATAAAAAATAATTTCAATTTTTCCCAGAAATTTAGTTGGATTTTTTTTTTTTCATTTTCTTGAAACCTTACAAAATTATTAAAATACCATATAAGTTTTTATTATTTTTGAATCGTTTCAAAACTTCTAAGTATCTCTTACACTTAATCAAGTTTGTCCTAAAATTATGCATTATGGCAAAATTTGAAATCTGTTGCACTATTTTTCAAAATTCTTGGAAATAATTCAAAAGGCTTTGTATTCTTTTTAAATTTTCTCTGAGTATTTATTGAGAAAAAATCATTTAAAACTTTTCTTATGGTTCTTAAGAATATTTTTTTCATTCTCTTGACGCCTTACAAAATTGAGTTTGCCAAAAATATGTTTAAATCCTGGGGAATTAAAGGAATTGTCTTAAAATGTTTCATATTCTTTCTCCACACATTTTGAAATGTTTAAAACTTAAAATTATTCTTTTAAAATTATTACTAAACCATTTAAAATTTCCCCAAAAGTCTTTTTAAAAAAATGAATCTCAAAATCCTTCAAAACTATTACAAAGGTTCTAATTTTTTTCGAATTTTTCAATATGAGTTTTTCCCATAATTTAATTTTTTCTGATCCTTTTGAACATGTAAAGAAAGCTTAGAAATTATAGCGTGGTACCAAAATGTTTAAAAACAGAATTATTTCCTAATATTAAACAATCATTTACAATTTAAATGTTCTCTTCTATCAATAATGTTTAGAAACATTGATAGAAATAAATTTTAGGATGAAGTAAAAATCATCGTTTTTTAGCTCATTTCTACGCAAATTGTGTATTTAGAATTTATTTTTGATTTTTATTTGCAAAAATAATCGACTTCAAAATCTAAATACGCTGCCCTTTAACTTTGAGTGGATTATGCATTTCTTATCAAGATATGTGATCATGCACGTGAAATTTATTGATTAATAATATAATGGATCGGATCGATAGAGTTATATGTGAGAAGAGAGTTAGTGTGATCCCAAAAAAATTTAGAGTAAAAAACAAATTAGTTATTTATTTTTTTAATACAACGTAACTATTATATCTCTTATTATTTATATAGGATGAAGGTGGCTCTTATTAGTTATTACTTTAATTAATTATTTTTAAAGAAACTGAGATGCTTTTAGAAAAATCCAAATTTTTAATTCTGTCATCTGGTATTTGGATTTTTTCCTATATAAAGCACCTTTTGTTGGTTTTATGTTTAGAACAAGGGAAGATTTTATATTTTCGTGAAATATCCGTGGGTCTCTAAGAAAATCTCACATTTAGATTATTTTAATGATAGTTTCCGACACCGTAATTAAAAATCAGACTATAGGGTGACTGTGATATCAGTTTTTTGTTGTTTTTTTTTTATTCTGAAATACAAAAATTTGTCAACAATTCCAGGTTAGTTAGAAATATTAATGAAATTTATATTTGAAATAAAAATATGTGTTAATAATAATAATTGAAAGATAAACATTTTTAATATGTGTATTTCCACAGAAAAGTATTTTTTAAATCTATTTGCAAATGATGCAATTTAAAAACAGGTAAGTTTTTTAATATCACTGAATCTTCAGTCCAAATTCAAGTTTTTTAATTCCATTTTTTATTAGTATTCTTATAAATGCTGAAAAATTTCAAGCAAACATACGCATGGCCGCAATGACGCAAAATCTGATCTCGTCGACGCAATACCAAAGAAAATAAAAAAAATTTCTTTAGATAAGTTTTTTTCTATTACAGAAGCGGACGATTAAATCTTTAATTAAAAATAATAATGTATGGAAAATAATTAATTTAATGTAATTAACAGTTAGGACACGATACGTGTTCATACATGAAAATTGCGGTTGATTATTATTTTACGTATATTTGTGCTGTAGAATGGTCTCCACATCGGCCCTTATAATTTAAGTAATTTTTAATTAATAATTATTCGTTACATATTCTGTGTGCTGCAACTGGACGTGCAATATTGTGGTTCGGGTTGCAGCGTAACCGTTCCGTAACGTCGCCTGCTAGGGCCACCAGGGGAACTGTTATGGTGTTTTGTGTGTTTTAGAGATTTTTGCCTGTGGCACTCACTTTTGATATTTATTTATTGAAATAAACGATACGGAAACGATTTCAAATGCACAATTATTCAAAAACTTGTAAAAAAGGAAGGTGGGTACCCCGGGTGTGTAACAACGTGCATAAAGTTGGGTGTGCTCTAGGGTGGTCGAAAAATGCATTGGAAATTTCTTCACTCGAATTTGTATGCATCGCCCGAGAATGTGTTCGAATCCACACCAAAAAAATCCATTTTTTGTCTTGAAAAAAATAATATTTAGAGGTGGCACTAGCCCCATGAAGCTTAAAACGTATTTCCCATAAGAAAAAAAGCGTTTTTGTACCTTTTTTCAGAATCATCAACGTTAGATGTATTGAGCTGAAACTTAACATTTCTCTTCTCAATTATCCATAGCGTTTGCTATTTTTTACATGCAAATTGTTTTTAATACATAAAATACTGTTTTATATCGATAATTAGATACTTGAACACGTTTAAATAATTCATTATTGTTTTTAGCAATTTTCTCTTGGAATAGAGTTAAGAAGTCGCGGTTTTTTAAAAAAATTGCCACTTTTTGTCAAATTTTCAATTAGATTGATGCAATACTTAATTATTGTAAACAAAAATAATGTTTTAAACAATTGATTATTACTGTTGATAATACTCTCTTAGAGTAATCCCAGTGGGCACGAAGTTTGGCGACGTCTTTACGACATCGTTACGACATCGTTACGATAACTTAACGACATCCTATGTCTATGTCATTACGATATCGTAAATAAGTCGTATGATCTGATGATGTCTTTACGATATCGCAAAGACACCAAAACGACATGGACATAGGATATCGTAAAGTTGTAAAGATCTCGTAACGATATCGTAAAGACGTCGCCAAATTTTGTGCCCACTGGGATGCCAAAAAGTTGGGGCTTTTCTGAAATTTGTAATTATTGATCTACTTTTCACTTGGAGAGACTTAATAATTAATTTAATTAACAAAAATGATTATTTTAACCAATTATTACTGCTTAGAACCATCTTTTTCTTTATTAATAATAGATAGTTGCGGCTTCTTCTGGCATTTTAAACTTTTTATCCACTTTTTACTTGATAAAATAATTCATAATGGACATTAAAGAACATAGTAGCTTAAACAATTTATCATT
>NC_046663.1:69547865-69578373 GCF_010883055.1 Belonocnema kinseyi
AACATTATAGAAAAGAATATTTCAAACAATCTCTTTCTGTTTCGTGAATATAATTTTGTGAAATGAAACAGATATTTGTAAAATTTAAATCTGACTTTAATTCCCTTCTTACTCTCACGAAAGTCAGAAACAATATTTACTACAAGTGGTAGCAGAGTGTCAGAAGCAATTTCCTGACTATAGTAAGTCTACCTTGTCCCGTGTAATGTTATAATCTGTTCATTGTTATTTATTTGGGATGTTTTTAATCTTTATATATGTATATTATATTATACACTACTTCCTACCTTTATTCAAATTTAATATTATTAACAATAATAATTAATTGTTTAAACAATTATGTTTATTACTTTTAATTATTATCTCACTCATATTAAAAATTTGACAAAAAGGGGAACAACATTGAACAAATCGCAACTTTCTAACTCTATTCTATGAGAAAATTGCCAAAAACAATAATAAATTATTTAAACAGTGTATGTAAATATCTAATTATAATTATAAAGTTTCCATGTACATATAAAACTCCAGGAATAAATATCTACATTATTTTGAATGCTTAAGCTTATGATTTAGAGGTTCCGCAATCTTCACCGAGATTAACGCATATTTCCCAAAAGGAAAAAAAAAACTTTTACGTAAATTTCATTCAGAATCGTCAATATTAAGTTAATCCAGTTGAAACTCAAGATTTCTCTTTACAATTAGCTATAGAATACAAATTTATAACTATTTTTCAAATACCAGCCACCTCTACCCTCAAGGTCTTACATAAACTGTTTAAATAATCAATTATAATGAAGAGAAATAATTGCTTCAACAAAGTATTATTAGAATAGTACTAAAGAGTTACAGTTTGTTTCTAAAAAATTCCACTTTTTGTCAAATTTTCTCTAATAGAAGTAATAATTAATTCAAGTTAACAAACCTAATTGTATAAACCATTTATTATGATTTATAAGTATCTTCTCTTATAGATAATTTATAGAAGGTTGCGGTTTTTTGGTAACGTTTAACGTTGTTTGGGCTTTTTCTTTATGAACAATAATAAATAAACAATGAATAGAATAATTTTTTAAAGAATTTCTTTCTGTTTTAATTTTTTTTTCATGAAACAGATATTTCTAATATTCTTTTAATTTTCTATATGAATCATATTAAACGTAAATTTTTCTTGAACTATTTCCTGAGAGCATTTTTGTTTAAATCAATATTACTATTTATTATGTGTTCCTATCCGAAAAGTAAAAAAAAGCTAACAATTTTAGACAAAACTGGAACTTTCTAGCATCACTCTAAGAGAAGATAGTTAAAACCACAATAAATTGTTTAAACAATTATCTTTATCAATTTGCATTAATTATTGTCTCACTAAGTAAAAGTGGACAAAAAGTAAAAAAAATTCAGAAAAAAACCTTGTCTATCTATAATAGCATTAATTGTTATCTCACTAAGTATAAATGTAAACAAAACGTTAAAAATTCAGAAAAAACCGCAACTATCTAGCATTAATATAAGAGAATATAGTTATAAAGAATAATAATTTTTTTAAATCGTTATCTTATTGATAAATTTCATCAATAATGAAAAATGACAAAAAGTGGAAAGTGAAGAAAAACCCCCAAGTAGATAGCATTAGTGTGGAAGATAGTTAAAAACAATAATAATTTATTTAAATAATTATGTTTACTAAATTTAATTAATTATTCCCAAATTATTTAGACTGCAACTTTCTAGCAATATTTTATATTTTATTATATGAAGGAAAAGTTTGAGCTCCAAGTCGATTCACCTATTATTGACGATTCTCAATCAAATTGATAAAAACATTTTTTTTTACTTATGAGGAAAACCTGTTGAATTTTATATGGGGTTTGAGAAACCTGTGAATAACATGTGGATTTATTAATTAGTTCCAGAGATATTCCACTTTTTTGCCAATATTTAACCGATTTGCATTAAATATTTTGAAATCAATAAAAAATAACTGCTGTAAATATATATCGTCCATATATTATGAACTGAATTTAGCAGACTCAAAAAAATAAAAAATGTAATCTTTTTAGTAATTCGGGCGACCTAAAGCTTACACTATTGAACTGAATTATACAAAATTTCCAACCTAACTCTGTTAGATGAATATCTAGAACTATGCCTCTTGAAAAAATTCAATTTTTTTTAGAAACTCAGGCGACCTCGAGCTTAATTAATTAATTCATTTTTAATGTTTTTGGTGAGATTTAGTACTTCTCTAACTGAAATCATAACTATTGATCTTGAAATCAATTAAATAATAAATAAGTAAACAACTAAATAAATAATTTGAGGAAAAAATTTGGCCTAAATGAAGAATGATAAGGCAACAATGAAGGATCCAATTTTTTTGCCCCGTTTCATGAAAATAAAGGAGAAAATACTCAACAATTTTCCCTTCCCCTCTGACTTCCTTTGACTACAAGAAGTTTCCACTTAGTGAAACTTTTTCTTATTCACAGGGGCTACTTGAAGAAAATTGAACTTTACCTTGCATTTTAGCATTTCTTTTTTTGTTACACTATCTTGCTCTAAGAAAACTACCTTTCGAGTAGAGAATTCTGGTCATTGACTAGATCACTAGAGTGAATAAGAAGCCAAAAGATCGTCTCATTTGTCGGATTCGTAAAGGTCATGCTTGTCCGGCAACCACCAAGAAGTTTCAGTCTCTGGATTTTCTCAATAGAAAATGGCTTTAACGATGAAAGGGTCTGCTGATCGTCAATTCGAAAGGGTTGCTATGGCGTCGTGTACGCGAATAGACTGAAAGGGGAAGGTGAAGATAAGTGACAAGTTGAGGAATTGTGGCAAGAGTATTGTTCGCAGTCCTAGCCGTGAAGTGGGTTTTAGTTCAGTTATCGTTGACACTTTTCAGTTTTGGGAAAACCTGAACCACCCTTTCTTATATTCAATAACTCAATTCCTATTCTCCACTGAAAAAGTAACATGTATTTTTCTTTTAAGACCGAACTTCTAGGGAAATGGGGTTAACATTCTAACATTATTATACTTTGAGTAACTTTGAGCCGAGATACTAAATAATACACAAATATTAAAAATCGAAAACAAGCGAGGAAGCACAGTAGATCCCAAAGATATTTTTTATCTCAAGGTTGATAAAATGGAATGAATTAATATTATTATTATATATTATTAATATATTATTATTATTCATAATAAAATGGAATGAATTAAAATATATTTCTTTGACCATAGGAATTTTTTCAGTCGATCAGTAAGTTAATCAACTTTGTATCTTGTGTGTGACGATATAAAAGACTTCTGCAAGTGTTCTCAATTCTATGAAGGGTCTCTATTGTTCGGCCTTGAAGCAAAATGAAACGAATAAAGAAACACTTTGTCTTGTTTCGATTTCTCCCCAAGGGAACAAATCTTTCTCTCATCGCCTTGAAGGAATTACTCCGTTTTTCAACGTAGCAGACGGGGATGTTTTCCCCGCGCCGCATACGTCGAAAATCCTCCTCGTAACTGTTCGATAATACTGCAGAAATATCTCGAATAGCACATAGATAGTACGAACACATAGAAAGAAATTACATTGTAGTTGTGAATGTAGATATGTACATGAACCTGGGGATGGAACTCATACGTCATTGTTTTATCCAGAGTTCGCGGTTACAGGGCTGCGTCAAACCCCGCAATTCCCAAAAGGGCAGAACGACAAGACCTCTATAATCGAATTGTCCAGGTCGCCAGTTTGCACTCCGGCCAAAAACACCACGAAACTGCGCTTCCCTTCCAAACCTGCATGTCTTGCTGTCATGTCAATAAGTCCGATCCTCATCAGATCAGTTTTCATTTTCTGGATAAACATATACTTTTTTTTCTTTTTAGCTCTTCTGTGATAAGGTGAAATTAAACCCGTTTTATACCGACGGCAGTAGCTAGGTGGTAATCCTCGATTCGTCGAGATCTTCGACTGTTAAGCAAGGACGGGTGCGGGAAGATCTCGGATGGGTGACCGTTCGTGATTCTCGCTTAATCGTCCTTTAACTACGTTCAACTACTGTCGAGCGGGAGGATTAATTCCCAGGATGAATGTGAGCACGCAATTCTATCGAATGTGTTTACTGAACTGTTTTGTTGGTATTCAGCTGTGGTAAGGCGTTTAGATTTTCTGCAGTTTCCACTTCCCTGCCCAAATTTTCAGGTCAGTCTAAACGTTTTTAGTAAAAATCCAGCTGCAGCCAGTACAGGATTTTAAAAATCGATAAAATCACAGGATGAAGTACGTCAGTCATTGTTTGGAGGATTATTATGAATGTTCAGGTAATTGGGGCTTAGGAAGGGATTTCAGGTAAAGGGCATGTCTGTCGATCTTCTGTAGAAGGGGGATTTTATATGTCTAAAAACGCGAAGGCGTAATACATGGAGTAAAAAACTAAAATCGTTTTTTAATTATTTTTTTCAAGGAGAGTCTACACTCTTTAGAATTTCGTTTGGATGCACATTTCTCCCAGTAATAGATAACTACTACTTATAGGTTCTCGAACCGTAAAAAAATATTTTTACCCCCCGCCCCTTCCTGCGCGTAATTTATGGTTTCCAGTAATAATAAGCTATGGGTCTTTAAACTAATGGATTTTTTTGTATTTAAAATAATACATTCTTGTCAGGATGAAAACTTCATTTTCAAAATTTCCTGATTATTCTTTAACCAATTCTATATTTTCCCTAACCATTAACATTCAATTACCAGAATTTTTATGTTGTCATATTTTTAGGAACTTTTATAAACGGAATGAAAAAGTATTTCAGATAGAAATTTTAAATTTAATTTCCCGTGTAGAAATTCAAATGGGCAATTAGTCTGGTTCCGGACCAGTATCGTCACGGAAGATTAGTCGGGGGCTATATAAATAATATAAGACAAGTAGTATACGGTAATAACCTGTCGAGGGTCAGCAGAGGGAAATTCTAGATTATTCCAGCTAGGAAATCTGGCTGCGGCCTCGTGAGAGACAATATTTAGTTTAGGCATAAAGAAGCAATTTCTACCCGGGCCTGACCATACAGAAATACTCAAGCATTTTTAGAAAATTTACCTAATCTGCATGGCTAATTAAACATTAGTTTTGAAACGATTCCCTAAATTTAGTGGAGACCACTAAATTCCCCAAATTGTAGGGAATATTCCAAAACTTTCGTATAAGTTACCCTAACTTTAGGGAAATTCCCCCAAAAATTGTAGGTATTCTCTAATTTCCTAAATTAAAGGGAATTTTCTCAAATTTGTTAGTGAGTTATAAGAAATTTTAGGAAAATCCCCGCAAATCTTTGGGGAAAGTGATTTTCCCCAACGAAAATGTGGATTTTCAAATTTGGTGTTTATATCAACTGTGTTTTACTTTGCTACAGCGCCTTACATTTCTGTGTAAGTAGGTATATCTGAAGAAACAACACTCGCAAAGTAGTATACAGTCGATATATACTCAGTCTTTGGAAATCATCGTAATTATTGTTAAATATATTCTTAGTGTTTTAGAATTAAAAAACTCATTTGATAAGACCTCGCCGAAAACTCAAACATAAGAATAATCCGACCAGAGCCCCGCTAGCTCCCGAAGAGAACCTGAAGATTACCCGCACGGAAAGTAGTGAACGAAAAGGCCCGACCAGCCCCTTACCAACCACCGACCAGGCCCCGACTGGAATTTTGACAACAAAAAGACCAACTAGTACCCGACTGGGTACTTTGTCAAAATTAATAACCCGACTATCCCCCGATTAGTGCCCGACTTGTAATAGGGCCAAATGGGGTTATTTCCACACGGGTTATTTTAAGCGAACAGAAATTACTTTTCTACCATAAAAGTTGACTTTTTAACGGAATAGTGGAATTTTCAAAGCAAATAAAATAGTGGAATTTTCGGCAAAAAAATTCATTTTTAGCAAAAAATGTAAACTTTCAATTAAGGCAATGAATTTTCAACTAAAAATATGAATCTTTAGCCAAAAATTCATTTTTTAACAAATTTGTTCGAACAAAATTTTCAAATGAAGTAGTTGGATCCTCAAGCAAAGAAGCTTAATTTTTAACCAAACATTTGCATTCTTATCTAAGAAAGATGAAATTTCCACTAAATATTAATCAAAAAGACAAATTTTCAAAAACAAAATTAGGATGTTTGTCCAAACAAAATTTTAGATTAACTTTTCAACATCGAAATATGAATTCTAAACAATAATTACTTTTCGTATGAAATAGAAAATTTTTCAAAAAAATAGTTGAATTTTCGATCAAAAAGGATAACTTTTTAACAAAGTTGTTGAATTTTCAACAAAATAATAAAATTGATTCACTTTTACGAGACGCATCGATTGACCTACTGAATAACCTTTCACGACCTCTTATGATCTAGAAATGCCTATTTATAATATTTCAAAATATATTATTCAACTTCTTTATATGAGAAAACTTTTTTTTATATTGAGATTAAAACAGTACTTTATTTATGTTTATTTATTCATGTTTCTGCGAGATGCGTCGATAGACTTCACAGAATAAAGAAATGATAAAAATTGTTACAGGCAATTTTTTAAGGGATAAAGTTTTATTCCGACAACTTCGCGTTTTCAAAACACATGTGTTGTCATGGAAAAAGAAAAGAAAGTTTAACCGATATTTAGTTAAAGTTTATCCTGTAAAGTTAATTTTTGTTGCAGCGAATCTTTTATCGAAAATCGATGTAAAGTTTATCTTCTGTTTTTTGTGTGTTGATGAATCTTCGATGAAATTTCATGATCAATCAATAGCGACTTATAAATTTTATAGAAAGTTTACATTGTTTATATTAGCAATTTTTTAATCCTGCAATATAGCACTATAGTAAGTTAAAAAGTTGTTCGTTATAACGCAACACGATGTTTCGATTTCTTTCTCTGTTAAAGAAAAACCTCATTCTACATCTATAAGGAAGACAATTTATTTGATATGTATGGCTATGAAGAAGCAAAGTGCTCATAAAATGAGCACAAATAAATATACCTATAGTGACTACACCCATAATACTTCGCAGCGTCATTTTATTTTTATCTCAGATGAAAATAATAATAATGTTAAAATGAATAAAGAAAAATGAGAATTTGTTATAAAAGAACCTTCTCTTGCAACAAAAGTGGTAAAGATCTTGATATAAATAAAGTGAAAAATCACATGCGGTAACAAAAATTGAATGGAAATAAAAAATTTTAAATACTTTAACAGCCGGAATCGAGTCGAGGACTATGCGGTTGTAAACTCGAAACGCTACCACCTAATCTAATCGGGAGTTGAAAAACTCTGCCATTGTGGTACATGTAATGTTCGTCGATTTTTTTAAATTCTTTTTTTGAGGACCGCTGAAAAGCGCACCTTATTAGTTGAGCATATTACAACTTTGACATTTTACTATTAATGGGAGGAGTATGAATCCAAACAAATTTCCCTTTATGAGGATTTAAAAGTTGTTAACTACTTTCAGCTGTAAACTTTCAATGTAGAACTTTTTTTTAATGGTTGCAGTTTTTCATAGTTATTTATATTTGATTCTTCCCATTCTGTTAAAACTCAAAATATTGATACTTCCTACTCAAGCTATCAACGATGTTTTTATTAAAATTTCTTACAAAACTTCTTGGACCCTTATTTATTCATTGTCATACTTTAAATGCTATATGATGATGAAATCGATCTGATTCAGAAACATACCGAATTTTTAATTAAATGGTCTGGCTGACGTCAAAACAAAAAGTTGTTTCAGTCTATAGTAATGCCAATATAGATCCTTCAAGACTGCAAGAACTGCAACGAAAAAAAGTTAATTTGTGTCCAATTTAAAACTTGTTTTAATCCAAAACTTAAAATCTTCCAATCTGCATATATAGACTTTTAGTACTTTGAAGTCCGATAGTTTAAGTAGTTTGTATTTTCAAATCTTAACATAATAATTAAATACTTCTTAGATTCTAGAAATGTTTTCTTTATTTTTCTTTTTGTTCAGAGCGTTGAAGATAAACAAATTTGTGTACAATAATCTGAATTATCGATAGTTTCCTACCGACTAAATAAAGAAGATTGTACCTTCGTTCTTGGAACTTATCTCACTTTTCTTGTTTCCGCTTTTCGTCTCAGAAATACTTTTTCCCGAGCATTTCTCACAATTCGCGAGCTCGCTTCAACTAATAGATTCTGATTTCCAGTCGCGTAGCACCACTGTGACACGAGCAATTTTTCGATTACGCCAGCGTAACTTTCACGTCGTATTCATTCTGAGTTGAGATAGTGTCACTTTGAGCAAATGGGATAAGATAAAAAATCTCGATTGTCCTTAGAATACGTCCAAAGCGTTTTTGAAATTGGCTTCAAAATGTTTAAAACCCATTAAAACGGTTTCACACTAATATTCGGTTTCTGCATTCTGTTTAACGAAAAAAATGGTTAGCTTTGGATTATCCAAATTTCAAACGTTTTTCGTGTTTGGCCCTTCACTAGAAAAATTTGAAGGATTTTCAATATTAAAATGAAAATCTTAACTTTGAGAGCTAAAATTAAGCTGCTCTCTGCTGGAACAACTGCATTCGGTAATATAGTGGTAATCGAGAAAACGCAAAAGAAAAATAAATTTAATATTTTAATCCATTAAGATTAAATGAAATAGGGTTTTAATTATTTTGACCGAACAATATACATTTTCCTACAAAAAATTAAACATTTTGAACGTCGGTGAAAACTTCAAATCAGTGAAGTTCTGTATAAAATCCAAAGTAAGTCTACTGTAAGGATGGTCCGAATTATCGAAAATATATTTAAAGTCCATGAAAATGATATGTACCATTTTATTTAATTACTAAAAATAATTTATTTAAGTAAATACTCCAGTGAATTAGGTTTTCGTCTGTCTATTAGGGTATATCGCAAATACAAAAATTTGATCTTTCATTTTCCTCACTAGAAAATTGTGAGCTTTTCTGAAATTTATATTATTTCTTTGGCGTTTTAGTTATGAACAAATCGGTTATTAACATTATAAAAAATAATTTGTTGAACAATCTGTTTCTTTTTTACGAATACATTTTTCTGAAATAAAACAGATATTTGAAATATTCTTTAAATTTGCTATTAAGATCATATTGATTGTAAATTTTTCTTAAGTTAGTTACTGAGAGCCTCTTTGTTAAATAAATTAATAATATTAATATTTAGTATTTGTTTATAAATAAAAAATCAAAGAAAAGCTGAATGTTTCAGAAACCCCTGTAAGCTTCTAGCATTACTCTGAAAGAAGATAACTATAAACAATAATACAGTTTTTAAACAATTATGTTCGTTAACATGTATTAATTATTATCTCACTAATTAAAAAATGAACAAAAAGGTAAAAAATTTCAGAAAAAAATCGCAATTATCTAACATTAATATAGGATAAGATAGTTATAAACAATAATAAAGTATTTAAAGAATTATGTTCTTAAAATTGCATCAATTATTACCTCGCTCTAAGTAAAAATTTATAAAAGGAGGAAATTTAAGAAAAAAGGCAACTGTCTAGCATCCCTATAGGAGAAGTTAGTTGTAAACAATAATAATTTGCTTAAATATTTATGTTTTTAAAATTTTATTAATTATTACCTTGCTCTAAGTGAAAAGTATTTAAAAGTTTGAACATTAACAAAAACAAGAACAGAAAGTCATTGTATTTTTTTAAAACAATTATGTGGAGAAAATTAAGTGGAAATTTTGAGAAAAAACTGCAGTTTTCTCGTATTATTAAAAGAGAATTTTGTTATAAAATACAGTATATGGTCGAAACAATTATTTTTGTTTACTTAAATTTATTATAGCCTCACTGTAACTGAAAAATTAAAAATAAGTAGAAAAATTCGGAACACACGCGATTTTGTACCTCTGTTCTGAGAGAAACTTGCAATAAATGATAGTGAATTGCCTAAACAGTTTATTTAAACAGCTAATTATCAATAAAAAGTAATACTCTGTGATTAGAAACCAAAAACTCGCAAAACCAAATTTTGACTTATGGGGTTTTTTTGGCTTCCTATGATATAGATTAAGTTTGAAGATAAATATTGAGTTTCGACTCGATTTACCTAATATTGGCGGTTCTGAATAGAATGTTCAAAAAGGTCTTTTTTACGGGAAAGACGTGTCATAGGGTTTTCGGAACCTATAAGCTTAATTTTTTTATTTAAAAAACTTATTCATTATTTTGTGAATTCGAACGAATTTGGGCGCGATATACACCCTACTTTTCATTGGCCTTAATAGATTAAAAAAATGGTTCAAAACTTTATACATTTCTCATTCATTTTTCATTATAAAAATTTCTTGTTTTTCAAAATACCAATCTAATAGTAAAACAAAAATATTTGAATATAAAACGATATTATTTTCAAACAATATAATACACCATAGTATTTGTTTAAATAAATTGTGTGTGCAACCATTTCAAACATAACTCTTATTCAAATTGTATCCGTTTAATTCGACCAATCTGAGAATGCAATTAATTCAGTATTATAAAAAATTGTTTTGTTTTTAATCTAAAGAGAGGATGAAATATTGCCATGTATATTACATCCAAATGTGTTATGTAAAATATCACGAAAATATGAAACTTGTAATCAAATCATACATATTGCAATGAGAAAAAGGATACGTACCTACTGCAACATTATTGGATTATGCAGGCTGGTATAACTCTGCTTTCTTGAAATGTTTCACCTCAATTTATTCAATTAAGTTGTCTGTTTATCTGCAGATGCATTAATGGCAAAATACAAATTACTTCATTACGAAGGTATTAATAATAACAATAAACCTAGGAACACTCTCTAGTTACAATTTATTTTCGGTACAATGCTGGTCGCTACGGTACTCGTTTCACATCACAAACATTTAAAAAAGTATATAATTGTAAAAAGTGGTATTTTTAAGGTAAATACACGTATATTATATAAGTTATAATTAATATATAACTACTCACCTTAAAGTAAATAATCAATTTATGTTAATTAAATAAATGAAACAATTATTTTTATTGAAATATTAAAATAATCTTTACTGTATATTTTTTACTCAATTTGAACCTGAAATTTTGAAAAATATATTTATTGATAACATTTTAAACTTATTCACAAAAATAAAATAAAACATATTACATATAATGGTGAAAATTGGATTCAGATATTCATTTTCGAGCTCATTTGGCAACATCACAAACATTTAAAAAATTATAAAATTGAAATTGAGGAATTTTAAATAAAAATAAACGTTAATTTTTGAAATGATAGCTAATATTCAACTACTATAGCCCTAAAAGAAATATTTTATTTATATTAGTTAATTTAAAAAAATTCAAGCTTTATGTAGTTTAATATTTTGAAAAAATTAATCAGATAATAATTATTTAATCAGTTCAAAACATAAAAATCATTAAACACTATTAGCTCTTCTAGTATGTCACTTATTAATTATTATTTGTTTTGATCAACAAAATCGATCTAAAAAAAGTAACTATCCATAACGTAACTGAAAAAATTGTTTAAATAAATGAATATTGTTTCAAAAATTGGGATATATGTTCTGAAATAAAAAAATACTGCTTTGTAAGGGGCATAGTGTAAGAGATTAATGAAACTGGAATTTTATTCAACTTTACGTTGGTAATGTGCAAGTGAATGAGTATTAATTGTTTAAATAACTTAAAACTGTCTTTCACAATAAATGGCACTCTAAACGTTCATTCTCTACATTATTAATTCCAAAAATAGTAACTCCAAGATTTTTAGGGGGAAAACATTGTTTAAACAAATAAACATTTTTTAAATAATTTTAAACTGACGTTCACAAAAAATATCTTAGCATTCATAAAATTTAAGCAAATGAAGATTGTCTGAATAGAAATAAAGTTAAAAATATATATAAATTTCAACATTCGTTAACTGTGTTATTAATTCCACAAAATAATAACTTTTACGATATAATAGGAAAGAAATATTTAAGGAAATGAAAACTGTTTCAATAATTTCCAAATATATTGAACAATAAATATTATTCTGGAAATTTATCAACTGTATCAACTGTCTTTAGCATAAATTTCACAAAAAATTGTATTTTTGGGGCATTTGCCTGGCGCAAGGTAAGGGGCTGTAAGGGTAAAATTCAAAATTTATTCTGTAAAAATTATTCCTTGTACATTCGTCAAACAGTTACTAAACTTTAATTGATAAAAGGTTAGTAAAAAGTAGTTATTTTCCCCATTTCTGTTCCCTCATAAAGGAAGCCTTGTAATGGTAATAATTTAGAACAAAACTTAATTAGTTTAATATAACTTACCTCAAATAAAAAATGTGTAATTCAATGTTCTGAAAAATTTTCCAGATGTTTTTGTGTTGATATGTTGTGGGCCAAAGGATTTCTAAGAATATTTCTTGATTTTTTTAACACTTCCTAATATTTTGAAAATTGGTTTTTTATAGTGCAACGGTTTTCATTAACATACTTGTAATTTAAAGTTGATGCAACAATAAAAAAGATTCCTTGGTTCGAGACGAATCGATTAACCTATAGTATTAATTTGAAAATTCTGTTTTAAAATCGAAAAACGCATTTTTTAACTTCTTATTTTAACTTCATCCATGAGGAAATAAATATATTTAGTTATTAATCATAATGAGGAAGATAAGTGCTCATTATAGGTGAGCACTTTAAAATTGTAAATACGAAGAAAGTGGAAAGATCCAAAATCGAATTCACAGTTTTTCGATCATAGAATTCACGGCTAGTGTCGATCACAAAAAAACGAAAGTCCAATTTGTACAGGTTTAAATTTGGACTACCCAAATGTTCTCCATAAAAAATGCTTAAGCCAATCTTGCCATGAGATGAAAGAAAATGTATGGTATAACAGGATCGATGTGAAACCGACACGACGGTCACTCGTATATCGCAGGCAATTCCCTAGATCACTATCGTTAATAGTGCATGCTCTCGTGACTAGTTGAGTTTCCCGGGGTTGTGTTTATATAAAAGAGGGTGAGAGGGGGTAGTTCGCATTTGGATGTTTTTAGCAGAGTTAGTATATTCAGTCGCTTATATAATCAATATACAAGGGTGAGAAGGAAAGAGGGGGTTTATGGTTGAAAGGGTGAATGGTAGAAAGAAAGAGAGGATGAGGAGAAAGGGTCTGAGAAATGGGGAAGAAGTTAAGGGTACACACGGTTAAAAAAGAAATTCTAGGATAAAGAGCGAGAATCTTCAATAGGTAGAACTGAAAGAGGATGCTGAGTGCGTTAGATTTAAGGTATGTCTGTCTGTCTATATTCTGTACCTTCATCTCCATCAACAGCCTCTATATATTTTTTTGAATGTGTGTATCTGTGTTTTATGTATATTGTGTACACGTATGTGACTGTGTTTGTGCAATTCTGAGTGCAACGTGAGCGAAAAGAAGGATAACTCGTGCAAAACCAAGCAAAAACCGAAACTGCAAGATGTGCACTGTGCTTGGGACGATGTAGGAATTGCTGGTGACATCAGCAAAAGGATTCTCGAAGTATCTCCTATCTGCTATCTGCTCCCTTCACTTATTTTTCTCGTTTTTTCACCTTTCAAGGCACAAAAATGCCAGATGTTTGTCCCCTCACACAATAGTACCGAGAGTTAGCATTCCTCTTGATCAAAGTCAGTAAATAACTGTTGAAAGGGTCTCGAGAATTCAGGTTTGAGTAATTAATAGCGAGGTGATCAAGTGTTAGAAAACTTTCATGAATTGGCATAGGTGGCTAAAGTTTAGGGTAGGAAAAAAATACTCTAAACTAGCATCACCAGTTGCTCGCTATACGCATGTGTAGTTTCTCAGTTTGAGGAGCAAAATCATTTTATTTATTATTTGTCCACATAAATCTATTTGATTTTAAAATTACATAAATAAAAATTTCCTTATTAATCTTGCGAAAATTCAAAAATAATTTCAGATATATCAAATCAAAATTTCAACAAAAAAGTCCATCTTAGACCAAAAAATTGGCATCTCTAACAAAAAAAATGAATTTTCGTCAATAAGATCAATTTCTTGCCACAAAAGAAAAATGTTCAACAAATGGTTAAATTTTCAACCATAGAAATGAAGTTTGAACAAAAATGATTAATCTTCAACGAAGTAATTTTTTAACAAAGCAGTATAACTGTATAATTAATAAAAGTTAAAATTTCTAAATTTTGCAGTTTAAGTTCATTTCAATTTAAAAAAATTTCAATTGCAAATTTTTAGTACCTTCCATTTTAAATGTATACATTATTAAGCATTTGAATACCAAATTTTAGAATTAAATAACTTTTAAACTTTAATTTCAAAAGTTTTAAACTCGAGAGTTTCGCTTTGATTACTTTAATTTGCAGTTTATTTTAAATAATCAAAATGGAAAAATGTTCAGCTTTAGAGTTCGAATTTTTAATTTCATTGACCTTGAAAGATCTTTGTGAACGGTGCAATGACCAGGAATTTTTTCTTCCGTCAAAACGGACATCCTGCATTCCGTTTAATGTCTTCGAAAACCTGAAGAAATTGACAGAATTTATAGTAATATCAGATCTTGAGCATGAAATATCTTATTTTATTTATATATTGAATTTTTTTGGCTTGATGAGGAAGTGGCCTAGAATACCATAATTTCCCCCAAAAAAAGGCTTTTACCGAAACCAAAAATCAGGTGTTTTTTGATTTTGATGGTATACTAACTAGCTAGAGTGTAAATATTACCAATATTTTTATTGTAGGATATATCGAAGTGTACCTTCTAAAAATATTGTTCCCACTGCAAATGAAAATAAGTATTGTTTAAAATTTTTAGTTAAAAAGCAATCAATACAAAAATTCATCCATTCAAAAGTTAAAAACTTCAAGGTAACCAAATTTTCTTTGATAACAAAATTTTTTTTTCAACTCTATACACTGTGAAAAAAGTTTGGTTTTGACAACAAAATGACTTTATTGATATAGAAGCAACAATATTTTTCTGTTAACCCAACAGAATTTTAGTTCTTTCAACAAACCTTTTTTTGCATCAGCAAAATCTCTATTTAGGCTGAACTTTAAAAAAATGTTGTTAGTTTATAAAATATTTGTTGAAAAACACAAATTTTTGTTCGGTAAAAAAATGTAAGATTCTATAAAAACTGAATCTGTGTAAAATATATATTTTTGGTAAAATAAGTTCCAAATACTTGCATTAGACTGATAAAACATTAGAAAACAAGAAAAAATGCCCTTTTTCCCAATACAGATTTTAATAGAGGGTAAAAGTTGCACTTGCTTGCACTTTTGGTTTCTTGGTTTCAGAATTATGTATTTCGCTTTCTCTAGCAATTGTTAGATTGCGCACACTACGAACATTCTTTATTGGTATGATAGCAAAAGAATGTAAGTATGTTTCATCGATTCAAGATGAAAAAAGTTCAAGCAGTACATGTTTAAAATATTTCAAAGAAATAATTTTAGTTCAAAATTCTTTTTTTTTTCATAAATTGAACTATTTCTTTGAAATTTTTGGTTTGCCTACTGGTCTTAATCCATATTATTAAAATATTGATTAATCTTAAGATTGTGAAAAAATACTCTCTAGCTCCTCTGGGATATGAGCCCAGGTCCTTCAGATTGCCGGGCTGATGCTCTCACAACTGAGCTACGGAGAGACAAGCACATTTTCTTCACAACCACCTTACAAGCTGAATGTCAACGTCATTCCTTATACTTGTAAGATTTTTATTACTATACATGAATTCATATTTTATTATTGATGTAGGTTTTTTGATCAGAGAAATTAATTAATAATTGTATATGTCATTGGTGTTGTCTACTGATCTTAATTAATATTATTAAAATATTGATTAATCTTAAAATTGTGAAAAGAATGCTCTCTAGCTCCGCTGAAGGACCTCGGCGCATATCCGAGAGAAGCTACTGAGCATTTTTTCAACAATCCTAAGATTAATCAATATTTTAATCATATTGATTAAGACGAGTAGAAAAAATCAATAACATTAAAAATTATTAATTAATTTCCCTGGTCAAAAAACCTATTTCAATAATAAAGTATGAATTAATTGCATCGTTCATTGAGAATTCTTTTTTTGTTGTTGAAACTCTATGTGTGTTCATAAGAAACAGTAAGATTTTACCAAATCTCCTCTCTCACCAAACCGTCTTTCGTAATTTTTAAGAAGCCCTAAATATATTCACGAAAAAAATGTATTCCGTAAAAATTAAGTTAGTAAAATAGGAGTTGGGGGGGGGGGTGGGTAAACTAATGGACCCTAATAAAGGAGAATACGTCGTTTAAAATTTCAGAAAAAAAGTTTAGATAATTTGTGCACTGCCCCTTGCACATTTGTTTGATTTGTAACGGAACCATTGGACCCGTTTCTGAAATTTCTTTCTTTTTCTTAACACTGTTTCCTTTGTTAAGGAACTCAATTTCTAGTTCTAAACGACTGAGTCTTGGTGAAAGAAAGACTTTTAAAAAGTCCATTACTTTAGTAATAGTCGTGAGCGCCCACTTTGGATTTTCTAAACTTCAGGGCGAAAGCCGAGATGGAGAATATTCCTGAGAAACTTTTGAAACGATTAGTAGTTCCGGTCCAACGGATGTCCAGCACCTCGGAATTGGCAATTTGTTTGCAAATTTTGCAGCGCAACGCATGGTTCGTTGACCAGAGAAATTTTCCCGTTGGTTCTCGTGAAAACCTTGTGAAGGGGATTTTCCCGGAGTTTCGAGAATGACAGCTTGGTGGTGAGATCTATTTTTCCTTCGATATCGATAGGTAACACAATTTGATTATGAATAGACGAGTGGAGTCGCTCGCTAGCGAAAATAAATTCAAGCGTTTCTAGGCAAAATATGACCAGAAAAGAAGTTGCACTTCTCTTTTTGTCACTTCCGCGTTCCAGAAAAATTATTTATTGGAATATGGGCTTCTGAAATGAAAAAGAGGTGGTAACAATATCGGGAGCGTATTACTTCTATATATTGCCAATATATATGGCGAGACTTCTTTCGTGGCAAGTTTTATTAAAATCGGAACGTCGGGTACATAACTTTGATTTTTGATATACACCGTTCGTGAAACAGCTTGTGATTGGAAATAGATCATTTTTATGTATTTCTTTGATCGTTTTATTTAAAATTTTATTATCTGAACACTAGTTTCGCGCGTATTAGAGGCCGTCCATAAACTACGTTAGAATTTTTTGGATATTTTTATCACCATGCATTTTTTTCTATTTCTCCTCGACCCAAAAAGTAACGTAGCCCAAAATTCTCTCAAAACTAGGGAAATATAGCGATTTTCACGAAAAGAGACGACTAAATTCTTTCAAATAAAATCAATGTGAATACCATATTGAATTCAATGTAAAACAAAAAAGTTCATTTTCAACCAAGATATTTTTTCTTGGCTTTTTTCTGACATAAAAGATGAATTTTCTGCCAAAAGAGGACCGAAGAACAAACAAATATATATATAGCTGAATCCTCGACCAAAAAATTTAATTTTCAATAAACAAGATACATTTTTTTACCAAAAAAGACACATTTTTAACGCAATAGATGAATTTTCTACCAATTAGTAAAATTCTAAAATTATAAAGGATACATTTCCAACTAAACATGGAATAGTTAAATTTGCAGATAAAAAATTAATTTTTCAGAAAAAAACTAATATGCAACCAGTTGAATTCAAACACAAATAACGAATTTTTAACCCTACACGGATCTTGCGGGGGACAAATGTGCCCCACGCTAAATTCATTTAATTCTTCAGAGCAAATATCTCTGATTTTTTTATGCAGACCCTAACCATAATTCAGTACGACTATCCTAAAGTGCGGTGAAGTGGTTTACGTTGCCGGTTGTTCGTTTTCTGTCAAGTCAGAAGGAAATGCTGAGCGTTTGGGGCGAAAATTATATGTAAAAATTACTAAAAATTTCATACATATCAATGGAAAGTTCTTTTCTTTAATTTTATTCATACAGTGCCCATAAATTCCAATAATAAACCAATTAATAAATAATGAATGAATAATTGGTTCTCTCATCCAAGATGTCGAGAATATACGAACTAAAAAGTGCCGATTCTGTAACTGCAGTGTCACAGGAAAGAGAGAGACGTTGCAACCGACCTGTGGCGAACATTGGGCGGTTTTGTGCAACATTTGCACCGAAGTAGATTAAGCTTATTAAATGCAATATTCAATTTAATTTAATGTTGTTTAATTTTATTTTATTTCAAGAATTAGTTTGAAAATAAAAATAATTCTGTAGAAAAGGTTTGTTTTTTTAATTTCGACCTTTAATTCCGACCTATTATACATTCAAATTATTTATAATCATAAGCATTCTGCCCGCACTTCTGATATTTCTCATTTTTTTTAATTTTCTAACTTCGAATGTTCAAATAAATACACTTTTTGGGAGAAACCTAATTATAACCTACATCAGCTGATAGTGCAATTTGTTCCCTTCAAAATGCCGTTTTAAATTAAAAATTAGTTAATTAAAAAAGAAATGACAAGATTTTTTCCAAAAAATGTCAAAAACAATATTTAAACAAGTAGTTGGATTCTTAACCAAAAAGATGAATTCTTCATTAAGAAGTTTAATTATCTGTAAAAAAAAATTTGTTTAAAGCTTAATATTCAACAAGATTGTTTAATTTTGAAATAAAAAGGCGACTTATCAAAACAGTTCAATTTTAGTTCCGAAAATGTTATTTTTTAACAAAAAACTTTGTTTGCTATAAAGTATTTGACTTTTCATCCAAAAAAATACTTTAATTTATAACGAAATACTTGAGTTTTCAACCAAAAATATGAATTTTTAACAAAAAAGTAAATTTTCAACCAAACACTTTCATTTTCTTGTAGATCACGTTGATGATAATCGTATTCTTTAAATAATGAACATTGCATTTTTACATCACAATTTTGATAAATCAATTTAGTAAAACTTTTGAATGCGCATTGTAATAATCAACAATGACCTTATATGTTGAAAAACACATGTAATAAGCTTGTTGCCACTTGGTAAACTCTTCCCTGAAAATCTTAGTTAAGTCTCCCTAACATTAGTTTATGCGTTCAATGTCATAAAAATTCAACTCTGGTTAAAAATTTAAATATTTTGTTGAAAATCTTTTCTTTTTCTTTTAAGATATCCACCACTCCGTTTTCATTGCGAATTATTTTTTTTAATGCAACTCTTTTTGCTTAAAGATTAATCTTTTTTGTTTGAAAATTTGGCCATTCAGTTTAAAATTTATATTTGTAGGTTGAAAATTTAACTATTTGGTTAAAAGTTAAATTATTCGGTGTCAAATGCAAATCTTTTATTAAAAAGCCAAATTTTTAACAATTTCGTTTACACTGAAAATGAAAAAGTTTAATTTTCAGTTTTAAAAAATTAACGAATTTGCAATGAAATAGTTACTTTTTCATCCAAAAATATAACATTTTAACAAAATGTTTAAACTTTTAAATAAGTAGATCAATTTTCAACCAAAAACTAAAAAATATGATTACTATATTTTAAAACAACAACAGCTGAATTGAATAAAAAAATTCATTTCAAGAAAATTTTTACATTTGTAACCAGAGATACATTTTTAACTAAAATAATGAATCTAAAACCAAGAAACAATTTTAGTCAAGACATAAAAAATGCATCTAAATTGTTCAACATTTTCAACAAAAATTTTTTAAAAACTGTTCCCTTATAGTTTAAAAATCAAGTAATTAGTTCAAAATTCGTCTTTTCTGTAAAACATTAATCTTATTGGTTAAAAATTAATTTTTCGAACATGGAATTTTTTTATGATGAAAAAATAGTTGTTTTTTTTAATTTAATCCAAAAACAACCAAATTTCCTTCCTGATCGATTCAAAAACTTGAATTGCAGAATCTGCCTAATGGTAAATGGATTCGATCTCCTTTGAAATAATGTTTATAACATTTTTTTTTATTAAAAATTATTTTTTTTTACAGAAAATTAAACCATTACATTTTTGGTGAAAAAGTAATTTTCTAAATTAAAGTTTAATCTTTTTAGTTAAAAATCTAACTAATTGTTAACAAATTTATGGCTTTTAATAAAAATTCGTCTTTTTTAGTATAAAATTAATCTTCTTGTTTGAAAATTCTTCTTACTGATTTAGGATTTAACCATTTTTCTGACAATTCCTTTTTTTCAACATTGATTTATTGAAGTGAAAATTTAACTTTCCATTTTTGTTTAAAAACGTATTGATATTTTTAATTGCAATCTGTTTTGGTAGAGAACTCAGCTTTTTTCTAATTGCACTTCTTTAAGTTTAAAATTATTTTTTTAACTAAAAACTGAACTATTTAATTTTTCGTTGAATATTAAGTTAATAATTGAGGCTTCATCTGTTTCGGTTCAAAACGAACCTTTTTGATTGGAAATTCAACTATTTTCTTCAAATTTCTTTTTTTTTTAATTTCTATAATGATAAAATCTACTTATATTAGTTTTGATTAAAAAATAATATTTTTTTAGATAAAAATCATATATTTGTTTGAAACTTTCTAGATTTTGTAGAAAATTCGTAATTTTTTGTAGAAACGTAATATTATTGGTTGAACATTAATATTTTTCATTAAGGATTGAGTTATTTTAAAAAAATCCTTTTCAGTTTGTCAAAAAACAATTTCTTTAAAAGCAATTTCGATGCTACTATTTTCGGTTGAAAATTGATATTTTAAATTGAAAATTGACCTTTTGTACTTAATAATTAAATTTTTTTAATTTTTATGTTTTGGTAAAAAATTAATTCTTTTAGTTTAAAATCGACCTTTTTTCGTTAAAGATTCAACTATTTGGAAATAAATTTATCTGTTTTGATGCAGTATTTAGAAATTCAGAATTTTGTTGAAAATTCGTTATTTTTGGTAGAAAAATAAACTGCTTAATTGAAATTTCATCTTTGTTTCGAGGATTCTATTATTACATGAAAAATTAGTTTTTTGGTGAAAAACTAATTTCTTTAAGAGAAAAATCGATTATATCATTTTTGATAGAAAAATGATATTTTAAAAAAATGGATCTTTTTTTGTTAAAAATATAATTTTTTTAAACCGTCTTTTTAAACAGGGAAATTAATCTTCGCGGTTGAAAATTCATCTTCTTCATTGAGTGTTCAATTATTATTTTTTTGAAAATTCCTTCATAGTTAATCAAAAATTAATTTATGTAAAATAAAATTGGATTATATCATTTTTGGTAGAAAATTGATATTTGAAATTAAAAATTTATCTTTTTCAGTTGAAAATTCAACCCTTTGGTTTGAGAATGCACATATTTCGATGAAAACTCGTTATTGCGGTAGGAAATTAGTCTTATCGGTTGAAAATTCATCTTTGTGATTAAGAAAAAAACTATTAAGTTGCACATGCCGTTTTTTTTTGTTAAAAATTAAATTCTTTAACTAAAAATTTAACTCTCCCACTTTCGGTAAAAAATTGAAATTTTGAATTACAAATTGATATTTTTGTGTTGAAAAATCAATTATTGGTTTCAAACATCGTCTTTTTTATATAAAATTAATTGAAAATTTTGATTATTGGTTGAAAATTCATCTGTTTGTTTAAGACTTCAACTATGTATTAATGCCTTTAAGGAAAATTTTCATTATGTCATTGTTGCTTGAAAACTAATCGTCTTTTGTGGAGAATTAATTTTATGGGTAAAAAATTAATCTGTTTTTTCTTATTTTTAACACCGATGTTAAAATTCGATTTTTTATTGTCTTATATGGGAAGAAACCGTATCGCATAATTGACTATAAAAAAAATTTCATGACTGAGAGATTCTGCTAAATAATGTAAAGCACCTGCTTGACTTTAAGTGAATTCTATCTTATTCTAAATACTTTTTATAATACTGTTCTAAGATTGAAAATTAATTTAGTTGAAAACAATTTACATCTGTGTAAGGTTTTTACAATTTATAATAATACATTTCGTACAAACAGATCCCCTGAAAAATAACAAAAAAGGAACAAAATAATAAAAAATTTAATATAATTACATATACATCACTGAAAAAATCATTTGGAAACAACTTTTTCGATTGAAAATGGTTTCATTAAATAAAAAATTGACGACAAAACTTGTTCGATTACATTGGTATTGTTTTCTCTTCAATTGCACTTCTTTAAAATAGAATAATGTTTTTAAGATAACTGCAAGATTTACCAATAGTTCTTAATAAAATTAAACAAAATTTAAATTTGAAAATAAGTGATTTTCATTTATTATTAGTTCACAACTAAGATATTAATCAAAAAATACTGCTTCCAATTGTAAAACTGCGTACTTACAAGATATTGTGTACTTTTCATAGATTTAATAAAATTCTTTGATATAGGCCACCATTGTGTCTACTGTTTGGTGTTTAAAATTTGATATTTTTTATTGAACCTTGATCTTTTTTAGTTAAAAGTGGAATTATTTGTTTGAAAATTTATATATTTTGTTGAACATTTGTGTTTTTTGTTAGAAATACAAAACTACTTCCTTGAAAAATCATCTTTTTCATTGAGAATTCAACTATTTTGTTGAAAGTTCCTTTAAAGTTAGTCCAAAATTAATTTATGTAAGATAAAATTGGATTATATCATTTTTGGTAGAGAATTGATATTTGAAGTTAAAAATTGATCTTTTGTAGTTGAAATTTTTTTTTTTTTTTGGTAAAAATTAAATTCTCTAACTGAAAATTTAACTATCCCGCTTTTGGTGTAACACTGAAATTTGGAATTAAAAATAGATATTTTTGGGTTGAAAATTCAATTATTTGTTTCAAACATCGTCTTTTTTATATAAAATTAATCTTCTTGGTTGAAAATACATCTGTTTGCTTAAAAGTTCAACTATGTATGTATCATCAAATGCATCTATTTTAGTAAAATTTCAATTAAATTGTTGAAATTTAATTGTTTTTTTTTTAAATATTAATTCTTTTAACTAAAAAGGAATTATCCTATTTCTGGTTTTATATATTTATATTTTTAATTAAAAATTTATCCTTTTTAGTTGAAAACTCCTCTATTTGTTTGAAGACTAATCTTTTTGATAAAGGTTCAACTATTTTGTTAAAAATTGATTAAAAATTCAACTGCACAATTTCAGGATGAAAAATTATATTTTTAATTAAAAATTAATTTTTTCATTTGAAAATTCGTTTCTCTGGTAGAAAATTATTTTTCTTTGTTAAAATCTTATCTTGTTTATTTAGGATTGAACTATTTTCTTGATTTTTTTGTTTATTAAAAATTAATGTCTAAGGAAAATTTTAATTATATCATTGTCGGTGAAAAGTAATCGTTTTTTTGTAGAGAATTAATGTATTGGGTAAAAAATTAATCTGTTTTTTATTATTCTTAGCATAGATGTCCAAATTCGATTATTTCGTCTTAGATTGGAAACAATGTCTTGCATAATTTACTATAAAACAATTTTAATTGCTGAGAGATTCTGCCAAATAATGTGTAGAACCTGCCTGATTTTAAGTGAATTCTATTTTATTTTAATTACTTTTTATAATATTGTTCTTGCATTGAAAATTAATTTAGTTGATAATTCTATTATTTGTTTTTTTCATTTTATTTAATTAAAAATTAATCGTGTGATCAAGAAATTATCTGTTTTGTCGAAACTTTTACTATTTGGTGTCAAGTTAATTCTGTTTTAATTAAAAATTTTAATAACCTGTAGAAAATTTCATTTTTTGGATTGAATATTAACTTTTATAAACTAAAAACTGAATTTTTCTATTTTTGTTTAAAATTTGATATTTTTAATTGAAATTTCATCTTTTTTGTTAAAAATTATTTTATGGTCAAAGAATTAATCTGTTTTTTATTATTCTTAACATAGATGTCCAAATTCCATTTTTTTTGGTCTTATATCAGAAAAAACGTCTTGCACAATTTACTATAAAAAAATGTTAATCGCTGAAAGATTTTCCTATAGAATGTGTAGAACCTGCCTGAATTTAAGTGAATTCTATCTTATTTTGAATACTTTATATATTATTGTACTTGGATTGAAAATTAATTTAGTTGAAAATTCTATTATTTGTTAAAAAAGATTTTTTTAAATAGAAAATTAATCTTTGTGATTGAAATTTCATCTTTTTTGTTCAAACTTTTACTATTTGTTGTCAAATTCTCCTGTTTTGGTTAAATTTTTAATAACCTGTAGAAAATTTCATTTTTTTATTGAATATTAAGTTTTATATACTAAAAACTGAATTATTCTATTTTTGTTTAAAATTTGATATTTTTTATTGATACTTGATTTTTTTAGCTAAAAATGGAATCATTTGTTTGAAAATTCCCGTATTTTGTTGAAAATTTGTGTTTTTTATTAGAAATATAAATATCAAAACCCGATACATCCATAAACCTGAACATAATTAATTTAATCCCTCATTTCTTAAAACATATATTGTTTGAAAGCACATACGAGTAAAGCTTAGGAAGCCTATACATTTTATACGGCTGCTTTGTTGTGAAGGTCAAGTGCAAAGAGTTTAATGGTACTTTTCTGATATTAAGTAAAGTTAGTGTAACATTGGTGTATTTTTAGTTATAAGTTAATGTTTTAGTGATTATTTGCTTTCAATATAAACATTAAGTATTATTCCTGTGATGCATGGAATTTGTTATAAAATTTCATTGTCGATAAAAAATACGGTATTAACTTATTGAGATTTTGACGTTAATATTACATTTTGCAATTCAAGAGCGAACTGCTCGCAGTAAACAAATTTATCAAAAAGACGTAAGATGAAAACATAAAAAGCTATTTTTTTATTTTAATCCTAATTAAAATTTGAATGAAATCTTTGTGTAATTTGTAAGAAAAATTTCAGTAAAAGCTCAACTTTCTTAAAGTTTTTGTAGTACATTTTCGTAACCTTTCATAGCAAAAAATAATATTTGATAGATTTTTATAGATATAGACGGAAGATTTACATTAAAGTGGCCAAAACTATCTAATTCTGCGTCCAGCAGTTCGCTTTTGTATTCTAAAATTAATTCCTTACCTCAAAATTGCAAAAGTTGTTATCGCATTTTCCACCAGCAATGGACTTTAATAACAAATTCCATGCTGCATAGAAATATTACTTAATGTTAATGTGTATATTAATAACAAATAATAGATTAAACATTAACTTATAATTAAAAACATACTAACCCTACCGATAGAAATCTCAGAGTATATGCTAAAGATTCTCAAGGCTCTGAGAAGTTCGGAGAAATTCTCCGCAGGCACTCAGGTAGATATATTTAATGGTCCAGATAGCTCGTTCAAATATTTTGAAGGCTTTAAAATGTTCTTTCCGAACTTGAAATAAAAATACGATCATAAATAACAAGCAGAGAGGCTTAAATTTATTTAAGAATTCGATCAAAATAACAAACAGATGCCCTGTATTGCGATTGCAATGGTACAGGTGGAAAGGTGGTGGTAAATGAGAAGCGTTGATTAGTATCATCGACCTCGAAATTTGATTCGATTATTATTCCCAACAGGGATCCAAAAACACTTGCGCATGCTTGAACTGTGCGTCGCTCATTGGCTCTAGTTCGCGTACGTATTTAAAAATCAAGTACAGAAGCGCACCGTAGCCAATGAACGTCACTCAAATCCAAGCAAGCGCAGATCAAGCCAGCTCCGTTGGGATCATTTAACATCAAGAAAACGTGTGTAACGTTCCATTACTGTCTAACTCACGGTGACTCACGAGTGTCCCTTTCGCACGCGTGTAGCTATCAAAGTACAAGAAATCGTGATAATTTTTTCAATATTTTCCAACTCTGTCTAACCCATTCATAACTCGTGTCTCACGCATATAGCAATGAAAATCGAGTAGTGTGACAATCGAAATCGACAAGATCGTTTAGAGATTTCATATTAAGGATCATGTTGAATTCCGTAAAATTCATTTAAATACTCTTTGATACACTACATTGAATTTCGATAGATTTATTTAAATTCACCTATAATTAAATAGAATTCAGTATTACATCACTTGATAATCAGTTTAAATTAAAGACATTTTTTTAATTTCAACCAAGAAAGACGGGTTTTCTACAATAAAAATATGAATTTCGAATACAAAAAAAAATTTTAATCAAACAGTTAAATTTTCTATCAGTTAAGTTTTCAATTCAAAAAGTTGAATCTTCAAGAAAAAAGTTACTTTTCAGTCCAGAAAAACTTTCTAAATTTTATGTTCAAACAATTAATTTTAGAATAAAACGCATTTTCAAACTGTTGAATTAAACCACCTGTAGAAAAGACAAATTTTATACTATCAGATCAATTTATAACTAAAATTATGAATTTTCAACCAAGAAAGATGACTTTTCTACCATTAAAGATAAATTTTTAATCTAAAAGTACGAAATTTGAACAAACTAGTTGAATTTTCAGCCCAAAAGAACGAGTTTATTAAAATATTAGAATTTTCAACCCATATGTTGCAACCAAATGGTCTACATTTTAAAAAATTCAATCAAAATACTTGCATTTTTCAGTCAAAAAGACGTTTTTTTAAAGACAGTTGAATTATCAAAGCAAACCGTAAAAAATTAATTTTAAAAAAATTAACATTTTCAACCTGCTGTATTAAACCAAAAAAAAAACGAATTTTGAACAAAATATCTGAATTTACAACCTGAAATACAAATTTGCAACAAAAACTTAATTTTTAACCAAACAGTTTAATTATCTAACAAATTATGGACTTTTCAAGACAAACAGACGAATTTTCTATAAAACTTTAAAATAAGTAGTTGATTATTCAACCAAAAAGTATACATTTTCAATAGAATAGTTAAATCCTAAACCAAAACAGATTAATTTTCAACCGAACATTTAAATCTTTAAATAAAAAGGATTAAAGATTAAATTTATACCAAAAGAGACGAATATTTAACAAAATACATGACTTTTCAGTCAAATTGTTGAATTTTTAACAAGAAAAGATCAATTTTTAATGAAAATATCTTGTTAGAACAAAAAATGGGAGCTACATTTTCAGTTTCATAAATTAATTGTTGACAACAAAAACCTCGAATTTTTAACAAACTAGTTGAACCCAAAAGATGAATTTTTAACAAAGAATATTAGTTTTCTAAAAATGGAATAGTTAAATTTTCAGCGAAAAAGATGAATCCTTAACCAAGAATATTTTTAACAAAGTAGTTAAATTTTCGACCAGAAAAGTGAATTGTTTAACACAATAGTTACATTTTCAACAAAATAATTAAATTTTGGAACAAAACGGACCGTTCCTTAGTTTTATTAAGTGGAATTCACCTGCAATCAGTGTAAGACGTAATGATTGTAATTAACTTTAAATCAGTGAAATTCTTTTGAATTCATTTCAATTGAGGTTTAAAATAAAATAATTTTTTGTAAACGTTTTGGTTTACTTTTAAATTGATTTAAAGTAATTGTATTGATTTTCAACTATTATCTTATGGCTTCAAAATGAATTATTATAAAAAAGATTTACATACTGCAAACTAACCCGTTAACCGAAGGGGGGGGGGGTGTCGATTTGACCTAGACCGAAATTTCAAATCGGTGCCATTTGCGAACCAAGCAAGAACACGGGTCCTTACCCCCATATAAAAAATTGTACTCTAGGATAGAAGCCTCACGCATAGTTTTGAGTCACTTGTATCTTTCAGTCAGCTATAGCTATCAAAGTGCAGTTTAGGTCGATTTGACGATTTTACTTTTTTTCGTGTACCAGCGAGAGTAAAGTCAATGCACTTATTACTCCTTATAAGTCAAAGTATAAAAATTCATTATTTATTACATTTCAATCAAGTTTGAACGATAATAGGAACACGTACGATTACATGTGCATTTACCATACGATTTCACTTTATATTATTTGAATTAAAAAATCATGGTCTTCTGTATACATATTTAGATAAAAAAAATCATTTTTTCTTACTAAATAAATGGTTCTGCATAGAACAATGTGTATATTTCTATCAAAACCTCCAAATACTCTTCTCCTTTAATTTCGTTTTTGAACCGTTCAATTTCGTTAATTTGTCTCTGAGTTATGAATTTTTGAAAAAACCTATTTTTTCTGTGAGTTTATTTGTTTATTGTTAATTATATCTACAATAATTTAAAAAAACACATATTGCACAATTGTACCGTTAAGTAGAAGGTTCAAACAAGAACCATGATTTTTTCAGATTTTTAGAATACGTTTTTGATTTTTTAAAGCATCGGGTCCAAAACCCCCCCCCCCCCCCCAACGGTTAAGTCGTGCAAAAAAAGCCCTACGGTTAACGGGCTAAGAATGTTCTTTTAGTAATGTATTGGTTTGTCCTTTCGGGTCATATGAATAAATAATGAGATCTATAAGTGATGCCAACATTGTAACCCCGGAATAGTAATTTTCATCGGTTCACGTATTTGTCTTATTGATAACACATGCGAGCTTTCACCCAGTAAACAAAGACCGGACTAATTAATCATTTGTCTCACATCATTGTTTGATAATTCTCCTTCTTATTTCTTGAAAGACCGGCTTATTGTTTTTTTTATTGAAGTCTCTCTCTGATTATGAATCAACCACTGCTGATAAGATATCTGTGATCGATCAATTATAATTTGTATTTGTCAGTGTCAGTTCTGAAACTTAGTGGATGCTTTATATAAATAACCAGAGACAAGTGTTTAACATTTAATGTAAAACTTTGATAAAAAATAAACCCTAAATTGAATTCTCGAATTAAAATTATTCCAAATTCGCGTTTTGTTTGTCACATTGTATTAGATTAATCACATTTGAGGACTGCAATCAAAGTAGGTTTGGATTAATTTCAGTTTCAATTAAGGTAGACTGATCTACAAGACTCCTAATTGAAGATTGAGAAACTTGTAATTAAATCAATATTATACTCATTTAAGGTTGATTACTTCAACCAGTTTCAGAGGAATAAAAGTAATTTATAGATATATACGTATATATTTGATACTCAATCAAAAGGATGTAATTAATTCAAAGTTAGAATGGACTCGGCGGATTAAATGGAAGTCATTAATATTTTCAAATTGAATGTTCGAATTTCGCTTGTTATAAACTTTCCTCTGTATGTATTAGGTATTCATATGAATGATTATGTTAATCCGAAGGTTTTAAATTTCAAATCATAACAATGAAAAAAGTTTCTTAAACCTGCAAAAACCCAGGCGAAAAAATTATACATATTGGTAAATATTATATGTTCATAATTAATTTCTAATTGATTTTGCAGAAAGCTCATTTAATATGCAGTATATATCCAGTATTGAATTTTTTAAAATTTTACATCGCTTTTATATGTTTCAAGTCCTTAAAATTTACGGATACCTTTACATTGAAAGGTGAATCTAAGTATTAATATTTACAACTGTGCAATTCACCACTTATTTCCCGCAATTCTTTAGAATTTGCAGTTTGTCATTTCTGGAAAGGGTATATTTTGATATTTATTAGCCTAACCAAGAAAAAAATTCCTTTTGATGTCAATCTCCTCAAAAACCACTCATGTTTCATTTTTTAGTACAATCGACTTTTATCATTAACGTCAAACAAATCTACACTTACAAAGGGATACATCTTTATGCAAATGAATCAAAACAAGTTCAAAAGCTCATTTTTTAATGATACTTTTTTAATTAAAGCTCTCAACTACGTCTCTACATTTACTTTTAAATTCTCTCACTTTTTTCAACACTTGAAAAATAAGCTTAAGATGATTTTAGAAACTTTTACCGATTTAATCCGTCTAGTAACTCTTAGGTTTCTAATGTTTATGATTTTTATGGTACCCTTAGGATAACCAGGCGCCCCCGGGCCTTAAATACCGAACGTCATCCTCGTGGGTTTTCCCGGGGGATTTTACACTTCGTCTTTTTCCAACTGCGATCAGAAATAAAGGGTCGCTTCCATACGGGAACCGATACAGGCATCCGGAAATCTCCGAAGCCAACCGAATGCGGCTTCGTGCCAAATATACATGGCCAAGAGGCATTGAGTTCGTTTCATTGTATGTCAGATTTTCATTATCTCTCCTCAAGAGAACATCACTCACAGCTGACCGATGCAGCTCGTTTCATCGAGTCAGCACAACCGCATAAAATGTGAAGTTTAGTTTAAATAGTCCTCCATTCCAAATCATGTAAATACAGTCCACTGGTCAAATAAACTTCTTATATTTTACATTTTAAAGGGGGAGGGTCGGTAAGGCCGCTTCTTGGCCTAATTTATTTTTGGACCAAAAAATCTGAAAAAACCATGGTAGTATCTTATAAGTATCCCGAGTCGATTGCACGCTAAACGGACTACCCTCCACCCC
>NC_046663.1:69578473-69579685 GCF_010883055.1 Belonocnema kinseyi
GGTGGAGGGTAGTCCGTTTAGCGTGCAATCGACTCGGGATACTTATAAGATACTACCATGATTTTTTCAGATTTTTTGGTCCAAAAATAAATTAGGCCACAACCACGTCTCACGACCGTGAGATAGGTGGTTACAGTCTGTAAAGGAATCAATGCGACGATCTAGCAAAAGCCTCGTGCACTCTAAGAACACGGAGCGTCCCAAGGAAAACCGCCTTCTGCATTTTTCCCGCAAGTGTTCTAGCATATTCTTGACACGCAGGGATGCTTTTTAGGCCATTAGCAAGTGAAAGCTTGGCACCTCCAAGAGCGCCGATGATAAGGACGATCAATTTAACAGAATATTCCGGGTACAATCGTTGCAACTCCCTTATAAGGTCTCGGTACCTCTCTTTCTTTTCATTCTCCTTGGTTATGATGTTTTTATCATCTGGTGCCGAAAATTCGATAACAAACATGGTTCGCTTCTCGAAGTCAAGAAGAACCATGTCAGGCCTCGAGTGAGCAACAGAAACAATTGTCGACAATATAAAGTTCCAGTATATGCGGCACTTCCCATTCTCGACAATTGACTCAATTTCCCTTAGGAGCATTTAGAGGAGCGATATTAAGGTTAATGCCGTAGGAGTGACAGAGATGATAATAAAGCACTCTTAGTGCCGCATTGTGCCTTTGAATGTAGGTCGTTCCCGCGTGAATTGGACAACTAGATAGTATGTGAGCTAAATGCACGGGGTGTGCATGGCACGCCCTTCAGCTATCATCAGGAATGTATTGGCTTAAAATGTGGCGACGGTATGTTAAGGTGGAAATGACACCGTCTTGGCATGCAAAAATGAAACCCTCCGTACCAGACTTCAATCCGGGCTATTTAAGGAAAGCAAACGTTAGCTCACAAGACATTGACTGATCCTTCACATTTCTGTGGAAGATACTGTGCATCCTCTTATCGAGGAGCTGTTCATGAAAATTTTTCTCTTGTGCTTTCTTAATCCGTGCTTTCAGGAGGGGGTACTTGAGATACATAAGATTTGATGAATTTTGCTCACCCCTAATACTGAAGTCAAGTCCGAGTGTTTCAGCAGCCTCCTCCGCTGCTTTGTACAAAAACGCTCCATTGCCCACTTCTTCGTGATTCCTGACCATTTTAAGAAGAGGGTCTCTTCCATTTGCAACTCTATGTGCTGTACCCAGAATAATCCTGTTGTGAAGA
>NC_046663.1:69579785-69582548 GCF_010883055.1 Belonocnema kinseyi
GCCTCTAGTCAAGCCTATGATGGTAGTAAGTACCACGGGATATATTTCAGAAATATATGGGCCTTATTTTGCTGATGGGAAAAATAATGATGCCAGTATTTTGAACAGCCTAATGCGTCAAGAAACATCTCCGTTTCTAGAATGGACAGAGGCCGGTGATGTGATGGTTGTTGACAGAGGATTCCGGGATTCGATAACTACTGTAGAGGAATATGGATTTATATCCGCCATGCCTCGGTTTTTAGAAAGTGGATCTCAGCATGACACTGCAAGCGCAAACGAGTCTCGTTTAGTCACAAAAATTCGATGGGTTGTAGAATCTGTTAATGGACTGATAAAGCAATGGAAGATGCTTGCCCAAGTTATGCCTAACTCGCAAATACCTTACATTGGAGATTACGTAAGGGGCCATCCATAAATTACGTAACACTTCATGGGGGGGGGTCCAGCGCAGTGTTACACAATGGCGAAAAACTACAGGGAAAAGTCGGAACAAGCGTGACATAAGGGGGGGGGGGTCAAAATGGTCGGGAAATTGCGTTACGTAATTTATGGATGGCCCCTAAGGATTGTTTCAGCAATCTGTAATGCTTACAGACCACCAAGAGTCTCAGCGACCAGCCACGATGATGCAATTATTGCTGAAAGAATGCTTTCACTAAGTAAAAAGGAAATGTTTTACAAAAAATGATTGAAGACAATGTTTGGGTAAGAAAAAGGGTGATCTGGGAGACGATCGAAGCCACTTCGCTACCTGACTTTCCACAATTGACGATCGATGACCTTCAACGACTTACAATCGGTGTGTATCAGATTAAACAAGCAGCATCCTACACGAGAGAGCACCTTCATAATGATGGGAACTACATGCTCCAAGTGCATAAAGAAAGAAAAGATATTGTAAGGATTCATATGCAGTCTCGACACACAACCTCAAAACAATATCAACCTTGGATCCAATATGAGACACATAGTTTCGATCCAATTAAAGGTTGGTATTGCCAATGCAAGAATGGTGCTAGAGTGGTAGGTTGTTGTGCTCATATAGCGTCAGTACTGTGGTACTTAGGTCATTATAGATGGTTAAACCACGCCCCTCAATACATCAGTGATCATTATCACGAATTTTTGGTCGACGCAGCTGACTTTGAAGTTTCAGATGAAGAAGTAGAAGCAGAATCAGTAGCAGAATGATAAAAATCAAAGGAGTGAATGAAAGAAAAGGGAACTAAGTTAATCAATCACCCCAGTGAGAGGCAAGGGGACTCACATTAATGAAGCACCCCAGTGAGAGGCAAGGGGACTCACATTAATCAAGCACCCCAGTGAGAGGCAAGGGGACTCGCATTAATCAAGCACCCCAATGAGGGGAACCTAAACTTACGAAAATATAACCTAAGTTAACCAAAGTACACAGTAACTTTCAAGCACTAAACCAACGACAGTACGACCTAAGTACGTTGAAACCTGCGAGTCATAAACCTATGACACGTTCACCTCAGTACACAGTAGCCTACAAGCACTAAACCTACGACACGTTCGCCTAAGTACGCAGTAACGTGAACCCCTCATGCTACGACAAGTTAACCTAAGTAGACAGTAATCTTCAAGCAATAAACCTACGAAATTATAACCTAAGTACGCAGAAACCTACAAGCCCTAAACCTACGACAAGTTAATCTAAGTACGCAGTAACCTGTACCCCTAAACCTACGGAACGTTAACCTAAGTACGCAAGAACCTACACCCCTGAACCTATGACAGGTTAACCTAACTACGCAGTAATCTTCAAACACTAAACCTAAGGCAATATAACCTAAATACGCAGAAACCTACGAGCCCTAAACATGCGATACATTAACGTAAGTACGAATTAACCTGCACCGTTAAGTACCGACACCCAGGAACCTTGTACCCTACTAGGCAATATTCTCAGCCCTCTACATCCTAATTACTTAAATTCAGGCATCATGTACCCTGTTAGGCGATAACATCAGCTTGCTTGATGCCAAATACTTCAACCAAAGAACCCTGTGTACCCGTCGAGGCAATAAAATAAGCCCCAATCATTACACGCTAAGTACATTAACCGAAGAACGCTGTACCCTGCTCGGCAATAATCTCCGAGAGCTGTAACCTAAATCTTTTTACCCAAGAATCCTGTGCCATACTAGGCAATGACCTCCGATCGCTATATCCCAAATACTTCAATCGCAGAACCTTGTACTTAAGCAAGAAAATAAAGTTGAGAGGACTATACGTAAGAATAAAGGAGGATGTACGTATACGTGGAGATTCGAAGGTTAACGGGCTCGGGATGTAATGGATTTGAGTTATTCTTGAGCAGGGTACAGGGTTCTTGGGTGGACGAACTTAGGATGCAGCGGTCGGCGCTTATTGCCTAGCAAAGTATCGGGATTTTTCGTCAAGGTACTTAGGATATAGCAGGCTGAGGTTCTTATCTAGCTGCCTACAGAGTTGTTGGGTTGAGCTATTTGGGATGTAGCGAGCTGATGTTATCGCCTAGCAGGGTACAGCGTGCTTGAGTGACGGTACTTAAAGTTGCAGGTTAATGCGTACTTAGGTTAACCTGTCGTAGATTTAGGGGTGTAGGTTACTGATTTCTTAGGTTAACTTGTTGTACGTTTAGGGCTCGTAGGCTTCTGTGTACTTTGGTTATATTGTCGTAGGTTTAGTTCTTGAAGGTTACTGTGTACTTAGGTTAACTTATCGTAGGTTTAGGGGTGCAGGTAACTGCGTATT
>NC_046663.1:69582648-69596816 GCF_010883055.1 Belonocnema kinseyi
CCTTTAAGATTTCCAAAAGACAGATGATAAGTCTATGGGATGTCGAATCGAAAGCTTTCCGATAATCAATCCAGGCCATCGATAGGTCACGTTAGTAGAATGTTGCATCTTTGCAGACACATCTATCGATGATCAGGTTCTCCCGACATCCGGCTACGCCTTTCGTTGAGCCTCGTTGTTCATACATTTCTTGCCACACAGGTTCAATTGCCCGAACAATCCTATCATTTAGGATAGCTGTGAATATCTTGTAAAGCGTGTTCAGAGAAGTTATTGGCCTGTAATTCTTCGGGTCAGTTAAGGTGCCCATTTTCGACAGAAGTATTGTGCGCCCTTCCACCAACCACTCTGGAATCGGCTCTTCCGACTTCAAATATGAGGTGAAAATACGGGCCAAATGCTGATGGGTTGAAGAAAACTTCTTCCACCAGAAGGTTTTGTTACAATCTGGTCCCGGTGCGGAATAGTTCTTCATCCCTCTTAATACTTTTTAACCTCCTCTTTAGTGATGGGTGGTATATATATATATATATATATATATAATGTCGCAGCCACTCTCGCCCTGTTCCCCTGAGAAAATGCGCTGGCCAGCAGTTCTAGGAAGGCCGAGAACGGGGTGACTAAAAGCGAGAATTAGGTGTAATTGTAATAAAGTCGACTGCAGCCACGGGTCAGCATTCGATGTCATTCACTGTATATAGTGATTTTAAGCCCACCTTATGTTAGCGTATTAAAAATGCCGTCGACATATTTAGCTGTAATCATCTTAAGCTTGAAAGAAAAATTATCTTGCTCATAATAACGATAATGGCTCACTTTTTTCGCCAATTCCGTTTAAGCTTTATGTAACAGAAACAATTTAGCTTATCGTGACAGTGCGTCCAGTTATAAAATACACCGTGAGCAAAAAATGTAGGTTCATCGCTCCAGGCCAATGCACTGATTTAATTTTTCACGGATTTGTCCTTTTCAAGGAAACAAAAAGTGAGCCGGTTTCATTTTCTAGTTTTTCATCGCAAATTTAAATGATACTCTGGCCAAAGGCATCTCAAAAGGTTAGCTGATTTTTCATCACAAACGCGCATAATGATGCAATGCAAACGCGATAAATATTCAAGCCTCAGGCTGTTCACTTTTCTCTAAAAATCTAAAAATCTCGGCAACTAGTATATTTTTTAATTTGTTTTCTCAATCCCCCCTCATTCTCACTTTTTTTTGCTCTATTCATTTAATTTTATGAAACTCAAGACTTTTTAGCATCTGACCCAATATCTCTATACCATTCGATCCCTTGCCAGTCCCTCTCTTACCTCTACAGCCTCAACCCTCCAATCCTATTTCCTACTACCCCCTTAACACCAATGTCCTGATACCTCATCCCACAGTTATCCCCTCCAATCAAACCATACCCCTCTTAGACACCTTCTCTTATGCCTTCTTCCCCCTCTTATTCCTTACAACACCTCCCCTCAGCCCCTTGGAGTACTTTGCACCCTCTTCCTTTTACATTATAGCTCTATCCTCACTCTTCTTTCTCATATGTACATTTTAGTATTTTATTACTATTTTTAGCATCCGATCCAACATCCCTATACCAGTTGTCCCCTTGCCACCCCCTTTCTTAATTCTATATCCTAAACCCTCCAATCATCTTTTCTGCTACCCCCTCAGCGCCTATACACTGATTTGTCACTCCACACTTTTCCCTTTCTTCGACTAGCACCCCATTATACACCTTCTCTTACTCCCTATTATCCCTCACAACCTCTCTCTCTCTCATCCCCTTGGAGTATTTCGCACCCTCTATCTTTTACATCAAAGCTCTATCCTCCCTCCCCTTTCTCATATATTTTCTTCTTCTTTCGAATACCTTAATCCCACTTTTATTCACCCCACATCACCCTTACCCTTCCATCTATTTAATTTATTTAACCCTATTTCCTTACACTCTCATTCGTCCCTTTCCCTCTATTCTTCTCTCTCGCTCTCCCTCAATATCTGCCTCGCCCTTCCTTTCCCTCTTCTCGACTCCTTCTCCCCCCCCCCCTCCTCATCGGGTGGGGGGGGGGTAGTTGAAATTTTCCGGTTTTTTCAATAAAGAAAACACTTAATCTTCAGGCGCATCTGAAAAATTTTTATTCAAAGTATTGACCATTGGATTCTACACATTTTGCCCATCTTTCAGGCAAGTCATAGATACTATTCCAAAAAAAAAATGTTCTCTTTCGAGGCAAACCGTTCGACGAACCATTTTTCGACTTCTTCAAAATTGGCAAAGTGCTGCTCTGCGAGTGAGTGTCCCATCGATGCGAAAAGGTGATAGTCGGACGGGGCGAGGTCTGGAGAGGTCGGCGGATGCGATAGTATTTCCGAATTCAATGCTTTTAATGTGTTCTTCACCACTTTAGCGGTATGAGACGATGCGTTGTCATGTTGTAGGATAACTTTGCCATGTCTTCGGGTCCATTCCGGCCGTTTTTCGATCAACGCATGATTCAAATTGATAATTTTTCGTCGGTAGCGATCCGTATTCACCGTCTCACCAGGTTTTAATAACTCGAAGTACACCACACCACACTGGTCCCACCAAACACAGAGCATTGTCTTACGGCCAAAGCGATTTGGCCTTGGAATCGATAGGCCGACCTCACCAGGTGAAAGCCATGATTTTTTCCGCTTGTCTATCCATTTGTCTATCGTTTAGTTGGTGTGGTACCCATTTTTCATACTTTTGGATTTTTTCCATGGGTTTTAAACGTTGGCAAATTGCTCCTAGGGTCACATTTCCTCGTCTTCGAACTTTTTCGCTGCACCAGGATGTTCATTGTCTGTTAAATCGAAATCTTCACTTTAAATTGACGAAGCCATGTCTCACATGTTCTAATCACTGGAGCATGTTCACCATAAGTTTCTACCAGTAATCGATGAGCTTTAACTGCTTTTTTCTTTTGATGAAATAAGAAAAGCAACGAATTCCGCAAATGCGATTTACTTGGAACGAAACTGGACATATTCACTGAGGTAAACAACTATGCTGCTATTATTTTGGTAGAATGTAATTGTGTATTTTTTAAGGTTTCTGTCCATAGAAAAATATGACATAGATGCCAAATCATAGAAACGTATACATATCTCTAGCGACATATATCAGTAAAACCGGCAAACTTCACTTAACACCCTTGGTAAGTCCTTAATTCTTCTAACACCTATCAGATAGGGGCTTGCCCCCTCCCATCCATTAACAACCCTTTGTCACTTCCGCACAGCAGAGGGAAAGGATAAAATGTTTAGAATAGGATTCTCGGTACGATTTTGAACTAATTTCAATATTTTTTCATTTTTAATTCTCAAGAGATAGCTCCACCCAATTTCTTAATCAAAATTGTCAATTTCTTTTTAGTTAAACATTGTAATTTTTAACCGTAATTGACCAATTAAAATGTACAGTATACAAATGTATATCTTACTACAAATGAATAATTTGTTATTAGAAATTGTATAAGATATGGATTGAACGATTTTTGTCTTCTATCCAATTTAAATTAATATAAAAACATTTAGAAAATAAAGTGTATTTATTAATGTTGTAAACAAGTTGCATAAAGAATTGCGCGGTTTGATAAATTCGTAAAGGCTTCTGATACTTTTAATCCTGCTTTTTTGGCTTGTCAGTGAATTTTGTACATTGTGATTTTACGACAAGTGTCTAGTAATAAAGAAAACATAATGTTTCTTGTGTTTCTTATGTTTCTAATGTTTCTCATGCATTAACAAAGTGTTTAAACTTTCATCCAAATAGTTAAGCTGTCGAGGAAAAAATACGAACTCGCAACAAACAGTGTAATGGTTCATATTTTAACCAAGGAAATATTTATATTTTAAATGAGAAATAGCTGAATTAAACCAAAAAAGATTAATTTTCAACAAAATAGTTGATAGTTAATAGGGAACAAAATTTCACCGAACATGTCAAATTTTCAAGCCAAAGACATGAATTTTCTACACAACGTTTTATGTTTGAAATACGTCTTTAAAACATCTCTGGAACATTGTATGTTTATAGAACGTTATTTGGACTGACTTCGGACGTTTTTAAATAGTTCTAATGATATTCTTTAACGTTTTTGTTACCAAAAATTAATTTTTAACAAACAAAAAATAATTTTCTACAAAAAAGTTAAATTTTGTACGAAATAATAGTAGCTTTTTCAATTGTTGAATTTTCCAGTGAAGAACACGAGTTTTTTACAAAACAGATGAATTTTTAACCCGAAAATATAATATTTCTACAAAAAAGTTCATTTTCAATCAAATTTTTAAATTTAGTAAAATTAAATTTTTACAAAAAAATTAATTTTCGAAAAAGTAATTTAATCTTTAACCTTAAAAAGGGATTTTTAACGAAAAATGTAATACCTAATATTTCAACTAAAAAATCTTTCTATTTTAAATAAGAACAGTTGAATTTATCCAAAAAATACCAATTTTCAACATACATAACTTAAATCCTCAACTTAAATAGATTATTTCTCAACAAAACAATTTCATTTATAGAAAAAAAATATTTTTGCAACAACAAAAATGATTATGAACAAACTTCATAAATTATTAACTAAACAGGTGAACTTTGAACCGAGAAGAGTAATTTTCCTTAGAAAAAGATAAATTTTTAACAAAGTACATACATTTCTAATCAAATAGTTGGAAGTGTTACCTAACAGAGATCAGTTTTCTACCAAAAATGGAATATTTAAATATTCAGTTGAAAAAAGTTAATTTTCAACCTAAAAGCTTCCGTCCTTGAGAAAACCTTTGTCAACGGCACAGCGCGTCCCCAAAAACTCTAATCCAAAAACGAAAATATGGATACACAAAGAGTCGCATAAATATTTTATTTTTTCCAATAATAAAAAAACAAAAAAGTTTTTTCGAGCTATTGTTCAAATTTTGTTTTAAGGGAAATGTTCCCAAACATGCTATTTTGTCTGGATATTTCTTTGTTAATAAATATCCATCTCTGTGTCTACTTTCGAGTTGATGAAAAGTTTGACAGGGAGTTTTTCAGTGCATTTCGGTCTTTCTTCGAGTAGTTTCGAGTGACAAGGCAAGACAAGACAGAACGATAAATTAGCGTAAATTAGCGCCGTCGAAATTCGTAAGTCTCTTCGAGGGGTACTGAATACTAGAACCCTGTCCAATATTTTCAACCGTGAACCCGGTTTCACCTTTGAGTGATGTATTTCCCGAGGCGAAATTCGTAACTTTCCCTTCGACTGCCATATAACCATTACAACCAGGCAACAATGTATCTACTATACGTGTCTGTCCGTCAGTCAAAAGTCCTCTTTCCCTTCTACTCTTGCTATCTGGAATAACTCGCTGAATTTCCCTTCTTCCTACGGCGGGGCATGGGATATAGGGATAAAGATCTACCCTCATTATCCTGAACGCCAGTTAAGGATTAAAAAAAACAGAAAACGGCAGAAAAAAATGTCTTCCCTGCTTTCGACATTTTTCTTCTCTGGAAATAGGTCCTTAAAGTAAATAGAAAGAGATATTTGGAAATTTGGCTGATTTATATATCAATATCAATACCCAGGGATCGCAACGCCTCAGTAGTTCAATTTTAGACAAAAAAGGGGCTTTTCGTCCGATAAAGGGGGATTAAAAGATGATTTAGGGGCCGCCTATAAACTACGTTACCAATTGGATGGGATAGGTGTCATGTTTAAAAGTAGGTTTAGTAACAGGGGGGGGGGGGGGGGGTCATTAGAAGTAACGTTACGAACTGAGATAATATTCAGTACGTTTTTAAGGTCACTGAATCCGAATCCAGGGTCAGTTTTATCCCATGACGTCAGAATCAAGGCTAATTGAAGGTCCTAATAAATAAAAAGGTTGACCGAAGAAAAACTCTACTTTCATCCGTTTTTCTAGTCGTTGAATCCGAATCTGGGATCAGTTTGACCCCATCAGGTCAAGGTCATGTTAAGATTAAAATGAAGAAAACCATTGGATCGGAGAAAACCTTTACTCTCAGACGTTTTGAGTTCGCTAAATCCGTATCCTGGGTCATTTTTACCCCGTCAGGTCTGGATGAGTCATCCCAAGGTCAAAATTGATAAAACCATGGAATTGGAGAAGATCCCTACTCTTAAAATTTTTTGGGATCGCTGGATCCGAATCATGGCTCATTTTAACCTCATAAGTTTGATTCCATGGTGTTCTCAATTTTGACCCTGAGATGACATTCGCCCCGACCTGATAGGATGAAAATGACCCCGGATTCGCTTTTAGCGACCTCAAAAACGTCCTAAAGCAGTGGTTCACGCGAATTCAATAGTTTTTTCCGTTTTGACTTTCACTTTACCTTTATCCTCATCTCATGGGGTTCAAATAACCCCGAATGCGGATTCAACGCCCTAAACAACGTATATGTATGGTGGTTTCCCTAGGATTTCCAAAAGGCATGTCATAAAAGACATCTTAGGGATGTCCCAAAGATGTCTCTAGGACATCCTTAATTTTTTTGTCCACTGGGTTGTTGTTGATGATTCATGTATTTTGTTAGGAATGTATCTTTTTTGGTCGAATACTAATCGTCTGGGTTGAAAATTTATCCTTTTTTATTTGATTGAAAATTTAACAGTTCGGTACAAAATTAAACAATTCGGTTGAAATTTAACATTTTTGTTAAAAATTAAACTATTTTTATGGAAATTTAACTTTTTGCTGGGAAATTAACTCTTTTGTTATAAAATCGTCTTTTTTGGTTGAAAATTCTACCGTTTTATAAAAAAATTGTCCATTTATCATTAAACTATTCAAAATTGAAGGGGCGGATGCAATAACCACCTTAGCGCTCGAACACACATTCTTCAATATATTCTACGACCGTTAGTGTTTACATTACTATAAAAAACATTTCAGAGCTGTTTATTGAATTTACAAAAATATTTTCTTCCAAATCTGGGATGCATGTATATAAACGAGAAAGTTGTTCGAGGAAGTTTCGAATTTTGACAACTTTCAGTGAGAAAAGTCTTCCTTAGAGATCAAAGGAATTTTCCCAAAAAGTTTGAGATATTTAGTCATTAGAGGGAAAAAGTGAGGACGATGTGAAAATTATGTACGGCGATCTAACCTCAACTCGGTACACGAGAACATAGCGCCACGGGTAGACATGCATTGACGTACGATCCAAGTCAAGGTTAGCAAGCCGTACATAATTTTCACATCGCTCTCACTTTTTCCCTCTAATGGCGAAATATTTTAAACTTTTTGGAAAAACTCCTTGGATCTCTAAGGAAGACTTTTCTCATTAATGTTATCAAAACTCGAAACTTCCTCACACAACTTTCTCGTTTACATATATGTGCATCCCAGATTTTGAAGAAAGTACTTTTGTAAATTCACTAAGCAGGTCTGAAATGTTTTTATAACAAGATAAACACTCTAACAGTCGTAGAATATGTTGAAGAATGTTGCATAAAATTTTCAAGAAAAAATATCAATTCCCGACAAAGATCTGGCGAGTTGAGTGCAAAAAAGTATTGATTCTTTTTTCGTTAAAAATGTTTGTTTTCCTTAAATGAATAAAAAACGAAAAAAATATTGAATTTGTTTGTCGTACAAAAAAGACGCGCAATAAAATAGTCACAAGTATTAATGGTCAACACTCAAATTTAAACAATTTTGAAAATTTGCTCAGCGGACAATAATTCTCCGTGTGTTCTAGCGCTAAGGTGGTTATTGCATCCGCCGCTTCAATTCATCTTTTTAAATTGAAAATTCATCTAATTGGTTGCAAGTTGTTTGGTATAATATTGATCTTCTTGCTGGTAAATTCATCTTTTTTGTTACAAATTCAACTATTTGGTTAAAAATTCATTTTTTTATTTGAAAATTTAACTGCTTTTTTCAAGTTCAACTAGTTTATTAAAAATTCATTTTCATTAATCATCTTTTGGGTTGATCTCTTTTGTTGATATTTCTTTTTTTTATCATTCATTTTCTTATCCAGCAAATGTAACTATTTCGTTTTTGCTTGAAAAATCATGGTTTTATTGAAAACTAACCTTTTTTAATTGAAGCTTCATGTCTTTTGTTAAAAATTCGTCTTTTTTGGTAGAAAATTGATCTTGTTGGTTGGTTTTGTAGATAATTCGTCATTTTAATTTTGAAATTCAACCATTTTCTTGAAAATTTTTGTTTTTTGGTAGAAAGTTAATCTTTTTAGTTAAAAATTCCACTATATGTTTGAAAATTCATGTCTTTGTTTGGTTGCTGTAAAATCAAAATGTATTTATTATGAAAAACTGTTTAAATAACTGTTGAATAACTCAATAGTTTCTACTACTAAAAATACACCAGAAAAAATTTCAAGAAGTTTAAAGGTTTGCAAAATTTAAAAGCGACAAAATTGAAAAATGCTCATGTTTAAATTTTGTTAAATCTATTTTTATCCATAGATAGACTTTGACTTTTTATGTTCCTTAATTTGTGTCCAGTGTATGCATTCTTTTCATAGTAGGACCCTATTAGTTGTTTTAAGTATTTTTCTGAGTAGGCTAGACAGAAAATATTTGAAAAATACAAAAATGACTATTTAAAAAAACTAGTAATTGAGATTACCTGAGATTTTTTAGTTTTTCTCTAATGTATTTAAAATAAGATGAAAGCTCTCACATATTCAAAATATTTTTCAATTTCAGCTTAAAGAAAAGTTATGGGGTAAAAACAGAAATAATAAAAATTATCATCCATAAAAATAAGAAAATGATGAAGATAACCAGTTTTTTAAATACTCAATTTGTTAACATGTAAAACCAAACCATATAACAAATGAATTCCACATACATTATACTTTATCAGAGCATCCTAATATTATCTTCTTCTTAAAATATTATTTTCGATTTGTGAAATTTCGTTTCTACGACTATAACTAACGTTTTTCTTCTCGTTTTTCCATGAAAGTTCGAACTAAACTAATATAATCCAATTAGAAAATATAAAAGTTTTGTCAATAATTCGTTTGTATGAGTTGAAAATTCAACTACTTGCTTTTTTTCTTCAAAAGATCTTATTCCCTTGTTTTTTGGTCAAAACGCTATTTATTTTATCTGTTTTGAACATTTTGAGTTTGGTTTCTTAAATTGTGTCGCTGTCAACGATGTCCTTCAAATCTGCAAAATTAGCAAATAAATCGTTTAGGAAACATTTGAAGTTGGTATCGTCAAAAATAATCTCTATCCACGCATCTGGTTTTCTAGTATCTTTAATTTCTTTTTATGAATCTTAAAAAATTAATTGAACACTTTGTAAGAAAAGGAGAAAGGGTAGAAATTGATTAAAAATTCTTAATTTTAGGTCTTTTAGGAGATTTTCCAAAATTATATCGGATTTATATTCAGTTATGAAATATTAATCGAATCTTCCTAGATCAGAATTAACATTAGAGAGCCATTTGAATATTTTGAAAACTAAAAACGATTTTAGAATATTTATGGAGCTCTTTAAATTTAATTTCAATTGAGGCTTAGAGTAAGCTTGATTTAGTAAGTAGAATTTGAAAACCGAGCCTCTTATCAGAACGTTCTTATTCCACATTATGAGAATGCAATTGTAACTAGAAACTGGTACTGAAAGATACCGGTATTTATTACTGATTCTAAAGCCACGAAAAGCTGTTTGAAAAATGTTTGCGGCTTAGGAGACCGCACAAGCCACAAGTTATCCACATTAAAGGCTACAATGGAAAACTGCAATAATATGTGTTTTTTTACTTGTGTTGAAGAATTAACGGTAATTTTCGCATCAAAGAAACAGTTGCACACTTTCCTGCTAACGCAGCATCTCAAAGTACTTTTCCCCTTTTCCCGATGCAAGTCGTCCTTAAAGTTAAAGGGAAATAAGATGTCGCAAAGGAATCTACAAATTGTACAGAAGACCTACTGCAGGAAATTACCTTACAGGCTTAAAAGCAAAGACATAAATAATTATGTACATTTTTATAATTTTTATATCCGGTAACTTTACAAGGAGTGTTTTATTTCGGAATGAATATAAATTTAATTTTTATAATGAAAAATCAATAAATTAAGCTGGAACATTTTTTAAAAGGCAAGAAGCATAGAAAAAATAAGTTGCTACAAAATGATCTCAGATTCAAGATTTTTTAGACTCAAATTTCATTCTAGAAAGTATAATTTTACTTTATTTGTTATCCATGTACAACCCTATAATTATTTGGGCTTCTAAGAGAAACACAAGTACTTAATAATTTCATTGTATATAATTTAATCTGCTTCTAATCAGAAACGTTATTGAGTCGTTCTTTATTGGTTAATTTTCTAAATAAATCATTTAACTATCCAATCTTACAAATTTAGATTGCTTCCACATTGTAAACTTTATAATTAAAATGGCTACCATTTGCATGCGTTCGTTATTGAACATCGAAGTTTTATTGAAATCGGATAATAAAATTTTTGATAGCTTGAGCTTTCAAGTTTGTCTGTCTCAAAATGAAGTGTTAAATTTTGTAGCTCTTAACTTTTAATTAAAAATCTTGAGGTATGAAAAAATTTGATAATCCACCTGAAAATCTAAACAAAAAATTTGAGAAAATCTGAAAAACATGTAAAAATCGAGATATTTTGTTGGTCAGGGAAAGTTAGGGAATTATTGTCTATGTCTATTTATGATTTCTCTTGAATTCTTTTGAAATATTTAGGGTATTTGTAAATGATTCTAATTTTAAGAAATATTTAATAGTTTTTAATAATTTGAAGGGATTTCAAAGGATTTTAAATATGAATGTATACTAATATTTTTGCAATGCAATTGGACTTCACCCTGAATTCTTATTAGTTCATCCTGAATTCTTTTCATTTCTTCGGACTCTTTTTGGATTTTTAAAATTAACTTAAATTCTTCTAAATTCACTCAATTCTACTTAATTTAATGGATTTTTTCTAGTTTTTTTTATTCATCCTGAAGTATTTTCACTGAATTTGAATTCTTAGAAATTTCATCGAATTCTTTGAATGCTTTTCCGGTTTAAATACGTCATGTTTTCTAGCAAATTAGGCTGTAGTAGACCTGAAAATGATAAATTAAAACTTTATTCATTTAAATTAAAAATGATTGTGTTCCATTTAAAGAAGATTTGAAATTTAAAATATTACTAAAATTTAAATATTATTCCTTGCAATCAAGAGCATAATTGCTTCAAGAAAATTCCTTCTTTTACAGGAAGTTCAAAGTCAAAGCAACTCCCCTTTCTACCTAAATCACACGCCAATAAATGTGCTTCCTTTTCTAGCTATAAAGTAGAAGATGAAGCCCAGGAAGGTACATCTTTGAACTTAACACGGGTCACCTGCCTCGGCAGTTCTCGACATTTCTCTTACCCATGATATCTAACTTTACCAAGAAACATTCCAGCTCCTGACGTCTATTTTTTCCTTCATTGTTAACCTTCCATCAACTCCACAAATTTCATTTGATCCAGCTGAATATTTTGCAAATAAATAATAGGATTTATTACTTAAAATGATCTGAGGTTAGTTTCTTGATAGTTTAGGCACGTCTTTACGTCGAAGACGTGTGTCTACGAGTGACAAAAACATTTAAAACATATACATGATCAGAAGAATTAATAAAAAATATATGACGTATATCAAATCTGAACTATTTCAAGTTTTGAAAAAAAATATTTTTTTTAAGTAATAGTAATTGTAATTAAAATGTTTGAGGGAATAATTTGGTAAAAAGTCAATGAATAGACTAATAAATGAGAAAATGAATTTAATATTAATTAATATAATGTACATATTTATTTAAATTGAACCGAACATCATATATACATTTATACAGTGCAATCATTTATTTGTTGCTTAACCTTGAAAGCTTTTTTCTCGCTGCATTCAACGCCTAATCATTTTATTAAACATTTATAATTTAAAGGAGATTTTGAATTAAATAGTTAATTATATTATTACAAAACTCATTTCTAAAATGAACAGACTATATAAGCTATTAAAATATATATAAAAAACGTACTGTATTCTCTATTTGTTTATTAATAATTTTTGTACTTAAAGTATGAAAAAACTGAAATTTTGTACATAACAATTTTTTACTCTTTAATGGCTGATCAGGGAAACTTTATATTGTCTTAAATTAATGTTTAGGGATTCATAAAATACAAATAATTTGCTTATCATTGCATTTATTTGTTGCAAACAAATTTTATAAACAAATTACCAAATAGTCTTATTATCGGTAAAATTTTTTTGTTGCTAAAAGAACTTCACATTAATATAGGAATGAGATTTAATAACAAAAGTAATTTAAAAGTTTATAATAACTATTGTTATAAACAATTCTTGTGGAAAAATATTAGAATTTGAGATTTTTCAAATTATTATTTCCTACAATGGCTAGAACAACTTCAGGTATTCCTTCAAACAATAAATATTTAATAATATTTAATAAAATATAACAATTTAAATTTTTGTTAACACATAAGATAAACAAATTCAAAATTTTGGTCCTTTCACATAGAAATTTTTTTTTACACTGGAAATTTTTTAAGCTGTTGGACGAATAAATGTTATTCATCCAATAGCTTAAAACATTTCCAGTGCAAAAAAAAATTTTCTATGCGAAAAGGGCAACATTTTAAATTTTTTTACCTAATTTGTTTACAAAAATTCAAATTGTCATATTTCATCAAATATTATTAAATATTTATTATTTTAAGGAATACCTGAAGTCGTTTGGCCATTGAAGGAAATTATAATTTGAAAAATCTCAAATTCTAATATTTGGCCACAAAAATTGTTTATCGCAGTGGTTATTATAAACTTTTAAATTATTTTTGTTATTAAATGTTATTTCTACATTAATGAGAAGCACTTTCAGCAAACAAAAAAAATTCACTGATAATAAGACTTTGCTCATACTTTGACTGGAAAAATTATTAATAAAGAAATAGAAGAGACAAAAGTTCGGAGAGTCAAGATCTATAGAATTTAATAATCTTTAATTTAAAACTAATAAATTCAAAATCGCAAGAAAATTGAAGGCTCTGGACATTTTTGAATGAAAAAAGTGCATTTCCGCCAACTGTGCGTCATGAGTACAGCACGTTTTTTTTTATAGATTTTAATACCTTATAAGTATGTTTATTTTAGAATTGAGGTTTGATATAATATAATTAACTATTTAATTCAAAAGTTCCTTTAAATTTAAATTTTTAAATAAAATTATTAGAGGCTGAATGCAGCGAGTAAAAAGCTTTTCAAGATTAAGCAATAAATAGATTATTACAATGTATAAATGTATATATGATGTTTGGTTCAATTTAAATAAATATATACATTATATTAAATAATAAATCCATTTTCTTATTATCGTTCGTGTCATTGACTTTTTACCGAATGATTCCCTCAAACATTTTAATGACAATTATCACTACTTTTAAAAAATATTTCCTTCAAAACTTGAAATTGTTAAGATTTTAAAAGTACAAAGATTCTTTACTTTGCAACTTAAGTTGTAGTCTTGCATATTTTAATTATTATTATTATATTTATATTGGATATAAGTAATATAGTTTTTATTAATTATTCTGATCATGAATATGTTTTAAATATTTTTGTCATTGAGGTCTTAAATATTATTAATTTTTTCATTAGCTACATTAATAATTTCAGCAATATTTTTTTTTAACTAGAACAAGTAATAAAATCAATAATATCAGCAAAATATAAATCCCAAAAATATAAAGTTCGAACTGCTTTTAAAATGTATCTCAAACTTAAATTTTATTAATATTAAACTACATATTTTCATAAGTTTTTCTTTTTCTTAATAATTAGTAATAGTTACTCTTATTTTTTCATCTATTTTTTTGTTTGTTTATTTGCAAACAGCATCAAGTTTTTAATTATTTTTGCTTTTCGTTAATGCAATTCAATGTAAAAGACAGACCTACTTCTTGTGGCGCCATCTGTTGGATTAGTTTGACCGACATTTCCCCTCCAGATCGTAAGAAAACTACTACTGCATGCACATACGAGGGTGGATTGATAAGTTTCCGGCCTGACCAAGAAAAACAACGTTTTTAAGAATTTTTTTTTTTATTTCTCAACATAATC